>NC_137823.1:37953965-38371465 GCF_963921795.1 Nannobrachium achirus
CAGAAACAGGAGATAGGCTCCTGCCCTATGAGATTCATAGCCCGGCCGATTCATATGGTCTTCATAGCTCAGCAAGGCTTACTATGTACATCATCAAACTGTCCAGGTGCATAGTATCACAGTTTTTTATGTCTGTTGCATATAGGCCTACAGTCTTTTGCATACATGTTGTGTAGAGGCCAATTTGTGCTTTTACCTATAACCACCGATTAGTGTAAAACTTTGTATGCACACTTCCCAGAGGTCTAGGAAAAACCTGTGCCCTGCATTTTTCACATCTGCCATTTATAGCGCCACCAGAAGGCCGACTTACAGTATGTAAAACACATTCTTCGATATTACTCCTTCAGATTTTATCCGAAAATCACACAAATCAGTACACAGTATCTCTACAGTGATGTAATCATGACGGATTTGTCCAATATCATATTCTATCTAATTGGCTAACATTGAATTCCAAGTTTTGCAGGATTGCTCCTTTTTGAACAAAATGTCTCAAACGCAGCCTGCTATGTGTGTGAGATTTTGCACACACATTCCCACTAGGCCAAGGAACAGATGCCACCCTTCTCACATTGGCCTGTTATAGCGCCACCAGCGGGTCAATTTTTGCAAAACACATTTTTGGAACAAAATGCTTCAAATCCCGCATGCAGCGTCCGATTGCCGTGAAAGGCCCAAGAACACGTGGCACCCTTTTCACTTTGGCCTATTATAGTCACCACTAGGCCAAAAAAAAAAAACCTACCTGACCTGCCGGAGTCCTGTTCGGAAGAACACTGCTTCTAGTTTTTCTTTGATGTCTTCTTTGCTTTCCCTTGATGCCTTTTTGCTTTCCTGCTTTTTATGCCTTGGCCACTTTATCGCTGCTTGCAGCTATATTTCTCCTTTAATATAGGATAGGATCTCACAGCTCACAGCACATACATTTGATATTATTTGTTTGTTTGTGTTCACACCTAGTTTGAAGTGCTATTTTCATTATTTATTGTTGTTTGGGACACGATCAACACAATCCTGAGTAATTTTTGTGTTCAATCTGTGTTTTTAGATATTTAAGTATTTCAGCATGCTACAACTTCCAGAACCACCGCTCAAAAGTATTCAATCATACAATCAAAACAATTGATAGCGGCAGTAGCTTAGTGATAGCTATAGTGGCCTGTTGTCCTCGACAAAGAAGGTCTCAGCAAGAACAGTCACCAACGTCATTTTAGGCTCCATGGCCATCCGCCATGACACTTTGGGTGGCGGAAGTGCCACCCAAAATAACATTAGCGTCTATGAGCACTTCGTCACTTCCGCCACCCAAAAAGTGTCATGGCGGCGTCCCATGGTGTGCCAACTTCCGGGTGTTGTCTGTTCCTGCCTAACCTTCCTTGGTCCTCGACTGGTCTTGAAGCCCTCTTATCCCGACGAGGAATGCATTGGCAATGACTCACCTTCATGAGCAGTGCGCCATTTTCAGCTTTTAGCTTGCCTATCTCGTTCTCCATATTTGCCATCTTGGCATTGGCCATATCGATTTTGTTTATCATCTCAGAGTCCCTCTTATCCATCCAAGTCAAGATCGTTGCCAAGCGCTCGCTCTCGCTGCTGCCGGCTGTGGCAGCCATCAGTTCGGATAGGCCTGTTGGCCTCTCCGCCGGGGGGTTCGCAGAGGAGGAGGCTCCGGAGGTATGGTTAAAGGTCTGGTTCCTGTGGCGACTGGCGAGGTGGTTCAATTGTGACATCTCTGCGTTTCTGTCTGGTTATCACAGAGCTGGTTATTTGCCGAGGGGCTGCTGAGGCGATCTGTCCATCCTTCAACCTTTTGCAGTGGGGATCTTGGTAGCTCCTGTCGCTGATCTGTCTTTTCTTCAGCATTTCGGTGTAGACGTTGTTGTGGCACCTCTTTAAGTGCTTGAGGAGGTAGACCTCAGAAGTGAAGGCGTACAAGCACTGTGAACATTCAAAGATCTGAGACCGGGAAGATTGGGACGACGTTCCTTCCATGACTGCTTATCCGTCTCTCTTTCAGTCTGTTTGTTATCTGTTTCTTTACTGCGTGAAATAGAGCTCAAACTTGGGCTCTGACGTAGGCTCGTTTCTAGCCGGCAGAACCTCTGACGAATGTCTTGTGTGACGCTTTCGATACCTAGCCCGGTCTAACCCTTTAGGTATATTTCTCCACTGAGGTCTGTCGAGAGTGCTGTGCTTAGCTTAGTTAGTGCTATGCTTAGCTTAGTGCTTCCTCCGGTGGTCAATTGTAGTCTGCCACGGATCTAACAGGTTTTATCAAAAACAAAATGTGTGTCCCATGTCCATATATGGTCATTTCAGTCCAGAATTAACAGGTTTTATCAAAAACAAAATGTCTGTCACCTCATGTCCATATATGGTCATTTCAGTCCAGAATGAACAGGTTTTATCTGTCCCGTACGTCCAGAATATGTGTGTAGTGTCCGTCCCGGTCTGATGATTGGATACTTTGAGGATTGGTCAAGCTTCACATGACAATTCGGCCCTCCAGATAAAATCATTCATTCATTCAGAATATAAAGAATGTATAGATCAGAGTTCATAACTCTAGAACACATAGAATAAAAGTTCACCGCTTCACTTCGAACCGAGGTTTGATTTTT
The DNA here is from genome assembly GCF_963921795.1 of Nannobrachium achirus. Lineage (NCBI taxonomy): Eukaryota > Metazoa > Chordata > Actinopteri > Myctophiformes > Myctophidae > Nannobrachium > Nannobrachium achirus. Next base: position 37,956,590 of record NC_137823.1, read on the forward strand.
TAAGTTTTCCCATGGTTTTAATTATATTATTCCCTATAATAACAAAGGGTACAGCGGGTTCACAGGGGTACACAGAACACTTCCAGTACAGTTCAAAAAGATAACATTCAGGATTCTGACTCACACAAGGAAAAACAAGTACCCGCTATGGATACAATTGCAATAAATATATGATTATGACAGAACTTGATTGTTAAGGCCTTGGCCATTGTGGGTGTCAGGTGAAATGTCCCGTTGTGAAGTAAGACGGAAGACACAATGAGAGACACGACACCAACCTACGCACACGCCTCACGGTCCGAGATCCAGGAGACAGCAGAACGGTTTTAACCCTGTCTAGAATTCTGCTACGGGACGGGAGGATTTGGAGGATCTCACACAAACACACACACACCAGATGTCATCATATCATATATTCAGATACATTCCTGTTTGGCCCGTTTCACCCGAAGCATGTGGGCGAACACAGACCAGCGTGTCCCGACATTTTGGGGCTGCAATACCAGCAGTGAAGTAAGTGGGGGCACTTCTCTGAAGTAACTTGAATTAACGAAAAACAAAAAATCCACGTCGCTAAACTCTTTGTTGGTCGACCTCAAATGAGATCGATGATGACAGGACAAGAAAAGGGTAGACAAAATTCCAAGTTGAATTTTTTGTCCATTTCTTACACAATCTTTTCCTTTCAGTCATTTTCCCCCGCTTCCCAGAAAGCTCCTAACCCAGGAGGTGGTAGGGGGAATGGAGGAGGGGGGAGGAGGGGTTTGATGACAAGAGCTCCATTTCCAGTGCACTGCATTTGACCAGAGTCCATCTCGTCTTCGTGCCGTGGTTAAAAGCTGTGCACTTGCTCCGGGATGGTGGGGGAAGAGTCAGGGAGCTCGCTCTTTCCATATTTGGCCCCGTGTTTGTGTCCGATGTGTTGAGGGGACACGTTCAGTAGAGCCTGGAGGACGGGCTGGAGCCGGCGATGTGCTTCCAGTTGTTGTAGAGGGCGTAGGCTCCGGACATGGCCAAGCCCACCAGACCTCCCCGCGCTACGCCCCGCAGGCCACTTGTTGATTTGAACAGCATCCCAGTGAGAGTTCCAGCAGCCATGGTGTTAATGTCATCCTCTGCTCCTCTGGCCTTCTCTATCGCCACCCCGAATATACTGTAGAATAACGCGACAGAGCCCATAGTGTTGGCCCATGATGCACCCTGCCTCGTCACCATGTTCAGAATATGCACGTTACGAACGTTACGATACATGTCTCCGGTCTCCTTCAGACCCATCCTGAGACCGTTCAGTGTTCCAAGCGTAGCTCCACTGATGCAACAGCCTCCAATAGTAGCGAAGGCCAGTTCAAGCCTGCCCCTGACCATGTTGGCTCCTGTAGGCAGGATGAACTCATCATTGTCCTGTACCAGGTAACGAGGGTCCACGTTGAGATAAGGTGACAGAGGACTCATCCCAGTCAAGGGAACTCCAGCCAGTTCAGAGTGGGAGTATTCAGGAGTGCTGCCCCCGAACAGGTTCCCCAGACCCAACAGATTCCGCAGACCCGCCTTGAAGTCTCCGGATCCTCCGGACCCAGAGCCTGGTCCGGATGCGTTGTCCATGAGCACTGAACACGTTAGCAACCTATATCTAACAATGATGCAATAACACACAGTTACACTGTACTCCGACACACAGACACAAGGAAACAATCGGTGTTTGTTGAGCTGATGATAGTCGATGATCGATATGATATTTGAGGTGCTGATCGGATAATCCTTGTGTCTTGTTTTTACTATAGTTTGAGTTAAATGTTAGTGTTCCCATCATGATGACATGCCTCTGACCTCCACCAGCAAACACGCTCTGTCCCGTCCTCTGTATCTTGATACCGAATTACAAAATATGCCTCGTCTGTGTCCCTTTTACGCTCACATACTGAGATCCCTGATGTCATCTGTATGACGTCGTCCTGACATCATCAGATAGGACACACTCACATGCACGCAGCGGTTCAGAAACGTTTCTCCATATACAGTACTCCATATATGGAGATCCGTTGCTGCACTGATCCAACCGACTCAGTCAAACTCAAGGCATATGAAATGTAATCACAATGTTGAAGTATTATTATGATTATTATTATATTATTATTATTATATTATTACTAGAGGTTTGCGCCCGCTTCGGCTGTTTCATAGTGAAGTGAAACCTGACCAATCATGGAAATTGGCCCACTTATAGTCTGGTCAGAGTGTCATGTGAAGCTCATCAATCCACCAATCCTCAAGCTTATCGGACATTATGCCCATCTATGCCCATCCGGCATATGCTATACTACGGGCATAGACGGTCCCTCTCATGGCCCTTATATACTGTATGCCTCAATATTATGACATCACCCTTTAAGTTCATATCAGGTCGTACTTATTGATGGTGATGATGGTCTTTCCAAGGGCGTCAGCGCAGAGTAGACACACAGACGTGCAGACACAGAGACGTAGATTTCCCTAATTTATCGGGCGGCCGGGCGTCTAGTCGGCAACCTGGCCAACTCGGGAACGATGTAAATTGGGAATGAATTCCCCACCCTTTAATGCAAACCGCATTATACCTGTTGTCATATGACCTGTTTTGACCATCTGTTTGCCTGTGTCCATTCATGCCCATATATGGAGATATCTGTCTGTTTGCGTCCATGTTATGCCCATATATGGAGATCTCTGTATCTGTCTGATGACATTCAATACGTAACCATGGCATTTTTTGTTGACTCATGTGGCGTACGTGATGTCAGAGCCTTTTATGAAGTGATGTCACAATGAGTCAGCGCTTGCGCCGATTTCCTCCGGAACAGCCTGATGTCAACAATCAGCTCTGCATAAGGAGATTCCGAACGCTGATCAAACCGACTGAGGTGAAGGAGGGCGTGAAGCTGCCTCTCGTCGTCAGCCCTCATGGCAGACCACATTCTGTGACGGTAGCAGACTGGACCCTGTCCTCCTCTGCGACGTGTAGGATGGGCTTTGCCATATTAATGGTGAAATACAGAGGCTCCATCGGTTATGGCCAGGACAGCATCCTCTCCCTCCCCAGCAACGTGGGCACCCAGGACGTCCAAGATGTTCAATTTGCCTTAGAGAGCGTTCTGAAAGGTGGGGGATTTGACGAGCAGAAGGTGGCAGTGGCTGGGGGTTCCCACGGTGGTTTCCTGGCCTGTCATCTGATTGGCCAGTACCCAGGGTTCTATAAGGCGTGTGTGGCGCCAATATGGCCTTGATGATCGGCAGCACAGGCATCCCAGACTGGTGTATGGTGGAGGCTGGGTATGAATACACTACAGAATGTCTTCCTCAACCTGCTGTATGGGAACAGATGCTGAACAAATCGCCCATTAGACACATCGCACAGGTGAAGACTCCAGTGCTGCTCATGTTGGGGGAATGGGGGAAGATGACAAGCGCGTGCCCAAGAAGCAGGGCATTGAGTACTACAGAGCCCTCAAAGCAATGCAGGTGCCCGTGCGGCTGCTGTGGTACCCAGGGAACAACCACTCGCTGTCCAAGGTGGACGCAGAGTCCGATGGCTTCATGAACATCGCTCTGTGGCTGACTCGGCACCTGTGTCAGGCATTTTGTCACGCTTAATGAAATTAACTCATGAATAGCTCCGCTCACTTCACACTAGGTGTGACTTTGCTTTCCACATTATGAAAATGTATTTGTTCTTACCATTCCCAGCAATATAGATATCATATAGTCAGCCCACTCAACAGTTTCACATGGTGAAAGATAAAAAAAAAAAAAGATTTCTGCGACTACTTTTACTGTCGAACCCACAGACAGGTGGTTGTTTTGTCGACACATTTTAGCATTATCTTTTTTGGACACTACAAGAACACATACCAGACTAAATTTAACTGATTTAGCTTTATTCTCTTGTACAGTATATATCATACTAAAATTAAATAAATAAAATACTAAAAGTAAAAAAAATAAAGAAAAAAAAAAACTACTGGAACAAACTTCCACACTAAAATCTCTGTGTCTGTTTAGCTTTAGAGTGTACACATGTAATTTGGTTACATTTGTATCTTAGCATTAAAATAGCGGATGTATTAGATAGGGCTTAAGTAGTCATTGTCCATATGTTTTGTACTGATAATTTACACCCGTAGATTTATTCAAAAAGATTTTCAAAAAATTGCAGTGGAATAAAAAGTACAATGCACTATAAAAGTATACTGAACGTTGTAAATGCTCTAGTATGAAATAGAAATACCTCAACATCGTACTAAGTAAGTACGGTACATGAGTAAATGTACTTAGCACTGATGCGGTTAAATGGTAACGTGTGAGGAGCGTGTTCTCTGTCATCACCACCACATTGTAACAGTGGAGACAGGATATTGACACACAGGAAGTGGTGAGGCGTTGATTCTGTCCAGTAAAACATGAGAACAGTGTGATTGAAGGAACACACAGAGTCATCATGGTCTCCAGGCATCATGTTCTGCTGCTGCTGCTGCAGGTCATCTTCTCCCACACAGGTGAGACAACCTCCCCAATACCTCACATACTGTCCTTTAAATGCAGTGGTTCTCAACCTTTTCAGGCCGCGACCCCCCAAATAATCTTATTTTAACTTGGGACCCTAAGAGCACTAAGAGTTGAGGCATTAGAGTTTCTATAACACTGTTCTATTGTCTCGCAACATGAGCATGTAGATCGTCTATTTTCAAAATTTCTGCCTCTAATATTTGACAATTTGGCCTGCAGGTACTGTAGGTACCCTCTCTAAACTTAAATGTTATGTTGGTTTGTTTACTGTTGAGTGAGAAAACATTGTTGCACATTAAGTTAATCATCTTCGGACCCCCCAAAATAATTTGGGGCCCCCTCTACAGACCATAAATTATTTTTCTGCTATTTTAAATCTGCCATCTTTCTATTACCAGAAATGCTCACGTAAATTAATCAAATTAATGCCTTTGGCTGCGACCACAGCGAGGGCGGATCTTCACTAGTCGGTAGAACCAGTAGAAATTAAATTAATATGACCATAATTTACGAAACACATATCAGGATGATTTAAAAAGACTCAAAACTAGCGATTGAAAACATAGTGTTTATGAAAATGTTTACTAAGGTAATAAAATCAAGTGTAAAGTTGCCCAGAACAGGGCGCCTGCTGGCCTAGTGGTCTAGGTGCATACCATAGGCTCTGTAGAGCCTGACAGCAGGTCCTGGGTTCGAATGCTGTTCCCGATGACCTTTGCTGCGTGTCACTCCCCATCTTTCTCTGATCTTAGATTTGCTATTTATTTTTACTTTTGAAAATCGTTTGCCCATATTCTCACAATAGTGATGCCAGGTACATTTTCTTTACATTTGTAAAAGAAATCTTGAAAGTGTGAGAACTACTGATTTAGGAGGCATTTGCAGGCAGAATTGGCCTCAGGTCTTAACAGGGTAAATACGGTACATCTGGACACATCAGCACGCAGCATAATTGTCTATATCGATGTCATCCAAAAGGTGTCATCGTCGCCCAACGGAACTGGATCTTAGCAGAAGGTGAGAAAGTTGCCCTGCCCGAGAGATGCCCCAACAGTGCAGAGCATCCAGCATCCGACCTCACTGCCACTGAGTCAATCAATGGAGCTTCCAACATCACTGGTACTGAAATAATCTATGGGTCATCTAACCTCAGCACTACTGAAGTATTCAATGGCGCATCCAACCTCAGTACTACTGAAATAATCTATGGGGCATCCAACCTCAGCACTACTACTGAAGTAATCAATGAAGTATCCAACCTCAGTGCTACTGCTGAGGTCATCGAGGGTGACACTGAATCCAACCCCACTACTACTGAGGTCATCGACTGGGATGCCCAGGTCTTCACACCTTTACCAGAGACTCTAGTAACAGGTCCTGAATGCCCTTCACATCTGCCAAGCAAAGCCATCACAGCGGAAGATGCGGGACTGTACTGCTGCCAAGATGGAACAAACAAGAGGATTTCTGTGTCAGTCCTGAGTGAGTGTACCAATACTACTACTACTACTACCACTAGGCCTACTACTACTACTATTACTACTACTACTACTACTACTACTAATACTACTAATAATAATAATAATAATAAGGGTAATAAGTGTAATAATATAATAATAAGGGTAATAATGAACACTTCTAATTGTATTTCTTTTTCTGAAAGTCCATAAAAGATTTATGTTTATGGTACAGTGTATTTCAGCCAACACAAAACAGAAAAAAATGCCATGAAATTAAATAAAATTCTGTCTGTCTGTCTGTCTGTCTGTCTGTCTGTCTGTCTGTCTGTCTGTCTGTCTCTCTATCTCTCTGTGTGTGTGTGTGTGTGTGTGTGTGTGTGTGTGTCTCTCTCTCTAGGAGGGTTCACTCGAAATTATACTTCATCCATCTCATTTAGCTGTATTCTGGTCCCTAACAATGGGGGGCGAGGTGCAACATGTGTTGATCCCCGAGTGCGGTTGAGGTGGTCGGACGTTGAAGGCAATACGATCCATGAGGGGATAACACACCCTTACTCTTGTAATACCAGGCTGCGGGTCACTGTTCAGAATGAGGACAACAGGGTGTTTCTATGCCGGGCGTACCGGGGCGAGGAGGTCAAAGCAACCCTTAGGTTCCCCATGAGATCCTCAGGTGATGATGAAGGTATCAACCGTCATCACTAGATCAGATCTAATCTCATATCACTTCATATAATATCGATATATTGTATACATTTAAAATGATTTCAAATGTATCATAGGTATAGATGGAAGATTTACGTATGATTGAAAAATAATTGTGTGTCAATAAAAGCAATTGGTACTGAGAAAATAAAGAAGCGCAATCTAATCGAAAACTTTTAAAAACTGTCTCATAGCCATGGATAAAGGGAGACGCATCCCAGGACCTAATCCTGGTAGTGGGAGACGTGGCATCCTGCCACCAGAGCCTAATCCTGATTCTGATTCAGATTCTGGTTCTGGTTCTGGTTCTAATCCTCAATCTCAAGGTAATGAAAGCACACACACACACACACACACACACATTTCAATCATTTATTTATGTCCACATAAGAGATACAAGTACAAGGACACAAATATTACAAGGTGCTGTAAATAATGTACAGTCAGCAAATCCTGGACAAATATCCAATAACCACACACCATTCAAGGGTACATATAACAACGCCTTCGCCATATTTGGCGACTACCGATAGTAGAAGAGATTGCACAGAACTTTGCAAGCCGTTTAGCTGCTTTTTTTGGCATCCCAAGTTGTTGGAAGCCTCTTACAACCAACCTATGTACATGTCCAAGGCTGCCAAAGATGAACACAAATAGATTGCACCTATAGCCTAGCTCTGTGATGGTTCGTAGGAGCGGCTGGTATTTAATGACTTTCGTCATAAAGGCTTCCTCCAAGCTAGAATCAAAGGTACAGGCCATTTCAAGAATGGAAACTGATTTGTCTCCTTCATTGACAACAACAACATCTGGTGTATTAGCAGAGAGATGTGCAAATATTTCTGGATTTTCTGTACAGAGATGAAACATGGAGGGTTTGACACAGGAATGTTTGTACATTCTCACGGACGGTGCAAAATGTTTAGATATGTCCTTTGTTATGAGATCAACTATTCTGTCGTGGCGTGCTATGTAAAGTCCTTTATAGGCATAGCAGCCATTCAGAATGTGTGACATGGTTTCTGTAACAAGCCCTGTGGTGTGATGCAAACAATGAGGTGCGTGGGTGGAGGGGAACCAGAGGGAAAGGTTGAGTTTGGTGGGAAAGACCTGTAACCTGGCTTTTACTGTAAAGGTGATAATGTCCTCATTGAGAGCAGTGTTCCTGAGAAATGAATGGGAAACAGAGTGATCTGCATGGGGAAGACATGCTAGTTTCCCCTGGAGTTTGAGTCCGGTCCAGTGTTGTTGTTGCTGATGTTGGAACAGATCCAACAGGGTCCTGCGAGCACCTGTGGATGTCAACAGGCGAGTGTGTCCACCGTAGGTCACTGTTGCTCTAACAGAGGTGAGGGGGTCAGATATGATGTCCTCAGAGACCCTCACAGTCTCAGAGTCGGACCGCACCCACTCCAGTGACACTCCAGTTTGTACACACAAATCATTAAGGTCCGGCCAGTCTGATGACACTCCAAAGCCTGGTGAGCGACACACACACACACGGAAAAATCTGCATCATAACACTTATTGCTTAAGGAAGAGGCTTGTTGGGAAACAGCCTTGACATAACATGATGTTGAAACAGCTCAGCAATAAACCTCACAGCATAGCTTGACTTACCTCACCACAACATACAGGATATGGGATGTACTGTACAGGACTGCAACAGGTCATTGCAGAACATATAATCATTATAGTATGCATTATTGCGAATTTGCTATGAGAAACGTTGCCGTTCTGACATCATGCTCTGATGTCACTGTGATGTCAGGGGAACCACTCTACCAGTATGGGTTTGCCGCTCTGACATCACCCTCTGGCTTCACTGTGATGTCACACTAACAGAATCACTTTTATGCCCATATATGGAGTTCCCTGATGTCATCAATATTAATGATGTCCTGTTAGAGAGATCCCTGTGATGCCAGGGGAAACTAATCCCTTTTATGCCCATATATGGAGATATGGAGATCCATGCATCCCTGATGTCCATCCACATCACTGTGGCGCGACCTCGCCACAGGTCGCTTGTCGCCCTGAGGCATCTTACTAGTATAATGCAAACAGAAAACTATGCATTAGTCGTGTCTATTTGTACAACACATTTCCTATACACAGTACATTAAATGCTAAAAACAACACAGGTATAGACAAAAATGGATATGTGGAAACCTCACATGTCCAAAAGTAGCAAAAGTAGCAGATCTGCTGTAGTAGCCTATGATCAAGTAGGGCATTCATTTATTCAAATATTGAGATAAGAGGTTTCTGCCTGACAGCAACAATATACGGTCTGTATCAATGTATTTTAATACATACAACAACATACAAAGTGTACTGATTTGACTAAATTGAATTGGATTTACAGTAAATGAACTGACCGGAACAGAATTGGATTAATGATCTGAACTGAATTTAATTTAATTTACAGAAATTGGGTGGCTCAGGAGGTAGGAGAGGTAGGAAAGGTAGTCTCACGTGGCCAAACTCTTCCTCCTACAATTATTTTCAAATGCTTCCAGACAGTCATACAGTCTGCAGCACGGAAGCTCTGATCATGACCAAGCGATAAAGCGGACGTGAAGCCTCCTCCCCACTTCCGTTTAGTCTTTACAGTCACGCAAATGTGTAAGCATATATCGCTTTCTGGTTAGCATAAATGGACATTTTAAATTAAAATATATTTCTGTGAACAGAAATGACAAACAGATGCCAACTTCGGGAGATGTAGTTCCAGACTCTATTGCATTCATTGATTGTGGAATAGTTGTCTAGCTGGCTATGCATGGTTCGATCCCTGGCTCTCACTGTGCTACTGTCAAAGTGTTTTTGAGCAATCTGCTCTGCTGAAACCCTTACCTACCTGATGAGCAGCTTGATGCCTTGTCATGTTTTCTTGTAAGGGTCTGTCTGTTTTTATCCACCAGAGGGGGCTATAATGCAGATGTGATTTTGTTTTGTTGCTGTTTTTACTTTTTTTTTAAGTATTTACATTCATACAAACAAATCAGAAACAGGCATGTCAATACATTAGAATGTAATTACATTATAAGTACAGGAAATGTATTTAAGGGCATTACTTTTCTTCTTTTAAATCCTCCCTTTTTTTATCTTTTTTTTTCAACATCTAGCCCAACATAGGCCTTTAGATAGAAAGCACATAATAATATAGAAAAATAGAAATATAATAAATATAAATACAGAATTACAAGTTCAAAAGGTGCCACGGCTTCAGTACGTTTTGTTTCGACCCCCTCCCCGGCCTCCAAATATTTTGTGTGACCCCACACACACACACACACACCATAAACCATATTTGATAAATATGGTTCCTGTTTATTAGGCAGAATACAAAATTCTACCAATTGAGGTTACATGACCCCCCCCCCCCTCCCCCCAAAAGCTAAATAACTTTTGAGCACCCCCCAAAAAAAGATTTGATGCCCACCGCCCCCCATTTTGAACCATACCAACTTTTCTTAAACAACTGACAGTCCCTAACAGACACTGTGTGGGAATTGAATAGATAAAGGCCATATATATCAATGCACACTTCAGCCTACCATTTTATTTTAATTTACAGGTGGCAATGGGGGTGTGGCTGTTGTTCTGGTAGGGGTGGTGAGCTGTGTTGCGCTGACAACTCTGCTCGCTATGTTTGTGGTGAAGAGAAGACAGTCAAGTAAGTTCTCCAACATCCTCTGATGTAAGCCGTGTTGCCAGATTTTGTGAGAGAAACAAGCAAACAGGTCTATGAAAACATAGCCTGGCTTAGCCAGACTATATACTAATGCAGCTTACTAACTGCAGTATCCCCTCCTTGTTTTAACATGAGTGGATGGTCTAGCTGAGCTAGGCTAATGAAAACAAGCCCTAAAAAAGCTCTGATGTAAGCAGTGTTGCCAGAGTTTGTGAGAGAGACAAACAACCAGCTCTATGAGCAGTGAGCACTTTAAACCTATACATCGTCTATATAAATAGCAATACAAGCTCACAACGTGTCACACATTGTGAGCTTGTAGATTGGCTATTTTCAAAAGAATCTTGGAAAATAAATTTCAAAAATGTACACACCGTTTACACAAATCTGGTATGGGGCCTCTGGGCTGGCACACAATGTTTCCAATCTGCAAACAAATACATATGAATTTGGGGGTCCTTACAATAAAAAGGTATGAGAGCCACTGGTTTGAACAACACTAGGAAACAACTTATTCTTGATACTCCCCCAGTGTGGCGCCATTGCGCCTGTCTCTGTGTGCACTGTGCTGCTGTTTTTTTGTTCAAAAATAGCAGATCGGCTATGTTCGAATAGACAAATAAAATAGGGCTGATGTGGTTCATGTACAGCATGCTTAGATTAATAATCTAAATCTGAAAAGTAATTAGTAACTCAAGTGGTCAAATAATTGTATTAAAGTAAAACATACTATATTTGCCACTGAAATGTAGTGCAATAGAAGTATCACAAAATTGATACTATAGCCTATACAGTGAAGTAAAAAGAAAATGCTCACAACGCATCGCAAAGCGACGTGTTGTGAGTGTGTAGATCTACACTTTTTTATACATTTGTACATTTTATACATTTGGAAAACTTGTGAAATGGGAGTAGCCCACTTTTACTTTCAGTACTTGTGTATATTGTAATGTGAATACCTTTGTACTTTTACTCCAGTACAATTTGAATACCAGACTTTCACTTGTAGAGTGTTTCTACATTGTGGTATCGGTACTTTTACTTAAGCAAGTACTTCTTCCACCACTGCAATGAAGTTAACCTGTGTACAACATGGCTCTCAACGACCCAAGTGTAGATGTGTAGTGGATCTGACCTGTGTCGTCTGGCCAGCACAGTATTGAGCAAATGCAAAGTGGATGCCTAGAACAGCCTTTTGTTGTGAAACCAAAGGCTTAATGTCCTGTTCATGCATTCATGCAACACCTACATGTACAAATGGATCTGCATTCTAACAAAACACTGCACACGCCAGTGGTTGTCCAACCTTTTCATGTCAATTAAGGACACCCACATTTATATGTATTTGGCCACGGACCCCCATCTGAAAATATGTCGTAGCCTACCAGGGTTCCCCATAGAAGATTTGACATTTTTGCACGTTTTTTTTTTTTTTTAATACCAGTTCTACAAGCCTGTAGATAATGTACATCATAATAATATGATGTACGATATAGGTTAAAGTGGTTAAACTTGAGCTCTATGAAAAGAAGATGTCTGGGGACACACTTTGAGAACCACTGGCGTACACAGCATGCAATATTTATCTTTCACTGTAATATTGTAATGCAGACGGTAAAAGATGTCCACTCCAAATGAAAGATGCAATATCTTTATCTCACAACGCATTGTGAGCTTATCTGCCATATTTTAGAATTTTTATGTTTCTCTGTGTAATAAAATAAAACGAACGGATCACTGTCTGCATTTGCACATATATGGCACATATGACCTTCTTCAGGCATCTCTGTCTATAAAACATTGAGACTTTTTTTTTAAACTATGCCCCAAACAGAGGCACCAGGGTTAATGTGGATAACACCCATTTAATATTTTATATACCCGTAGATATCAGACAGTCTAAACTCCCCAAAAGGAAAAAAAAACAGTCAGACAAGATGCAGGGATAAAATGCATCCCCAGCTGGCCATAAAAATGAATGGGGGGGATATAAAAACAGAGGCATGGATGCCCCCCCACAGCAAATCTAACACTGTGTACAGCAGACACATAACAGAGGCCACTCTGAGTCTGCACCACAGATACCTGTGTGTACTTAACAAAACAATAGCAGCAGTTGACACCCACTGTGCACCACTCTGTCCAGCACCTCAACAAGGCCAGTGTTTTATCTGAACACGTTATCGTTGCAAACTCTCACGTTCACACATGCAAAAACAGGCATGCAACACACACACACACACACACACACACACACACACACACACACACACACACACACACACACACACGGCTAGATAAAATATAAAAATGGGTGTTATCCACATTAACCCTGGTGTGGTGGTGCCCCTGTTTGAGGCATAGTTGATTAAAAATGTCTCGATGTTGTTGTTTTTTTTTAATAGAAAAAAAAAACAGAGATGCCTGATGAAGGTCTATGTGACCGAAAGGTTGCTTAAATAAAAAAAAGTGTTCCTATTGTGCAAGTGCAGACGGTATGCCGTTCATTTAATTTCATAAACAGAGAAACATAATAATTCTAAAATAATGAAAATGGCAGATAAGCTCACAGAGTGTCCTAATAGAATGCGTTATGACTGTGAGATAAAGATATTGCATCTTACATTTGGAGTGGACTTCTTTTACAGTCTGCATAACAACATTACAGTGAAACAGGTAAATGTTGCATGCTGTGTACGCCAGTGGTTCCCAAAGTGTATCCCCAGACAGATTTTTTTCATAGACTTAAAGGGATAAGAAACCCCGCCTCTAATTTGTTTTATGGGATTTCAGAAGATGAAAAGATTTCTAAAATGTAGGCGTGGTTATCTGCCGTTGTGGGGGGAGGGGGCGGAGCAATGCGTGTTCTGACAGAGACAGAGCGAAGCTGTCAGCAGTGGGCACTGGGCAGTTGCTGTTTCCATTTCGGAAACATTTTTTAAAACCAGCCATTGGAGGTGTAAAAAGTATAAAGATTCGGCAACTCCATGTTATATAACCAATTATAATGTGCAAGTATTTTACAAACAAGCCGTCTGAGCTTTTATCCATGGACATAACTTTCTCCAGCTCTGGACTGTTTTACACGGAACCGGAGAGGGACGGACGCTAGGCTAACGCTGATAGCTATTTTCTGTATGTGTGTGTGTGTGTGTCGTGACAGTGCGCGCGCACACACAACGTCCACACGAAAAATAGCAGATCTACAAGCTCACAACGCGTCGCTTTCGAGACGCGTTGTGAGCTTGTAGATCGGCTATGTAGACGAGCTAAATCAGCTAACAGCCGTAGTAGCAGCAGCTTCTCATGTAAACACGTTTGTTTCGGCTATTTTGTGACAGTGTAGTGTGTGTGTGCGTGTGACACGTGTTTGTGTGTGGTGACAGTGCGCGCACGCACGCACACACACGCACGCACGCACACACACACACACACACACACACACACACTACAGTCACAAAATAGCCGAAACCAACGTGTTTACGAGAAGCTGCTGCTACGGCTACATAGCCGATCTACAAGCTCACAACACGTCTCGAAAGCGACGCATTGTGAGCTTGTAGATCTGCTATTTTTCGTGTGTGGGCGTTGTCACGACGCACACACACACACACACACACACACACACACACACACAGAAAATAGCTATCGGCGATAGCTTAGCGTCCCTTCTTCTTCTGTTCCGTGGTAAACAGTCCAAAGCTGGAGAAAGTGTGTCCATGTATAAAAGCTCAGACAGCTTGTTTGTAAAATACTTGCCCATTTTAACTGGTTATAGAACATGGAGTTGCCGAATCTAATCAACAAGTGCCCCACTGTCTGCGACAGCCCTGAGCCCTACAGTCTATGCTCTGAACAACACGACACGAGACGCCACAACGAGGGCAGAATGAAACCACGCCCCCCTTGATACAATGTATTAAACAAACGTTAATATTAATTAGATATGCCTACGTCACATTGCACTCTAGAACAATGATAGCTAATATTTAATGAGTGGCGCCAAAGTTTTCTTTTCTTCTAGAAACTGGAAGTATTCAGAAATAGCTGCAGAGACCAGCAGAAAGCTCTGAATCCACAAGGCTATAGGCAAACTGAACCATATCACTGCTCCCTATCACAAGTGACTCATTGATATAATATATATTTATAGAAAAAGTGATTTTGTGTTTCATGCTCCTTTAAGTTTAACCACTTTAAACTATAGGCCTATAGTACATCAGGTATTTGAACATGCTTATCTGCAAGCTTGTAGAACTGGTATTAAAAGAAAATGTAAAAAATGTGCAACATTTGGAATGTTTTTGAAACATTTTAACAACACCAATTTTCTATGGGGAACCCTGGTACGACATAATTTCAGATGGGGGTCCGTGGCCAAATACATATAAATTTGGGTGTCCTTAAAGGACAACTTTAGTTTTTTACATTTTAGATTGTAATTAGAGAAAAGAAAAAGTGAGTGTTAAAATGTTTTCATTTGCTTCGTTCTATTGTTTTATCGTGTTTATCTTGCTAAAATGTGGGGCATGCGTACGCATGGGGCATGCGTACAAGTGGCTAAATATGTCTTTTTAGACCCAATAAGCCAGCAGTTTCTTTATTGCTATTTACAGTAACACTTCTAGACCCCATAAGTCACATCCAACCATTAAAGGTTGCGTTGTATCTTGGGAATTGGCTTATTCTGTGTAAAATGACATATTTAGCCACTTGTACGCATGCCCCCAACCACTGAAATAAGAATCTCTAAAACACTAGAAAGAAGTAAATGAAATAATTTTAACACTCATCTTTTATATTCTTTAATTACAATCTAAAATATGAACCCTTGTTGTAAAAAAACTAAAGTTGTCCTTTAATTGACATGAAAAGGTTGGACAACCACTGGTGTGTGCAGTGTGTTGTTAGAATGCAGATCCATTTGTACATCTAGGTGTTGCATGAATGCATGCATGAACAGGACATTAAGCCTTTGGTTTCACAACAAAAGGCTGTTCTAGGCGTCCACTTTGCATTTGCTCAATACTGTGCTGGCCAGACGACACAGCTCAGATCCACTACACATCTACACTTGGGTCGTTGAGAGCCATGTTGTACACAGGTTAACTTCATTGCAGTGTTGGAAGGAGTACTTGCTTAAGTAAAAGTACCGATACCACAATGTAGAAACACTCTACAAGTGAAAGTCTGCTATTCAAATTGTACTCAAGTAAAAGTACAAAAGTATTAACATTACACAGGTTGACTTCATTGCAGTGGTGGAAGATACCACAATGTAGAAACCCTCTACGTGAGTGAAAGCCGCTATTCAAATTGTACTCGAGTAAAAGTACAAAAGTATTCGTTTAAAATATACACAAGTACTGAAAGTAAAAGTGGGCTACTCATTTTGCAGAATGTCCCATTTCACAAGTTTTCTAAATGTACAAATGTATAAAAAAAAATAGCAGATCTACACACTCACAACAAGTCGCTTTGCGATGCGTTGTGAGCTTTTTTACTTCACTGGAGTATATCCATTTTGTGATACTTCTACTGCACTACATTTCAGTGGCAAATATATGTTTTACTTTAATACAATTATATGACTGCTTTAGTTACTAATTACTTTTCAGATTTAGATTATTAATCTAAGCATATGTGAACCACATAAGCCCTTTATACTTTGTCTATTCTATTTTTGAACAAACAAACAGCATCACAGTGCACACAGAGAAGGCAATGGCACCACACGGTCAAGAATAAGGGTTATGGGGAGGTTAGAGCCCCAACCCCATCAACCCTAGTTGTTTCCTAGTATTGTTTAAACCAGTGGCTTTCATACATTTTCATGTCAAGGAGGACCCCCAAATTCATATGTTTTTGTCTGCAGACTGGAAACGGAGACTTGAAAAGTAAAGGTTGTGGCTCATGAACTACGGTTATCAAATTCCAAATCCTGAAGTTTTTAAGTCAAGTCACACAAACTCATTAGTAAATCAAACCAACAGACCCTTACCTTGGACCTCATGTAGGCTACTCAAAATGCATTTAACAATCCCTAAACTTAAACTTAAGTGTTTGTATAGAAGGTTAATGTTGTTGTTTGTAGATTATGGTTTGTCGTAATAAATATTTATGCTCTGTTAGTGTAGACTAACTTACATATTGTAAGTTTGATGTGTTGTATTGTTGTATCACAGACAAGCCGCTGCCAGCCAACTCAGACAACATCAACAACAGTGTAAGTTTGTGTGTGTGTGTGTGTGTGTGTGTGTGTGTGTGTGTGTGTGTGTGTGTGTGTGTGTGTGTGTGTGTGTGTGTGTGTGTTGTACTACTAACAACTACTACTACTTGTGAGGGTCAAATACTCCCCACAAAATTGAGAAATAGATATGAGGGAACTTCCTGGTCCTCGCAAGGGAAAGAGAAAAAAAAGTTGCAGATCTACAAGCTCACAATGCATCACAGCTTGCAGATCGACACATTTTCGGTACACGGCAGCTTAGTTTGGGTTAAAACAACAAAGGCAAAAATGGAATTCATAAATTTGCTGTCCTAAAATGTTTATTGTCTGTGTGTGTGCATGTGTGTGTGTGTAGGATATGCGTTCAGACGATGTCATCTACGCAGATCTGGACCTCCCGGTGTCCAGTGGAGTGTTGATACGGCCTAAACAGGAAGAGTCAGAGTACTCCTCTATCAGGACACACGATGACCAGTAAACACTGGTCCCATGTGCGCTTATTATATGCAACTTTGGGCTTCTTGTTCTGTAAAGTTGCTTGTAAATATTGGTCGTTTTCCACATGCATGCAACACTGCTAGTATATAGTTTTAATTAGTAGCCTATTGTAACCATGTGTGAAAAGGTCTGTACAAAAATAAGATACATAAAAATAGCCTCTTACACACCTTGAGAAACACAAATATGTAGGAAGCCTACAAATTGAGAAATACAGAAGACTATTTGCTCAGGTGAATTTCAAAACACTCACACCTCGATGATGTATGAATTTCATGACTATAATATTGGACCATAATACCTGCACATTTAAGAAGGAAGCTGTGGGTCATATAAAACCTGCCCGCCTCTTGTGCCATTGGCTTCCGGGCCAGACTTTGTACATGTATGGTTTACAGTTGTTAAATGTTATGATTAAAACAAAAACATAACACAGTTGAGTGCAGATGCTTTCATTTTGGCTTTATTTTTTTGAATACTGCAACCAATGACCACAATCTTCTATTCCAGGGGTCTTCAACGTTTTCAGGCCAAGGACCCCTTAGTTGAGAGAGAGATGAAGCAGGGACCCCACAACCTTTTCATAGATTTCATATTGTTTCATCCTTCGACAGCACAAATACCACTTGAACCGTCAATACTTAATAAACTTTACCTTTCACTCTGTACTTAGTCTGCTGTTTTCCCCCTCTTTTTCCCCTCCACACCAAATCTCTTTGTCAAAAAATAGCCGATCTACAAGCTCTTGTAGATCTGCTATTTGTTGGCTAAAGTTCTCCGAATATGGATGCTAGGGTTCAAGTGGTTAATATTCTATCACTCAAATATTTGGAGGACCCCCTGTGGTAACTCGTTTGTGTGCCCTGAGTATGGAGTTATATAAAGGCAGTTAGAATCGAGCACTGTCAGCTGTTTTGTTGAAATATGAGTGTCTGTTTGATGAGTGCCGGCACCTCTTCAAAGCCCTCCTGTTTCATTTTTGTACACAGTTGCAAATGTCCTCGCAGGCACTGCGTGCTGAGGCACTTCACAGTTCACACCTCTGTCATTCAAATGTACACTGACTGACTGAGTGCCAGATTGAGCAACACAAAGAACTGAAGAGAACAGTGGAAGTTTTTCTTCTGAGATTAGTCCTCTTTAACTTTTGTCTATCTCCCCCGACAATCATGTGTGTACAGTACACACTACACTACACCACACACACACACACACACACACACACACACACACACACACACACACACACACACACACACACACACACACACAGAGAGAGAGAGAAAGTACTATATTTCTTTACTTAAGAAAAGTATCAATGCTGAACCAGTGGAAGTAGGCTACCAAAAGTAAAAGTTCTCATTATTCAGAATGTACGGTTTCACAAGGAATCATTATGTATAAAATGTATACAAATCTTCAGCCGATCAACAACAAGCTCATAAAAGTCACACCGCGACACATTGTGAGCTTGTAGATCAGCTATTTTGGTTGTTTAATGTTAGTTAATGTATCTAAAAAGTAACTACATTAAAAAAAAAAAAAGTGGAGTAAAAGTAAAATATTTGCCTCTGAGATGTAGGCTAGTGGAGTAGAAGTAAAAGTAAGCCTATTGAAAATACTCCAGCAAAGGAAAATGTACCTAAAATGTCCACTTGAGTAAATGTACTTAGTTACTTTCCACCACTGCCCACACACACACACACACACACACACACACACACACACACACACACACACACACACACACACACACACACACACACACACACACACACACACAGCAGGTGAGAGATTGCTGGAGCCGGCCTCAAGTCTTGTCTCATTTGCATTTTAAATGCAGTGTATGTAGCGCAGCACAGCTAATCTACACACTTTAGGTGTGTGATTGATGTCTCACGGCCAGGTGTCTGACTGACCCGAGATGTGATGTAAAACCAGTGTTTCTAAAACTTTTTCATGTCAAGGACCCCAAAATCAATGTGCATTTGCCCGTGGAGCCCCATCGGAAAATATGTTGTGCCAGTGACCCCGATACAAGATATGTGCAAGCTATCTGTACGTGTGTATTCTTCACTGTATGTAACAATGTATTTTGTTGTATTTGCGTGTATAGGACCACCCTGAAAATTAGATGCTATACATCTCAGGTGCTATACTTTCAATAAACTATTTCAAAAATAAAAACAAATTATGTTCTGTCCTTATTTTGATCTCAGTGAGTTGTCTGACTGAAGCAGAGACATGATGAGTGTTTCTGAAACTTTTTCATGTCAAGGACCCCAAAATCAATATGCATTTGCCTGTGGACCCCAAAAACAAGATACAGTATAAGTTGCCCATACCTTTTCACATTTTTGTCAAGATTGTTTTTAATTGGTTCATGTACATTAGGGTTAAAGTAGCAGTGCGTGCCAGACAATATCAGTGGCATATCAGTGGCATTATGTCTGGTTTTCCTTTACTGACAACAACAACAGACAACAGTGACAATCTGATCAAAACAGACATCCCTGGACATTCTCCAGTTGTGTTTAGGTGTACAGTACTGGTGAAGATTAACTAGTAATCATTTACCCATAGGACCCACCCAGGACCCCATGGGGGTTCCCGAACCCCTCCGTGAGAACCACTGATCTACACAATACAGCAAAGTAAGAAATATAGAAACATACAGTACACCAACAGAGATATCAGTTTGAGATATGGGTCTACAAGTGGTAACCTAGAACCTGCCAGAACCAGAAACTTTCCTGACCCAGTGAAGTTTTTTTTTCCATTATAACCAGAGCCTTGACAAAGAGCTTTCTGTGGTATCGTTTTAGCGTTATTGTATAACTGTACATCTGTACCTTTTTTCTTCTTCTTTGCAAACTGTCAATAAACTATTCGATCAAAACCACCTCTGAAGGGGGGATCAATTAAATGAAAATAAAACAAGCTCATAATAGCTATAGTATCTGCTATTTTTGCAATAGTTTAAGTATAAATTATAAGTTCTGGAGCAAAACTCATGGATATTCCACCACCTGAGCCTGGCCAAAACATAGGTTCTGAGAACTTTAGAGAGCTGTAGGGTGTGGAAACAAACCCACAACCAGTGAAATATGTTGCACGGCAGAGTTCTTGTAACCGGAAAGAGACTATTTATACCATTAAGACCCGAGGCCGATTCTACAAATGCCTTCTAAATCAGTAGTTTCAAGATTGTTCAAAGATAGAGCTGTGCTGCGAGCTTGTACATCTGCTATGTAGGCTACTGCTATTTTTGTATTTTCTAAAACGAGTCAAGTGACAGTGTACAAGACAGATTTATAACATTTGCACATGTTGCACTGATCATAGAAATCTGTTTGGTGCATCTCATGTGTTTGGTACGTCAATAATCAAACTCATCCACATTTAACCAGTAGTAGTAAATGCTCTCCTCTCTCTCTCATTATATCTCTCTGTGTGTGTGTGTGTGTGTGTGTGTGTGTGTGTGTGTGTGTGTGTGTGTGTGTGTGTGTGTGTGTGTGTGTGTGTGTGCGTGTGTGTGTGCGTGTGTGTGTGCGTGCGTGTGTGTGTGCGTGTGTGTGTGTGTGTGTGTGTGTGTGGCGTGCACATGCTTGTGTGTGTGTGTGCGCATGTGTGTGTGTATAGTGCAGATAAGGTGCAGGCCACAGGCTTGAACCCCAGAGAACCCATGAAGATATGCAGACCACATTCACCATCATGGCACCAGCTTGTCTATCAGCTATACAGTGCAGTGGATAGGACAGTGCTGCTGTTCCATGGTGTGTGTGTGTGTGTGTGTGTGTGTGTGTGTGTGTGTGTGTGTGTGTGTGTGTGTGTGTGTGTGTGTGTGTGTGTGTGTGTGTGTGTGTGTGTGTGTGTGTGTTGGGGGTGAGGGTATGCTGGGGGTTGGGACTGGAGTGGAGGAATGGTTGGGATTTGTGTGTTAAAACAAAAGGCCTAGATTAGCCAAATCCTGCAAAAGGCCAGGAGAGGACAGGGCAGCAGAGAGGTGTTAAAAATGATACTCTCTGCAGAAACAAGCAGTCTCGTCTCAGACGACAAGTCTCCAAATCCCTGTCTGCACATTCGCTCTAATCCACAAAATAAACTTTGTACTATATAGAACACAAGCTCATGGCAAACTATGTCCAGTCCAACTACTTAGGTCACTACATGCCTGCTGACTACAATGATACAAAAAATGACTATAATAATGCTGAGTGTTTAATAATATGTTGCTGTTGATTGCAAAATTGTGCAATTATGAATTTGGAGTGTAATAAAGTTATGAGCTTTATAGCCAAATTCTACTGTTCCAATAATATTCTGCACATCTTCAGAAATTAAAAGGGTGGATGCCTGGTGTACACTAGAGGCTATCGTCACACTATCCAACTAGCTCTTATTTAAATATTAACTTTAGGCTACTCTCAGATCAATAGCATAATGTCTTTTTAGAAATATTATTATTATTAATTATTATTTGTCTAAGCTGAAAAGTGTATTGTGCAGAAGAACTCTGTGGTGGAAAAAGTATGCTACTCACATTTATTACTTAAGTAAAAGTATCAATACTGCAATGTGGAAATACTCTCTTACAAGTAAAAGTCCAGAATTCACAATGTACTTGAGTAAAAGTGCAAAAGTATTGGAAATTGTAATGCATATCAAAATGCACTTTAAGTAGGCCTACTCACTATGCAGAATATAGGCCTACGTACAAACATCTTCAACAGTTGTGAGCTTGTAGATCTGCTATTTTAAAATGGCCAACATTAATATATGGTTGAAGTGGTTAATGTATGTTTTGTAATAGTAATCAAAATATAGACCTACAAAGTAACTATAACTAAAGTTGTCAAATAATTATAACTAGGCTACAAGTACAATATTCGCCTGTAGTGGAATAGGATAAGTGAAAGTATAGGCCTACCTATTGGAAATACTCAAGTAAAGTACAAATACCTCAAAATGTTACTTTACAGCACTTAAGTAAATGTAGGTCTGCTTAGTTATTTTACACCACTGTCTGGAAGAACTTGATCCATAAACTTGGAAAATAAAACATGATAAATATGACATGCCTGGCCAGTGGATTTGCTTTCTTTAGCAAAGAAAAACAGTCAGCGTGTTTCGAAGCAATAAGAAAAGACATCGAAACTTGCATCTATCTAAATGTTTCTTTGACGATGGACCATCATCAAGGTGGCTTTTGTTATATGCTGCCTTTCACATTGAAATTGACCCTGACTGCAGCAGCTAAGTGGAGGAGAGCTGTGAAGGTGGGAGGAGGTGTCGCTGAGAACAAAAAGAGAAGCGGCGATCGACTATTTCCTGAAGGGTTTATAGTGTCCCTGCTTATCTCCACATCTCCACACTGTCCTCCCAGCTCCTACAGTACCAGGACCTCAGGACACACCACAGACACACACTCACACAGCACGGAACAGCACGCACACAATGGAGTGACCACGGAACGAACGGAACAAGCGACTATATCATTTCAGTTCAACGTGCAGGCCGCAAAGCTTCTTCAAACTAAGTGACCATCTGAGATCACATCATCAACCGAGTTACAGGTAAGGCATATCGGGCAGTAGGCCTGTTTTCTTTTTACGACGTTATTGTGCTGTTTTCAATGTGTTTTTGTGCTCATTGGCGTAGTTCCCCAGTGGGTCTAAAAATGCCTTGCGTCCTGTACGCACTTTAAACTTCTCGATCACTCAAAACAAAGTGAATTCAACTGCACACTGTTCGGGCTCTGGAATGCAAAGAGAACTATGGCAGCTATCAAACTATTTATAATTCGTTTGTTTGACTCTAACCAGGCAGTCATGCTGTAATATTCCCTCTGTTGTGTGCTACACACATTAGTGCAGCTGGCTTGTTTGCTTGTGTAGCAGAAACAATGCACACACAATAACAATGCTATTTGTATAGCATCCTATTTTCAGAAATTCAATTAGACATAATTCATTACAATAACTTCCAGCCTTCCATTTATTTGAGCTTTTCATCTTATTTAAGATCTTTTTTATCTTAAATCTCCTAAATACATAAATCATGTATTTAATAAAGTTAGGTATCTGTTTCTCAGACACCGGGGGTGTGTAACATTTATAGTATACACATGTAGAATTTGGTCCCATAAAAGATAACATTTAAAATGGGGGTCCTTGGTATAATGTATCAAAACCGGGTTGACAATCACTGATCTAACAGCTGTTTTGTGTGCCACAGGTATGATGAATCAAAGGAGTGAGGTAGTTCTGTCCGTGCTGGGAGAGCTCCAGGCGGCCACAGAGAACTCTGGCCTGGAGGCCCTCATGTCAGTGGCCCGTGAGGTGGAGCACATCCTGGCCCCCTTCGAGCTGCCCCAGAGCCTCTGCCAGGACTTCCCTGCCGCCACAGACATCGATGACATCGCCCACAGCCTGTATCCTGCGGACGCCCCCGGGGACCTGCTGCCCATCGCATGCAAGGGAGAGGGCAACCTGCTGTTCGACGCCGCCAGCGTCCTGCTGGTTGGCACAACGGCGCTCAGCTTAGAGTTGCAGGTGAGCAGAGATCAATGTGCATTTCATTGTCACGTCCAGCACCAATTATTTATATATTGATCCGTAATCTGTGTATGGAGATTAACCGGTGCTGCCAAATATAAGAAATGCAAATCACATTCAGAAAATTGTCAATCTACAAGCTTACAACGTGCTGAATCACCTACTTTCTAAATACTTTAGAGAATATTTGTGGTCGAGTGTATGCTATAGCACAGTGTGCTCAAACTTTCAAATGTCAAGGTCTCTCCTTAACTCTGATAGTGTACACATGTGTACACTGTCAGAGTTACAGACCTGTAAAGGTCAATTTAGACCACCCCTAAAGGAACGAGTCCCTGAAAACCACTGCTATAGCATACCTTCCTCATTTTCTATAGTAACACACTCCTCTTGTTCTATTGTTTCATCATGTGGCATAACAATATCCAGAGAATTGTCATCATCAATGATTTTAACATGATTGCTTGTTTTCCTCTCAGGTGAGGACCGTGGTGGAGATGCTCCTGTGGAAGCGCTACTATCTGTGTGGGATGATCGACTCCAGAATGATGCTCCAGGCTGTCCGCTTCAGCCTGTGCGCTGAGGAGTCGGAGGCCATGCTCAACCTGCCCGTCGCCGTGCTGGAGGCCATCTTCGACGCCGACGTCAAGGCCTCCTGCTTCCCCGACACCTACGCCAACATGTGGCACGTGTACGCCCTGGCCTCGGTGCTGCGCTGCAACATCTACTCCGTCTACCCCATGTTCAACCTCAAGATCCGTCCGTACTTTAACCGCCTGGTGCGGCCCCGTGTGGGTGACGTGGCCCCGACCCTCCACATCATGTGGTCCGGGGAGCTGCGGGCCGGCTCTGTATTCCTGCCGCACCACTTTGTGGCGCTGGCCCAGGCGTCGGACCTGAACACGGGCAGCCCCGCCAGCGAGCAGAGCAAGACACTGCTGCTGCTGAACAAGGACTCCCAGCTGTCCTACGCCAGTCTGAAGGACAAGTACAACATCACCAAGACCACGTTCTACCGCTGGCGGAGGCAGTCGCAGGAGCACCGGCAAAAGTCGGCGGTGAGGCACGAGGCCAAGCACTTCCTGCAGGCTTGCTACCGGGAGGGCAAGGTCGTCCCTCTGCAGCAGTTCAAGGAGTTCTTCCCCGGCATTCCCAGGTCGACCTACTATGACTGGAAGCAGGAGCTCATGTCCTCTGGGGGAAGATTCTACACCTCGCCGTCCACCGGCGAGGTGAGTCCCGGGGACAGCGCAGAGCTAGAGTCCTGGTCCTCCTCCTCTCCAGAGGCCAGGCAGAGCGAGCCGGAAAACCACGAGAGTGTGGCCAGCATGTTCGGCCTCACCTATGGTCAGATGGAGTCGGACCGTGCCCAGAACGTCGCCCAGATGCAGGACGCCAAGCGGTGCCTGCAGACCTGCATCGCAACCAACACCTCGTTTCCCTTCAGGGCCTTCAAGAAGAACTTTCCTGGGATCTCCAGGTCCACCTACTACAACTGGAGAAGGGAGGCCATGCTGTTCAATAGCGGCTACAAGCCCACCGCTGGTAGCGGGGAAGACAGCTCGGACGCCGACAAGAGCCATAGTCCAACGAGTAGTCCAACAAGTCTGCCTTCCCCACCAATTCTCTCTGCCTCCGTCCAGCCCGCCGCTCCGAGAATCAAGCTCTTCCGGCGAAACCACGAAAGTCTCCGTGTGGCATACATGAGTAAGAAGCACCTTAGAGATGAAGCAAAGAGGCACGTTCAGCGGTCCAAGTGGTCGCTGATGAAGTTCAAGCTGAAGTACCCGTCCATGTCACCCTGTTTGTACTGGCAGTGGCGGAATGAGCGAAGCAGGAAGCAGACGATCATACCCGGTGCTGGTGTGTCTGAGAGCCTGGAGAGAGACAATACGCAGATGGAAGAGCAGGCGATGGAGAGGAGCCTAGGGAGAGCCAGCACACAGATGGAGGAGCAGGCGATGGGGAGAGCCGCTGCACAGATAAAAGAGGAGCCTATTGAAAGGAGCCAGGAGAGGGCAACTACACAGATGGAGGACGAGGCGATGGAGAGGAAGATGGCCGGTCAGAATGTGTTCTCCTTTGAGGGGAGTCCTGAGGGTCTGACTAGCCCCACCATGTCCCACATCAACGGCTCTCTTTCTCTGTACACTGTCCCCAGCATGGGCATGGTGCCCACAGAGAACCACATGTTTGTGATGGACGTTGTGGCTCTGGCCAACTTCAAAGCAAAGGCAAAGCTGTTCCTGCAGCAACGTTTCGAGGAGAAGTCTTTCCCCACGTTCAAAGAGTTCAGGTCCCTTTTCCCCCTCACGCCGCGCTCGACATACTACATGTGGAAACGCGCTTTGCATCACGGAGTTCCTCTGATTCATGGATGAGTGTACACTAAATGTATAGCCCAAAAAAAATATTGAGGGTGCCCTCTCGCAGAATACATGCTCTATCCGCCCCAAAAGAACAAAAGACAAACAATGTACTTTTCGCTTTGTATATAAACACTGTTTTCACTTCATAATGTTCTGCTGAAGAGAATGGCACAGCCCTTTTCGACTAGGTTAAGTTTCAGTTGAATGTATTGTTCTGTCCCCCCCACATCCCCCCTCTACCTCATGGAAATTTGCACGTGTGTGTGAAAGGAGACCACCTTGGTCTTGAGGTTCCACTTAACTCCTGTGTTTCCCTTCAGGCAAAAGGCAGTTCAAAGTCACTGGTGTGAGGATGGCTTTTTGTGCCATTCTCTTGTTTTGACACCCCAATTGCATGCGGGATCCTTTATTTTCCTTTTTATTTCACTGCAATAGTTTATGCTTCACTTTGTGAGATTTTGTTGTTAATGCATCTGACTGTTAGCTTCCTAGCCTTTCATGATTTATATTCCTCTACATAGAGGTATGATGCAAAGACTTGCTTTCAAAGCTCAGTTTTTGCATCTCTTAAAAAGGTTTTTTAATTATGTACAGTTTTTCAATCCTTTTTGGGATGTTTCCTGTTTGAGAATTTAATACACGCTTCACTCGAATCACTTTGTCTCAGGTGTTTGGTTTCTGCTGTCGCACATTAAGAAACTTCAACTTCCAAACCAAAATAGTCTTAAGCTTCATTTATGATACTATTTGCACTATAATAGTTCCATCACATTGTTGAATGTACTGTCTTAATCAGGCAGCTGAGTTTGTCTCTCACTTTGCACATTCTATTTTTTATTTGCACCTGCACATTCTATTTTTTATTTGCACCATTTGAACTCACATGAGCATGTTTATTTTTGTACAGTTTCTATGTTTTTGAAACCCACCGTTCCTTTTGTCTATTTGCAAATACACTCTTGAATGTTTAAGTAATCATGATGGATTTGATGACCAGGTTGTTTCGGTTTGGTTTCTCTCCAAACAGGCAGGCAGTTTGTTAAAATTGTTCTGTTCTTTGCACATTTATTTTTTCTTACTCATGGAGATGATAAACAGCCTGTTTTATGCTCAATCATAATTGTGCAAGCACAATATAAATAAACCATCTTTCAAATCTTGAATTTGTTTCCAGCATGTTTTACTCTTCCGGTTGCTTAAACTTACCACTTACCATGTTGTGCTAACTGTTGCTTACTTGTATGCACTGTGCCACACTTTTCAGTAACATTAGTTATTTTTCAAATATAAACTTGTTTTTTTGCTGAATGCTGTAGGCACTCTTAATTAAGTCTGATGCAGTCAATTAGACCCTTTTGTCAATACACTACGACCATCCAGTTATTGTTGCTACCAGTTTCACCGCAGGGATGGTTTTATTGGTTTTATTTATGGTTTTTATCACCATTATCAATGCGGTGTATGTTATTCCTGTTAAACTGGGGCCCATGTTTGTGTTCATGTGTGCATCTCCAGGTTTTTCCATTCACATTTTAACTTCCCCACACACAATGGGAGAGGGTTAAAACTATTAGAGGAGTCTGAAAACCGTTACCGACACACAAGTGGTTGTTTTTACTTGGTGGCTTTCATTCAGAGAGTTGCTATTGTGCGTGTGCTAATGAGTGTGCTGGTATAGGGGGATGGAGGTAATTGTATGCATGGGGGGATAGAGGTGTTTGGGATGATAAGCAGTAAGCACATACTTGGGGAGGGGGGAGGCAAGGGGGTTCTGTCCACAGTGATAAAGCAGGAGCAAAGTTTTAGGCCCACTTTAACTGATTCTAAGCCTTTTTAATTTCAAGCACCACTGGTTTTATATGCTTTAGGGCAGTCCCCAGATCCCCCTTTTGATACAGGTTTTCCTCCAGTTGACATTTCCTCCAATTTGACATTTTTTAGACCTGATTTAGTATGATAAAGTCTGTCATTTAATCCCTTTAGTGTCTCTGTACTGTAGCCAGGGACATGCTGGCCATTGGGAAAAGCGGGACAACTCCCGAACGGCCGGTTCATTCCCGGCCGGTCCAGGCCAGCCATTAGTAAAACATTTAAAATAAAATGTCGGACTTCGTTCCATTTTGGGGGCTGGGCGGCCAACAAAGTAAATCATCTCTGTCGGGCAGAAACCTCGTATCTCCAAGTTTCAAATTATAACTTCATCATACAAGGCCATTGCACAAAAGTAGTGAAAACAGCAGATCTACAAACACACAACGCCTCACGGTGCGAGGCGTTGTGTGCTTGTAGATCGGCTGTTTTCACTAGTTTAAATCATTTTTAAAACGATAAATACAAAATAAACGGTTTTGGACATACAAGGTTTACACCCGACAACGACGAAATATAAAAAAAAAAAAAAAAAATGAGGGCCACTCCAACTCTTTTTCCCAGGCTGAATCAGGGGCCCAGCATGTCCCTGACTGTAGCTACATAGAAGTACGGTTAGGTACATTCTCTAGTTGTATTAACCTGTACATGACAATAATGGTGAAGATTAACTATCAATCATTTAGCCGGGGACACCCTGGAAACCCCTCAAGGACCCCTGGGGGTCTTCAGGCCCCATGTTGTGAATCACCCTCCTGATTGTTTGCTGGCTAACTGATTCCCTTTGTTTCTATTAGCATTGTTACAAAATGCTGACAAAGCTTCCAGTGGACATTATGTGGACCTCCAAATCAACTCCAAACACTGCTGATGTGTTGTATAACATACTGTATCAAACAGATCTGTTCAAACAATTTGTATTATTTACAATCTGTCCTGGATTGTAAAAACAGTAATTGTTATAAAACAGGGAAAGATCTGTCTCATGTGCTTGCTGTAAATACAACTCAGGCACATTATTGAATAAACACTCCCTATTTGGGGCGGAAGGTCTCAGGTTCCCATCCCTAACTGCATCATGGTGTCTTCGCTCAACTTTCCAATGAGATGCATTGGCTGATGGGAATCCAATGTTAATTTTGCAAGGATATATTAATAATAATAATAACAAAAGGATAAAGCTATAATTGTTTGATTAAGCATCTTTTAACATATCTAATCTTTTTGAAATATGAAAATATTGTAGGTTGTGCAATGTGCATACAAAGCAAAATGCACCTGTCTACTCCTCTCATAAATTAGGAATACAATATTTCCAAGTAACCTGTATTGTAGACATTGGCGCCCTCTTGTGAAACATCTTTTGATACAGTAAGCAATGCTTTTGTTGTCAGTTAATGTCTCCCCTAGCCTGAATGCATGGGGAGAATATGTTTTCACCCCTGTCTGTCTGTCTGTCCGTCTGTCCGTCCGTCCGTCTGTTACCAGCTAATCTCCGGCGTCCTTAGCCCAGTACCTGCCAAACTGTGCATACACACTCCCTGGATGCCAATTCAGACACACATTTTTCATATGGGCCTGTTCTAGCACCACCATGATGCAGATTTATGCATAACAAATTTTTTGACAGTTTTGCCTCAAATCATGAACAAGACGTGCAATTTTGGTGAAATTGGGCACGCATGTTCCCACTAGGCGAGGAAGAAAAGCCACATCATTTCACATCAGCCTCATGGTGGCGCTATAATAGGCCGATTCGTGTTTTTACCTATAACACCACCACCGATCAATGCAAAACTTTGTATGTGCACTCCTTAGAGGCCAAGGAAAGATCCTGGATTTTAAAGAATAGAGCTCTGAGAGTTCCACGACGACGACCACAGGACGGGACCGGCGGAAATGTGTCTTCTGCTCTCAAGACCCCTCCTTGGCCCCTGCAGGATGTGAAAAAATACAAAAATCACATGGCCACAAAATTGTTTTTGCAGATTTGCTCAGGCTAGCAAGGGCCCACAGTAAAGTCACATTTTAGGCACCTGTGCATCAACTGGCGCTCCCTCTGGGGTTTCAGCTACTGCAACATCTCCTGCTATTACAGTCAGCGAAGTTTGCAGAAGAGCAAAAAAAAAAAGTTAATATATAGAACTTGAGCTGGTCATCAATCCACTTAGAGAGGACACATAGGACTTTGTTCATATAGGACTTTGAACCCCACATGTACTCCTGTAAGGTTTTGTAGGAGTGTTGGTGGATCCTTACAAACAGGATTGGAGGGAAAAGCAGGATTGCAGATTGGCAGTGTAGGCCTACAGCTTGGTGTGGAAAAGGGAAAGAGACAAACACAGAATCAGATATTAGCAGCAGAGCTGTGAAGTTTACTGGTGTGATTTATCATCAAACTGAGTTTTCTCCACTAGATGGCAGTAGTCTGCTTTACATGGCATGGACTCCAGCGTTTCAGCTGCTTACTGAGAGAAAGGGGAGCTCTCAGTCACACCTTCACCGTTTTGGACACAAAATCAATAGCACATTGATGGCAGCTATACCACATTCCATAGCACAGCGTGTCTCTTGCAGATTTGCTTGTGATAACTCCATTAATAATCATAATCCAACATTCAGCAGTCAATATTACAGCAGCCAGGTAGGATTTTGGAAACAAATGTGTCAGTGATAAATTAAGCAGTGAGGGAAAGAGACACATGAATCAAGTGAGGGAGGTAGGGAGTACAAATGAGAGGCCTTACGTCATCCAGAGCTTACTTTGTTTCCAGTCTTTCTGGAAGAAAACTTTGCTTGTGCAATATCAGTACCTAATAGACTCAAAACAGTTGAATATGGGAGAAAAATAATGACCAAAATACATCTAAAATATATATTTTTGATAATGTGTTTTCCGAGTTCCAAAATACATTTTCAAACCTGTTTCTGTATTGTGTTATGTATTTGAAAAACATACTGTGCCTCTTGCAGTAGGCTATGGCATTGGTTCTCAAAGTGGGGTCCGGGGACCCCCAGGGGTCCTTGAGGGAGTTCCAGGGGGTCTCCAGATAAATGATAGTTAGGAACCAAATACATCCTTATGGGTCTGTTAGGGTACACGCTCAGAGTTAAATTGACATTGATTTTACAATATAAATTGGGGTCTCAGAGACAGAAATGCCATTAAATGGGGGTCCGTAGCCTATAAATAATGCATGTCAAACCGGGGGTCCTTGAAATTAAAATGGTTGAGAATCACTGATATTTACGGCTAGAGCCGTGAATATCTTCTCTTATGGGGTCCTGGCAGGCATATCTTTTCAAATGGGGTCCGCGGGCTAGTAAGTGTCAATTTCTGGGTCCTTGACATGAAAAAGTTTGAGAACCACTGGACTACACAATTATGTTAAATTCAAAGTCTAACGTGTCAAGTCAAGTGCATAATATGTGTTCCGATAGAGTGGCCATAGCTGAATGGGTAGAGAGGCGCTGCCTGAGAAACAGGGCCCTGGTTCACTTGCACTTGGCAAACCTCATAATAACAGGAATTATCAGGCCTGTGCAGGGACAGAGGAAGTAGAAATGGCAGTGTGGTACATCTATCAGCTTTTATGTGCTCTACATTGTTTATCTGCTAGCACAATGTTCCCCATTATGTGCATGCATCATGGGAATTGTAGAAACGGAGAGAAAGACCACAATGGACAGAAAGGCATGTTCTGTATGTCAAAATGGATAATAAATAATAGATATTATTTCTAGACTGTACGATAACCACACAAGAACAGTTGGCCTTGATTTTCCGGATCCACAATCCACCCTACAGCCCACACAGGCTAAGGACCCCTCGGGGATCCTCAGAGTTGGGACAGAGCGGGGGGTGGGTTAATACATTGGTTGGGAGCTTGTCAATCAAGCTAGCCACACCCCCCCCTACGGCATATGCTATTTTATCGTCAATTTAAAAATACCTGGGACCATAATTTAGCAAAACACATATCATGGTGATAGAAAGAAGACTTTAAACTTTATTAAACTGTATTCATGACAATGTTTATTAAGGTAATAAAATCAAGTTCAGCAAAAACTCATTCACTTGAATGGAGCATAATACTTTTTGGTACCAGCAGGGAGGAAAACAGCGAAACTAGCGGCCATTCATATGAACTTTCTCTTGAAGTCTCTTCCTATATCGCCTCAACGTGCAAGCCGGATACTATGCCCTTGTCTTGTGCTGCGAGACGTTGTGAGCTTGTATATTGGCTATTTTCAGCAAAGGGGTTTGGTGTACTAGAGGGGGGAAAAGAGCAGACCAAAGTACAGAGCCAACGGTCAAGTTTATTTGACTGTCTGAAAAGGGTAAATAAAAACACTGGTTCTTTCTGCACCATAAGAACTTGAGTATTTTTGGCTTTTTCTAAGTATTTTTAAGGTTGAATCAAGTGCCTTTTGGCCAATATTACCTTCACTCGAGGTCAGAGTGTGACATTTGGTGATGAAGTGAAAAGTAAACATTATCATGATGAGTCCAACATATTAATAGAGAAGATGACCTGTAAACAAACAAATAAACAAAAAATACATTAACAGTAAAGACAGTGCTGTCAAACAAGTTTATCAAGCTATCTATGAAATCTATGAAGAATTTTAGTCCGCAACACAATTTTATACAATGGGGGGTCCCTGCTTCATCTCTCTCTCAGCTAAGGGGTCCTTGGTCATTGAAGACCCCTTCCCTAGACAGTCTTCGGTGCTCCTTTAACTCAGAGAGAGTTCAATGGAACCAAATGGACACTGTGTACTGTACATCAATCAGTAATCTCTTTAATTGCGACCATAGGTCGCAGTTTACTATCCGAACCGCCACAGCTTGTCCGTATACGCCCGTATGTCCGTATGTGTACACATTTTTACGGTCTATGGATTTGCCGCTCTGACATCATGCTCTGATGTCACTGTGATGTCAGGGGAGCCACTCTAACAGAATGGGTTTGCCGCTCTCACATCCCGCTCTGGCTTCACTGTGATGTCACACTAACAGAATCCCTTTTATGCCCATAAATGGAGTTCCCTGTTGTCATAAAAATTATGGGAATATGTGGGAATGCCCATATATGGAGGCCGCATCGGCCACATACCACACTAACAGAATCCATATGGCCAAGACAGATGGACAAGACAGCCCATATCTATGTGGTTGGTTCTACAGACAGGGATCTCCATGTATGGACATAAAAGGGGCCCTGAGCCATCTTAGTAATATACATATTTCTCCTGAAATATTTTACTGTTTGTGAAACCTGTGTCTACTCTACACTACTGAACAGCGCAATGCAACATTGAGACACTATGTTGCAATCTCAACGCCTATGTTTCACAAGGTTCCTAATTTCCCTTGCTCATGTCTGTGAGGCAGCAATTAAGATTCTTTGCAACGTTGTAAGTTAACACAACGCTCCCAAGCGTGTCTTCATAGGAAAAACAGTACCCTTCCCAGCAAAAACAAAGGCATACATTGATAAATGTAGCTGTTAGACTTCTATAAAAATTATGATAATCTGTTTTTATTCAAATTATATTTCTTTAATTAAGGCTCTGTGCATGTAATATTTTCATTTTCATAATTATGTTAGCAATATATTGATAGATGTAGTAAATGTAATTTGGTCCTGCAAGTAATGCAAGTGGTGGTTGGTATAGCAGTGGTTCTCAGCGTAGGATCCTTGAGCTCAGGGGGTTCCAAGGGATCCCCATCAAAATGATTAATAGTTGTGGACCCTTAAGTCCCGTAAGAGTGTACAAATGGACCCTTACGGGACAGTAACTCAGAGAGTGTACAAATGGAACCAAATGGACCCTTAGGAGTCCATTTGATTCCATTTGTACACTCTCAGAGTGAGGTCTGTGGACCTAACGCATACCAAACTGGGGGAACTTGAAATAAATAAAAAAGTTTGAGAACCATGCACTACAGGACACAAAGTCACTTTGTTTGTTTATTTCCTCAGTTTATGTACAGAATAACAGGCAGCGGAATTGAAACCGTGGCACCTCGAGGACATAATCCACTCTGACACCAGCATTTAACTTTTTTTATTGTCGACTTTATAAGCCTGATACAATTGCGTTCTTTTCTCAAAGCATATGTCAAGTTGTGAATTGGGATGTACAGCATAGCATGCATTGTAGTGGGCTGAAGGTAGTGTTTTATTATGTATCGCACTGTGCCTGCCTGCGGACCTCGCAGGCGTGAGTGGAATGCAGCTCTGAGCAGGATGCGGGGGGGAAAGTGTTGTTTGTTCACTTTCTGCAGTTTCAGCTCCCTTCGCCAACCTTCTGTTTATTTGCTACATCTCATATACAGGTATACAGGTATACGAGAGTAGAATTATTAGATTTTTGGCATCTAGGCAACAAGACACAATAGCAAAAAGTAGCAATAGTAATAATAGTAAATAACTAAAATGTGAGTGAGGTATAGGTCTTTGTGTAATAAATTCTTGTAAAGTGCCCGGGTAGCTCAGTCGGTAGAGCTTTAGACCTTTGTACCGCAAGGTCAAGGGTTCGTTTCCGGGCACCGCCAACTCAGCGTATGAGTAGCACGGCTTGGCAAGTTGTGCGGCAAGTACTGGGAGCTGATGGTAGGTGTGGCACTCCACCTCAGCAGTCCATCTCCCAGAGGTCTAGCGCATTGTAACGGGGACAGACTCCCTCGTGTTACCGGCTGATACTGACAATAAGCCACTCCCGACCTACTTGTTGAAGTTGTCTGTGACTGTGATGGTATAGATCTGTGTGCCGGCCGGGATTCCAAATAAGTAGCCTACATGCATCAGTGCAAATTGGTGTTGCCGTAGTCAGGCCAGAGTCTGAGAGACGGTCTCTTGTCACAGAGATGTCATGTGGAGGAAACAAATATTTATTATCATTCCTGGGCCGGTGTTTAGAGTTTTGTGGGGCCAGCGTTCTTGATGGGTCACTGTAGTGGCACATTTCTCTTAATGTCTACCCTGGACAGATATCTGGGACAACGGGCGGTCTGACCGAATTCCCACTCCCTCGGGTCCTCTGGAGGAGTGCACGAGAAACACACGCACGCACGCACGCACGCACGCACGCACGCACGCACACACACACACACACACACACACACACAGATTCTGTGCATTTATAGAAAGATGTGTCTGTGAGATTTACCGGTAACTATTCAGTGTGAAAACTCCCATCACCTCAGTATACAATCCTGTGTACTGAACGAAGATCTGGGTACTGACAACCGAATGAACTCAATGAACTGAATCAATAAGTGATCACGTCTTCCATCGTCTAGGTATCCATCTTGCCTCCACCCCTCCCCCCTCCCAGCTGATGAATGCATAGACATAGAGAAAGACGTGCAGAAAGCGTAGAGAAAAACAGACAGAGGGATAGAGAGAGAGAGAGAGAGAAAGTGAGAGATCAAGGAGGACAAAGACATCGACAGATAAAGGGGTCTGGGGTGCCGTACTGAGTGTATTACCACTGCTACTCGTGCTGACCGGACCACATGTCAACAGGCTATTATCAGGGTTTAAAGGTCAAACAAATAAAGCCCGCCGTGTTTAATCCATGTTTTATAGTCGTGCGTGTAATCCTCTGTTTGTTGTCCCGGCCACCATCTGTCCACCATGATTGGACCCCAGCAGCAGAGGTCTGCACGGTCCCCTGTGGAAGCCGTAGTGATTTCCCACAAAGCAGGATGAATGGGTCAGACCCCTGACTTTATCCCACACCACAAAGCCTCTTGTGCCAATACAGCCATCAGGCTTCGCAACCACCACAAGCCTGACCCTCTTCTGTTCTGCTTTGTTCTCTGGGATTATTACTGACTCCTGCTTGACTCGTTTACTTGCACATGAACTACTGAGACATATACACTTCAATACCATGACAGATTCCTCTTTTATGCTGTGTTCACACTGGCAGATACAAAAGATACAAAGATACACCAAATATTTGTACTTTGTAGCGGAAGTTGAAAGAAGCTCAACCTTTTTTGGAGTGGCTACAAACGTTGGATGTAATGTATCTTTGTCGCTGGCTTCCATTGAAAATTAATGGTAGCCTGTATGTTTGCCAGTGTGTGCAGCATTAGCCTAGTGTCCCTATTTTGGGCATGTCATTAAAGGAAAACTGAAAAAGTAGTGTCGATTGCGATAAACATGTTGTCACGTTTTGAAATGTTGTTATTTTTGTTGTATAATGATGTATATGGGGCTTAAGTTGTTAGGGACAGTGCTTATCGTGAACCTCGCTTATTTCCACTCATATACATTCATTGTTGATAGTCTATATGAACATCAGAAGATCAACCTCACTCACAAATTGAAAGTCTTTTAAATCATTTAAGATGCTACACCAGCGGGCACAGTGCAATAACGTACACATTTTCATCAGTGTATTGACCACAGAAGTAACCTACAAATGATGAATTAGAGTCATATAAAAGAAAATATCTTTTGGTTTCGGTTTCTGGTGGGATTTGTGTAAATCTTATTTTGATTATGTTGTATGTCGTAACAGCTTGGTATATTGATTCAATTGTTGTGATTTTTTATTTGCTTAATGAATGACTCCTGAAAACTATATACAGTAGGTCACTTCCGCCTAGGCGGTCTATACGGCTGAAACACATTCGTCGCCCTGCTGTGACTGCTGCTGCGGCATTATTTTCAATGCTTTGAAAGACTTTCAAATTGGTGAGTCTTTTTGATGTTTAGTTATTGCCTCAAATGTGCACCCAACCTTTTAGTTGAGTATGCCGAGCCTTTGAAAGGACGGTATACTATTCACTTTCTGTATATCATGCAGATATACCCACTGTGGAAGGCCGACTGAGGCTAAACCCGGTTGTGGGCGTCTAGGCGTAGGAGAAAACAGGAAGTAGATTCATGTCCTGAGACAGTCTTCCTTTGTGCACAGCAGACAGGCAGTACAGTAGCAGTGGAGGCAGCCTAGATAAAGGCTCACTGGACACACTCATTGATTTTAGCTACCTTTGTTTGTCAGAACAAAACACACAATAAACACCACCTTGCGCACTCTGACACACTTGCATTGCACATGCACTACTGGGATGTTGTACTCTACAGAACAGGTAACTGTTGAGGATAACTGTTATATATTTACTGATATGTTAATATACATTGTTGATAGACTGTGTGGTGAAAAAAGCTTTTAACAGGATGTACTGTAGATTCTTTTAAGCCCTGCAACATGCACTGCACCACAACAGTATATTTAACAGATGTAAAAACTATGATCCATTCATAGTCAATAAGATCTACCGGTATGTTTATTCCTATAGTGAGTGGCAAAAGATGTACAGTATAATCTTTCAAAAAAAATCAATGGTGATAGATTGCAAATTCAAAATGTTATGGGCATATCGGTTGTGTCACTCGTTCTGGACAACCACCTATCCGAGGCCGACTTGAGGCCGGGCACGGTACTCCCTGGGGTCACCGGCAACGCCCGTGGCTAGTTTGAAGTCTGATGCTTCTCGAGATACGTGAACTACAACAGACAGACATGCGTATGGACAAACGGACAGAGATCTCGCAAATTTATAGTACGTTGGTGTATTGTAAGTACACATATAGTGCCATTTATTTTTTTCTTCCAAAGTCTTTTTTCTATTTTTATTTCAATTAACTAAAATGTTTTCTTTTTTTGTCTTAACTCTAAAAACCTTACTCCACGTCAGGCCAGGATAATGGCCTCACATGTGGCTCAAAAGCCCTCCCAGAACTGGGGCTTCCTACGGGGTCCGGTGTTGCTGTGGTCTCTCCAGGGTATTCTGGAGGCTGTCGTCGGCTTAAAGGCTAAAGGACCGAAGTCTGGAAAAGCCCCTCAGCCTCGGCAGCTAAAACATATCACACCCTGCATGCTAATGCCCTGTTCGATTGTGTTAATAACACAGCCTTATTAGTGAGCTCGACCCCATCGTTTGAACCGCCGTAACGACCAGATGAGCTGTATTGTGAGCAGTATAGCACTGTCTCAAGCTCCCCTGATGGCTAATGTTCTGGGCTGTGATTAAAAACACGGCGACCGTGAACCGTGAACTCATTTCGGTGAAGGCTATTGTGTGACGTGCCACACGATAAGAGCTAATTGCCAGATTTTATTTCAGCACAAGCCACGGACAGTCGCGGTGAGGCCCGGGAAGATTAGCGCACCAGTGGTAATAATGTCCACTCTCTTATTAAATCCCAGAAACTAACGGGTGCTATTGCACTAACAA
Organism: Nannobrachium achirus; assembly: GCF_963921795.1. NCBI lineage: Eukaryota > Metazoa > Chordata > Actinopteri > Myctophiformes > Myctophidae > Nannobrachium > Nannobrachium achirus. Next base: position 37,994,783 of record NC_137823.1, read on the forward strand.
TGGCAGGATTTTTGTTCACCCGTTCTTAAAGGACCTACACCATGAATTTTCACTTTTTCTATTTTAAAACCTTTTTTTGGTGTCCCACTGGCACCTTCTATCCTCACAAAGTCCTATTTCTGACAAGTGTGTCTTTCTCTGGTTTTGGGAAGACAGAGATGAGAAGCTCTCAGAACAGTGCTGTTCTGAGAATTGACGCGTGTGACGTCACACACGTTTCTGTTTAAAAAAAAATATATATATATATTTTTTTTTTTTTTTTTTTCAAAAGAATTTTTTTTTCAAAAAAATTTTTTTTTCTTTGGAAAAACCCCACTAGATGCGCCACTGAGCAAACAGAGGCCGTTTTTGGTATTGCAGCTGGAGAGCCTCATTATAGTAGAGCTAGAACAAACAAAGGAATGGTCAGAGTGTTTGTTGAGGGTTAAAACCTGTCTAAGACTCAATTTTGAGCATATATTTATACAAAAAATATAGTTTTAAAAGCATGGTGTAGGCCCTTTAAAATAACTTAGATGTACGACACACACACACACCTTCTGAGGTTATTAAAATAATATTTAATTAAAATGCTTATATTCAATAAACAAGAATAAATACAATGATGAATAATCTAATGTAATACCACATTGTGCAATTTGTGCATGGCCTTAGCTGATAAACAAGAATAGAGGGCTGCTGTTTGTAGTCGTAAAACGCACAAGTTACAGTGTATTCAGAAGCAGTGGTTTCCCTTGGCAGATTTAATTTAAAAAAAAATCAATTCATGCAGAAAATTCCCATTTTGTTCTATGACATACATTATTTATGCACTTTTACTTATTATCTGTGTGGTTCAAATATTGTAAACGTGTGTTGATTGGTGAAGGCAGACAGACAGCCTTCACCAATCAACACACTTTTTCAATTGAACCAAATGTGTTTGATTGATTTTGATTGAAGACTTTATTAGAAGTTTGCATGGGAAAAGGTACAGTTTCATGACGGTACAGTTCACAGGTACAAGGTCTACTAAAAGGAGATCCTAGAAAAGACTAAGCTTATTTCCACAGGAAACCATTAAAGTATCTCATATAACATTGAATGACAGACGAATAGAACACAGTACTATGCAGTAGATATGTAAATAAAATAAAATGAAAGAACCAAAAAAAAGAAAACAGTAAGTCTAAACAGACAGTAAGTATACAAAGAAGGGGCAGGGGAGGGTAGGGCTGGGCTAGGATTGTTTTCTTTACCAGTTGCGAACGGCTGCTGCCTATAAGTGTTTTTTCAGGGCAATTTTAAAGGATGCTAGGGATCCACACTCCTTTATGGCCTTCGGTAAGGCTTTCCACATTTTGGTGGTATAGCAGAAGAACGAGTTTGACCCTTTGTTGGTTTTGACTCTGGGTTCAAAGTGATCTGTGGCACTGCCTCTGGTGTTTATGGACATCCTTAACGTTTATAAAGTATTTAGACAGGTACTTGGGTATCATAGTGGTGTAGTGTATCTTGTACACCAGGCCCATTGCAAGTTGCTGTACTCTGTCATCAACTCTGAGCCACCCCATCTTAACTGGTGAGTAGCGGTGAGGTGAGTCTGATAGGGACATTTTTAATACCAGCTATGGAGATGTCTTGGCCATATATGGAGTGTGACATGAGAAGGATGGACATGATCTGCAGGTTTTCATACTAAATACTAAAGAGCCTATTTTCTTAGGAACTTAAACCCTACTTGTCTATAGTTGACAGCAACACCCCAGGGCTCACTACTGTAGGTCCACACCCCTCAACACCAACTACACATACAGCACATTTTCGCTATTATGTTCATGATTTCTTTTTTATCATAAATATAAAAATGAATTCCAGAACTGTATCTCAGAAATATTTTTATTTTTATTTTTTACATATTCTATTCAAATAGACACAGCATTTTGAATTATATCCCCATGCATGTTACTTCTTCTCTCACTCACTCCGTTCACATGAGGGTGGCAGTAGGAGTGAAGAGTGGCTGTCAGAAGAATGGTTTGAATCTCTGCTTTAGTTTGCTACTCACAACTCATGATCCCTAGTTCAATGCCTCTGCACCTTGTATGGATTGAATGGAAATGTTTGTCTGGACATTGCAATTTCCCTACAGCAACCAAACCGTTGCTCCATGGTGATAAAAGCCAGTAGACTAAGAACACTACAATCTCTCTCTCTCTCTCTCTCTCTCTCTCTCTCTCTCTCTCTCTCTCTCTCTCCCACGCACGCAAGCACACAAGCACGCACGCACGCACGCACGCACGCACGCACACGCGCACACACACACACACACACACACACACACACACACACACACACACACACACACACACACACACACACTGTGTACAGGATTGATTAGAGTTGCAGGGGATTTTATTGAATTGAATTAATTGAATTAAATTGCAGATGTTGGTGACTACACTCACATTTCAATTGGTCAGATTTACTAGATACTTAGTACAGCATTTGGTCATGTCAACTGAGGGTGTAGATAAGATACTGTGTTATATAACTCGCTTGAGCAATGCCAGAGACACGTGGAAGTGCTACTCTGCAAAAGGCACCCTTAAATGATGCACTCTTATACTTGCTATATTTCTTCTCACTAAATCCACGTACTGAACAGCTATGGGGTGTTTGTGGGGGGCTCAGTCGGGTCGATACATGCAGGCACTGACAACTCGGTTTATAAATAACCCAGGTGAAGTCCTATGCAGACTTCATCTAGGTACCAAACTAAGACATTAAGACACACACTTATTTCCATATTCTACCTTTTTGTGTTTTCTTCGTAAATGAATGCCCTACTTGATCATATTACAGCATCACACAAAAGCATCAAAAGTATAGCAGTTGCAAGCTCGAAACACTACACGTTTTGTGCTTGTAGATCAGGTTGAGATCTGCTACTTTGGCTATTTTTTTTATTTGAGCAATTTGAACAGTGTAAGAAAGGCCATGACTGCACAGGTGTTCAGTAATGATTACGCAGGTGTTTTACTTTCTACGTTCATGAGTCTTTAACAGGGGGTCTGGGACCCCTAGGGGGTCCTCAGAGTTACTGCAGGGGGTCCTCCAAATCTTTGTGTGATTGAAACTTTTTTCCTCCTTTTTTATATTTGAACCCTAGTGTCCAAATTCTGAGAACTTTAGCCAAAACATAGCAGATCTACAAGCTCACAACGCCTCACGCTAAGAGGCGTTGAGCTTGTAGATCGGCTATTTTAGTATGGTGTAGAGGGGGAAAGGGCAGACTAAGTGCAGAGTGAAGGCCAAGTTTATTAAGTATTGACGGTTCAAGTGGTTAAATATCTGAAACACCAATTTACATGAATCCAGAATACACGATGATTGTGCTGTCAAACAATTAAACTATATGGAATCATGAAAATGTTGTGGGGGTCCCTGCATCATCTTCTCTCAACTAAGGGGTCCTTGGCCTGAAAACGTTTAAGACCCCTGTTCTAGTTGATCCATACCAGTCCCTTAACACGCTGAAGTTGATTGGATAGATGGATATTGAAGCCTGCTCTGCAATTATAGTTTATTGTTTCAGGTTGACATGACCCAGTTTGTCAGTTTTAGTTCAGTTTGCCTCCAGTTTTCCTCCAGTAAAGACCTGTGTGCAGTGTGTGTCATTCATAGACTATACTGCCTGTCAACGGTCATAATGTCAAACTGTTACTAAGAGCAAGTAAAATACAAGTCAGCTATACCAAGGAGGTCCTGTGCACATTTGTTCTAATCGACAATCAGGGGCGAGTGCCATTATCCACCACTATACAGTCCTTTCACAAATCCTCAGCTACAAACAGAGACGGTATACTTGTTACTGTCCACCACTGATAAGCATGTTGGAGGAGTCCTGTGGTCAGGGGTGTCGCACCAAATTCTGGGCCCTGGGTACAAGGATTCACTGTGGGGCCCCTGTGCTTTAACTATTGAAAAATAGCAGATATACAAGCTCACAGTGCGGCACCGAGTGCCGCGCTGCGAGCTTGTAGATCTGCTATTTTTGAAAAATCATGAAAATCTTTGAATATTTCAAATCGTTCTAAGGTTTTTTTGAAAAACCTATGTTTCGATGTCAGTGGAGCTCAAACCTTTTCATGTGCAGGACCCCCAAATGGTATGTATTTGGCCACGGACCCCCATCTCAAAATATTTAGTTCCAGGGACCCCCCAGAAGCAAAATTAGAGTTACAAATGTTCGCTTAAAAAATACATATATTCAAAGATTTGCACACATTTTCACGACTTTTCAAAAGCTGTGAGCTTGTATATCTGCTATTTTTCAATAGATAAAGTATAAAATAATTAAGGCCCCTCCAACACATTGGGCCCTAGTAACTCAGTCCCACTTTCCTGTGACGCCCCTGCCTGTGGTGACAATGTGGACTTGAATTGCTGCTGCCTTCAGTCATTAAACAGCTTCAGCATCACAGGTTTCAACCACAGTGCTTCAGGCCGCTAACAATTAAGAGTCTTAGCTACAAAGACCCTGGACGCCTGCTGGAGTGGTTTTCACCTCGGGGCTCAGAATTTTAAGAAACCCGAGAGCTTTATTCTTCAAAGAGCACTGTGGCGCTGGCAAATCCCCTCCGCTTCTCCCAGAGCGAAATAATACTTACACAGACACTAAGAGCTCATTAATGTTTTTTTCCAAATCAAATTAGATTAGCTAATGGCCTCTGGGAGAATACGGTGAAACATTAATATGAAATCAAAGGCCATTGTATTTTTTTCCTTTCTTTTTTAATGGTATCTGCCTGGTGATAATGGAAAACGAAATAGATTTAAGCATAAGGACTTCTGAAGTATATCTTTCTTCGATTCTGATTGCACTTTTTTTCTATTAATTGTAGTTATTAAGCTTTTCAATTTTCTGCCCAATTGCAAACAAACAACTTAACAACCAACATTGGCCACAACAAACCTTTTAGATTCACAGTATAAACAACATTTCATCATTCAGTCTCAGAATCACAGTTTCTGTATTTTCACAACCACACCGTCTACCATTATGCTTACCATAATTATTGGGATGGGGCTCATATATTTACTTTGCTCTCTCTAATTGACTATTAGTCATACAGAAATTACAGACTTGCTGCATCAGTGCATTGAATAAATCAATAACTGGATGTGTGCCAAAGTTTCCTTCAATGTAATAACAAAGAAAACTGAGATAATTGTCTTTGGTGCCAAGGAAGAAATCAAAGTTAGTGCTCACCTTGACTCTCCGTCTCTAAGGCCAAGACAAACAATTTAGAAGAGCTAGACCTGGCATCTCACTTTCACATCCCGTATCTGTATGACGTAGCTGTCTGCCTCTTAGGACAGTGGTTCTCAAACGTTTTCATGTCAAGGACCCCCAAATTGACACTAATTACAATTAGCCCGTGGAACCCCATTTGAAAAGATATGCCAGGGACCCCATACGAGAAGATCTTTACAACTTTAGCAGTGATTCTCAGCCATTTTAATTTCAAGGACCCCCAGTTTGACATGCATTTGGCTAAATGGCATTTATGTCTCTGAGACCCCAATTTATATTGTAAAATCAATCTTAATTTAACTCAGAGAGTGTAAAAAAGGAAACAAATGGACTCCTTAGTACCCGTTAGGGTCCATTTGGTTCCATTTGTACACTCTCTGAGTTACAGACACATAAGGGTCCATTTAGTTCCTATAACTATAATTTAGCTGGGGACCCCCTGGAACTCCCTCAAGGACCTCTGGGGGTTCCCCGGACCCCACGTTGAGAACCAAGGTCTTCGGAGACCAGAAGGATGTGAGTCTAATTCCAATGGGATAAGCGAACATGATCACAGAACGACTGCAACGAAATATTTGAACCATTCTTCACAAGCCACACATCCTCAGAACAAAATCACATTTTTTCAGAGAATGGAGAAAAACAATTTTGTCATCAACCCTTCTTCTTTGACCATGCAGGACATTCACGACATCTGACATCAGACGGCTCCCACTTAGAAGACCAAATTTAAGATTTTACCAGTGTCTAATACCTGATCTTTTAACCCCCCATGGAGGCTGTGCTAGGTAATGGATAAAACCCAAATGAAACCCAACCCTATTCGGTGCATCCTAAAATCCACGGATGGAAACGGCGACGAACAAAAAGTTTGTGATTCTAACGAGGGACGATAATAGATTGACAGAAGCACTGCATGGGCGTGCACTGCGAGCGGCCTGACGGGCTGTTGTGTCTACAGTGGAAGTGAAGGAACTGTCTCTCTCTCTCTTCAGGCTGAATTATGGCCTTGTCACTAACGATCCACTCTGTCATATTTCACAGGAAAGGGGGGGGGGGGGGGGGGGGGCTGGCGTCCATAGACATGTTTGTTCTTCTGTTTGTTCCGAACACTCTCTTGAGAACGACAGCTTCTTCCTCTTCATCATCATCTGTCTGCCGACGTCAAGGAAGGACGGTTGAAGCCGTTTTGGTAATGGGGTTATGTGGGAACTGGCACACATGGGAGTGCCCTGTACGGCATTTGTCCTCGACGTGGGGTCCGGGTGGGGACCCCCAGAGGTCCTCGAGAAGCTATGGTCCTGTAACTCAGAGTTAAATAAACACTTCACAATTGGGTCCCAGAGTTAAATAATGGTATCAAATGGGGGTATGGCCTAATACCCGCCAAACTGAGGGTCCTTGAAATTCAAAAGGTTGAGAATTACTTGCCTTCGGATTACTGGACTTCGGGAATAAGGCTGACATTGTGTAGTGAACATATGGCAATATTGTGGATGACAGGCAAGGTCAATGTTCAGGACACGTGAAATGAACACCTTTATGAAGGTGTGTGTGTGTGTGTGTGTGTGTGTGTGTGTGTGTGTGTGTGTGTGTGTGTGTGTGTGTGTGTGTGTGTGTGTGTGTGTGTGTGTGAGAGACATGTCACAACGTAACATGCAGTGGTGCAATGGTGATTCAATGTTTGGGGGGTCGCGAACGTCGCTCAACACCTACTATACAGGTCTATTGATATGCATATAGGCTTGTTTCTTTGTTAAAACAGTTGTCGAGGTGTGAACTTGGGGGCGTGCGAGACCCTGGCTCAGAAAAGATATGGGTCGTCGGGGGCGCGCGACCCAAGACCACGTAAACACTGGTAACATGTAACACGTTGTGAGCTTATAGATATTCTATTTCTCTAGTTTTGCACAATGCCATCATAAGACAAAGCATAACATAGAGTTTCAGTTGTTGATTACATGTTGAGACGTCTACTGTACATATTCATCAGTTAGTTGACATGGTTGTATGTTTACACCTTAGAATACATAAGACACCACCCCCTGCTACTGTAGGTTTTTCATGTATTGTTTCTCCTGTATTAAAAGATGAGATAAACCTTTATTGATTGCTGGAGGGAAAGTCAGGTGTCATGGCAACAGCAGCGTAAATGAAATACAGGACCAAAGATCCAAACCATGACGAATATGAATAAAATAAAGATAAAATGTAATACTGAGCTGCTGGCCTTACATAATCTGCACTGGAACATGCACCATCTAATGTATCATTAAATGTAAATGTACTGTGAATATATCAATGAATAGGCCATCTATCAACATATCACCATGAATGGATACTGTATATGGGTCAGTGACGTGACGCCCCAAAAAATGTGTTTTTAAAAAAACTTTAAATTGCAGGCATAAAAGTTATTTACTTTTGTTCTACTCACTCTCAACCTTATGGAAATACATTTTGTTTTTAGATATTTTATTGGAATCAGACTTTATTCAGCAGTTTGTTGTACTTGTGCCTAAAATCGTCATATGGTGTGACATGAAAATAATTGTTCATAAAATGAAAATGGAGTACATCTTTCTTAAGTTACTCACTTTATCAAAGTCCTTTATCATAACTAACCAGTGATCCACTATAGTTTTTTGAAAATTAATTATATCTGTATATTTTTTTCATAATCGACACTCTGTGTGAGGCCCATGTTCATGATCTTACAACATATTTTAAATGTATTCTGTCAAAACTTTCTCTAAAATTACACAAATATTTGTGACTCTTCCTGATAATATTCTCTATGTAATCCATACACATTTTTTTGGTTTAATCATTAATAAAGGTATGATTTCTCACTATTTGGAATGTCACACCAAATGATTTAGTGTCACACCGTATGATCATATCTTCATGTGTCAAAGCAAACTGTGTTTTAACCTACCTATTAGTGAGTACTGAACTTTACTGATTGATTAAACAATTACCCAGGATAACATGGCCTTAATATTTCTGAACAGGATATTATTGTAGGGCTTTAACATGGGATAAGAAAGAATTGTAGTAGTAGATGGATGATGAGGATGTGCACAGGAATGCTACGCACACCTAAGTCTTCTGCCGGCCCACGGCAGAAGGATCCTAAAGGGACAATAAGGCGCATAGCCACACTTGGAGCCAAGGCATTGAAGGCAACATTTTATTAACACCAATTAGTGGAAACAGAACTCAGCATTCAGGTAAATCGCTTTTTTTCCGAAGTCTCCTGAACTTGAACACAGCATTTTGTGTTGAACAAATGTAATTAGGAATCATGACATTACACCACATCTCCACTAGCTAAAGAGTGCTGGGTTGCGCAACTCTGAAAATAGCTGATCTACAAGCTCTCGCAGCACAACGTGTTGAGAGCTTGTAGATCAGCTATTTTCGCTAGTTTTGTCTCGGGTCCTACCTTAACACTGTCCACTGTCCAGTCCAGTGAGTGAAAGTACAAAAGTATTAGATCAGATTAGATTATACATTTAGACTGTATTATTTGTACATCAGCCAGTCGTATTTGGTGAGGGTAGCAAACCGGCTGCCTTGTTGAGGTTCTGCTATGCCACAGACAACCTCCTGCTCTTCGTAGAAAATGCAGTCTCGCCCCTTTGGCTCCTCTCTCCTTGCTGGGTCATTGTTTAGTTTCTCTCTGTACTTTCTCGTTCTCTCAGCACTTGTCATTTTCCAGCTGACAAAAGAAAATGGAATGTATAGTTTAAGACAAAGAGAAAATATTGTTTAGATTGAAACAATATGTTAAGGTTTCTGTGAAGGGGTTTCTGCTCTGTCTGATGAATTTGAAGTATCACTGAATGAAGCTAAATTACATTTTATGTAAAAATGTTTAAAACAAATGTTTAAATGTACAAAAGAAACATGGAACTTTGTTATTTGTTGTTATATCTGTAGTTAAATACAGTATAAATCATATGGTGTGACAGTCAAGTCATATGGTGTGACAAGCAGACATGTCACACCATATGATTAAGTGTCACACCATATTACTGTTTTCTCCATTTAGGTTTACCTTGAGGCTACTATGCACACATTAGCATGCTAACAGCATGCTAGCTATAACAAAGCAGCCTAGATCTACATGGAAATATGACCAAAACTTCAAATAACTTAAGCTTTTTTTAAAGAAAAGGTGTCACACCAAAAGACATCCAGAATGGTGAGTTTGTCAACGTTTCAACAAGATGGCATTTCATGAAAATGTTAAAATCATAACTCACCTCAGACACCTGTCTTGCAGTTGTGATGGGAGTGCTGAATAGCCTTACAGAAGAAGGACCTCTCTAGCCAATAGGTGTCCAAATAATTGCCTGTTTAATTTTTCCAAACTAGTGTCACACCAAATGATTTTGGGTTGGGGGACAAAATGTTTTTGATCAGAAATGACTGAAAACATTATGCTTTGACTTTGAAAAGATATAGGCTCAAAATAGACATTTTTTTTAGCCTAAATTCATTTTCAAATGATTTTTAGCAATTCTTTTTCTTAGTTTTATTCAAGTTCCCACTTTGAGAAACAAGGTCAGGACAGTCACACCATATGAGTTTTGCCATGTTTGGTTGAAGATTCTGAAGAAATGAGGAATGAAATGTTTTAATCTTGAGTAAGTTCACATAAAGCTTAATGTCCTGCACAATATTCAGAAGGTTTTTGACAAATATATTTTTTATTTATACATGTTTGACACCGAGGACAGCGAAAACGTTACGTCACGTCACCCACCCATATACAGATTATGAACATCTATCAACAGACTAAAACTCACTAAACACACTTCTGAACCCAAAGGTATGATTAAAGTTCTTACTCACATGTGCCATGGTGTGGTTTAAATCCTCCGTTCAATAGCTATTTTTCTTGCCTCATCCCTAAATCGCTTTTCAGTACCTTTCATCATTTAGTATTCCATATCCTATGAATTAGTATTTGTTTGATGCTCCAGAACCTGGGTCAATTCCTCGTTGACTGGACACAGGGTGGCGTTGTGTTACGTGGGAGCACTCGTTTTATTTCACTTTTTATCCCTGCCTGCATACCGTAGTGTTTGGTGTGTGGCATTGCACCTCATCTGGGTTGAGTGCCCTGCGCCAAACCTGTTTTCAGTGAGTGCTATACTCTGAAGACCAGATTGTAGTAGCGAAACTATATTAATGCGTTGGAGACAGTGTTGGGTATCGTTACTTTTGATAGTAACTCGTTAGGTTACATTATTTGTTACTGCCTTTAAAAACGAATCTGTTACGTTACTATACGTTACCCACTGAGAAAAGTAACTTGTTAGGTTACTTTTTCTGTTACCGGCCATTAAAACCCACCTGCGAAAAAGTTTGGTAAACATAAAATAGAGTGCAGCCTACGAGAGTGTTGTAGAGCTGTCAGCTGGTAAATGGTAAAATGGTAAATGGTGCATTTATGTAGCGCTTTTATCCAAAGCACTTTACAGAGATTGTGCATTACATTCACCCATTCACGCACACATTCATACACCGGTGGCGGAGGAAACCATGCAAGGTACCAACCTGCTCACCGGGAGCAACTAGGGGTTCAGAGTCTTGCCCAAGGACCCTTCGACATTCACTCAGGGGGAGCCCGGATTCGAACTGGGAACCCTTCGGGAACCCTTCGTGCTCTAATAACGGTTTCTCTACCCCTCAGGGGTAGTGTGCGTGGCTGCGTGCAGCTTCAACGTGGTTATTGTAATGACGCATGATGCAACCCATTTCTGGTCGGTCACCCTTTTCCGTGTAAAAAGTGGGGCCATGCTGCATACCTGCATCTCTGACAGAGAGAGAAGAGCTCATTCATTCAGGAAACAGCGCAAATGTGTCAGATGGATTAATTTTCCTTTGTGGCAACAGAAAGAACAGGGAATTATAGGTCTTAAATGTAGCTAACTAACGCAGTTATGTTTGGAAAATGTAACTGGTAACGATCCTACTAAATTGTAAAAGTAACTTGTTAGGCTACTCCATTACCACCAGACCTAACGGCGTTACGTAGCACCCAACACTGGTTGGAGATATGCAGAGAGCAAGAAATGAACAGGATTGCCATGGGTAAGCTTCAAAAGGATCGTTAACCAAAACAAAACTAAAATATTGAGGGAGTGGGTCTTTAAACCAGCATCTATTTAGTATCGTTTAGTTCTCAGTTAGGTTCCAGCACAGCAAGACTGCCAGCTGTTATTGTGGCAAAAATGGGCACAATTACCTATTTGAAATTATAAAAACCCAGATATGTTATTTTCCCCAGGCTCCAAAGCTCCATGCAGATTAAAAGTTTGTTTACTAAAGCAGATGTCATGCAGTGGTATCCACGCAGAGTGCAGAGCTGCTGGAAATACTGAAGTTTAATTCAAGCCTGATGATATTTCATCGTACCACGGAGTCCTGAGGCGTAAATAGGTTATCTACAAGCCGATGTAGATCTGCTATCTTCAGACCACGACACCGTTGTGTGACGGGGCATAAGTGCTGCATTATACAGTCCATTAGACAAAAAAAAAGAAGAAGAAAATCAAGATAAATTCAGTCTGTTCCACAATAAAAGGAGAAAAGCATAGAGACAGTGAGAAAGAGACAATTTGTATTCATTTGCTTTGACACTAACTGACATTTCCCCTGGGGGCGAGCGGTTCGGTCTCTACCGGTTTATCACATTGAGGTCCTTTGCAGTGTGAAAACAAAGCCATGCAGCAGTTGACCGTTCCCTCGGGGCCGGCACTTCGTTTGAACCAAACCACATGGGACTGGTTCGAGGCTTGACCTGCGCTGGCCCAGGTCTCATTTTGTCAGGATCCTATATCGTCAATAGACCACATTACTCTTTATAAACTATCTGTGTCCACTTTAATATAGCCTCCTGTCAGCAGCTAATAAACCAGTGTGTTCAAGTTATTAGTGACAGTGGTCAGATCAGTCAAAAACAGAGCCGTCCGTCGCTCTTTTCAAGGCTTGGTCGATGTGTTGATCGATCCGTCACGCACAAGTGGAAGTGCATGGCATTATACAGCAGATCTGTCTTGGCTGTCTGACTTTCGTCCTCTCTGTCTTTCCCCCTCGGTCTCTCCGAGGGTTTATTCCTTTTTAATAATCTCTTCTCACCAGTGTCGGAACTATTCACTTATCTGCTGAGACCCCGAGGCGACTGAAACTAGATGGAGACATCCAATTCAGAGCCCCCTGAATCCAAGTCATCACTCCCTTGCCATAGATATGAAACAATAAGAGCACTTGAAATAGCTTTATATGTGATATAGGCCTACTCAATATAAGTGCAATGCAATAAGCATGATTGTGGATGGGCCTTGATACTGTATTATTGCGACCGAAAGGTCGCAGTTGTACTATGAGAAACGTCACAGCTTGTCCGTGTCCGTGTTGTGTACACATTTTTACGGTCTATGGGTTTGCCGCTCTGACATCACGCTTTGGCTTCACTGTGATGTCACACTAACAGAATCCCTTTTATGCCCATACATGGAGTTCCCTGATGTCATCAATATTAATGATGCCCTGTTAGAGAGATCCCTGTGGTGCCAAGGGGAACAAATCACTTGTATGCCCATATATGGAGATATGGAGATCCCTGTGATGCCAGGGGAACAATCCCTTTTATGCCCATATATGGAGATCCCTGATGTCCACATCCTTGATGTCCACATCACTGTGGTGCGACCTCGCTTGTTGCCCTGAGGCGACCACAAGGCGATTTATTTATGCCATGGATAATTTATGAAAGATATTCATAATGTTTGTTCCTCATATTCCACACATTGATTTCCTCCTGCGAATTCTGGAAGAAGAAAGTCTCCTTTCATCAAATTCACTTTCACATAGACTGTGATTTGTTTGCACTTAAGACCTTCTGAATCATCATCGTCTGCAAAACAACAAATAAAACAAAGCAGTATCTGAAGAATACATGGGGAAATCACTAATTTGTTCATTTTCTCCTTCCTCTGAATATGTGAGCCTCAAAGCGATATCAGGATCAGGAATGTTCAGACCATGGATATTTCATCCGTTAAGGAGAGTGAAATCATGCAGGATAAACACGTGAAAATGGAAGTAATGAAACAAACTAGAAAATGCTGTTCCTGAAGTTGTATGGTAGCAAGTATGTATGTTTCAAAATAAAGGCTGTGCATCTTGTAGAAATGATTGACAGACAATCTGAACAAAGATCTGAACAAAGTCTTAGGTCATGTGACCTAAGACTTATTGAAGTTCTTAGGTTGCAGAAATTCATGAGTAGTAGTTATATTATTGGCCTAGAGAAGATTTGTTCTTGGCGCTGGGAGTAGGCTACTATTTTACCAGAAGCTGTTCCTCTAGTGCTGTTTGGAAGCCTCATGCAACTGGTGTGCCAAGCTAGGCAGGTTATTGGTGCTAATGATGTTCCGCAGTAGCAATAGAAGACACAAAGACAATTTCCTTTCAACTATCAGCCATGCCAGATGTTCATGCATTATGAACAGCCCAGTGCCATACAAGCTGCTTTATTTTAACTTTTTCAAATCAGATATTGTAGCTCATAACCAGATTATTGGGCAGTATTTTAAGGGAGACAGAACCAAGGAGTGAATAGCTTATTGAGGGAGTACGTGAAAGCAGAACAATTCTTTTTCATTCTGATTACTCTCCCCGTTTCAGTCATGTGACAATGACTATATATTGAACAGACAGTCCAATTGACAGTCCAATTTTATGAAAAGCAACTATCAAACATATGTATAATATTTATAATATTGCTTGCCTGCAATTGCTTTCATGAAATTGTGGACAAAGCCTAAATTCTTATTCTTATTAACTCTTTTACCGCTATGTACTTTCACGCCCGCCCCATTCTTCAAGGTTCGCCCTGCCATGAACGAGCAGCCGCTCGTTCATTCTTTACCTTGTCTGAGCACTGTAAGCAGATGAGGGGTGACGCGGGTCTGTACAGTAGAAACAGCCCCCGTAAGCGATAATGGAATCCGTAGGAGACGGGGTTGAATAAATTAGAAGGCGCGGCTTGTGATTGGCTGGAGCGGAGGTCGGGAGCGCTCGGCTGTGGTCACTTGGACCGCGCGGGTGAATGTTAACCTCTATGCCTAAACCTAACCCAAACCCAAACACTAACCTCAGTATCCCTGACGCTGGTGAGTAGCTAACCTGCCGACGCTGGTGAATGTTAACCTGAATAACCTCTATGCCTAAACCTAACCCAAACCCTAACCCTAACCTCAGTAACCCTGACGCTGGTGAGTAGCTAACCTGCCTGACAGTGATGAACCGAAAAGAACCGCTCCTTCCCCCACCGTCTCCTACGGATTCAATAATAGCCTCCCGTAACGCTGGTCTCAAATCTCGACCACACATAAACAACATTGGAGGCGAAATCACCTCCTGGCCGTTTTCTATGACTGGATCTAGTATATGCATTTCTATGCTCTAAACTACTGGTGCGAGGGAGGGACATTTGCAAGCCTCATTCATTGCATATGGCTGCCCCCTGCAGTCAGTTTGGCTCGATTACAGCTATGTCTGTGTTTTACAAAAGAATGCGTTTGGAAATAATGGATGGATAATCTTCTATAACATCGCAAAGGTAAGCTACTTTTAAGCTACTTTGACACAAATAAATAATAAATAAAGCAGTAAAAGAGTTAAACTAGAAGCTGATTTTACACTTGGTTGTTGCATGCTGAAAATAGCCGATGTACAAGCTCACAACGCTTGTAGATCGTCTATTTTTAGAGCACGACACCCGAGCGCAACCAAACATAAAATGACTGGTCTTTTAGTTCGTCTGGATTTCTTCTCCACTAGTCCCTACCTAACATTTTTTATTTGCAACAACATTGTCAATATATATATATTTATTATTTAGTTTTTGTTAGTGAAAAATGGTCGACAAAACATTTGTCGTCATAGTTTTCATAGTCGACGAAACTAACAAAGGTAACCCAGCCTGGCAGAGATCTGCGTTCTGAGGAGGGCACTTTTGTAGTTATAGCTGGGGTTGTCTTCAAGTGGGCTGTTTTCAGTAGTCAATACTTTTTTCCTTGTAGCAAATGTTCTTATATGGCTCACTTTATTGAAAATATAAAATCAAATTGCTGTTAGTGATATTGCTTCACTTTCTTCTTTTATTAGTTGCACATACCAGTGCTTTTTTTAGGTTATTGAATTGGCATTTTCTGTTATTTATAAATATTGCTGGATTATATCAACAAGAATTGATTTGCTAATTGACCATGCATAGAGTGTGCGTGCGTGCGTGCGTGCGTGCGTGTGTGTATTCAATAACACATACTGTCACATTACAACCCTCAGTTGTGATGTAATGACAATATAGCGTGTGCTGGCTGGAGTGAGTTATTGCTTTCATAAAATGATTACCAAATATGGCAAGAGGAAAATCATAGACATGTACCAATTACAGCAGTCGATAACAATTTCATTTCAAGAATAATTTCAACATCAAAGTGGTCCCTGCCTGCCTGCACAAGTAGGCATGCAGTCAGGCTGCTCGATGCAGTTTACATTTATATTTGTTCTTCGATGTCTTATTGTGCAGCTCTGACTGTTGTCCTCTGCTGTGAAATGTCACAAAATGGTACCAAACCACACCTTTGAAGCTGTTTGAAGATTTAAATGCTTAAAACCTCTTTACTTGACAGGGGTTGGCTATGTGCTTGCTTGGTTCGCTCTTTTTCTCCCTTTACACCAAACCTCTTTGGTTGACAAATGTTAGTGTTCCGTTTTAAAACTGCACCCTCATTTTAACAGTCAACAGTTAAAAGCTCAATTCTCTGAGAGTAAACATTGCAATAGAGTGTTTGCTCAGTAGCAGTGGTCTCTGATGAACAGAAAATGCATTCTCAGGTGGGACACCAATTTCATCCAATAAAGGCCATTCATCCGGTTCACTTTTCTAGTGTTCCAATTTAAAATTTTGTCTGCTCATTTAGTTTTTTGTTTCTGTTTCATCACTTCCAATTTCACTTGTTTATCCCCTATCCTGGATGAGGTCTCTCTCCTGATTGGATGAATTATTCAGCCAATTCTCACCTGAAAATGCATTTTCTGTTTTCTAAAGAGCTGGAGAGACGAGAAAATAGCATGGCAAAAATAGCCGATCTACAAGCTCACAATGTAGGCCTAGTGCATGTGCCTTGAGATTGGTGTTTGACGTTTAGTGTCCCTTTCGTCCCCAAAAGCCCACGGCAGTTGTGTCCCTGGTATTGGCAACTGATTTCCCCCATGGTGTCTCATGTATAACTTGATTGGACAGCTATAATCACAAGGAAAACAGGTGATTTCCCCTATGGTGTCCCATGTATAACTTGATTGGACAGCTATAATCACAAGGAAAACAGGTGAATGCAGTCAACCTTTTTTGTTTTATTTCAAACACCCCCAGTTTAGTAGCCTATGCTTGGTTAGGGGTGGGCGATATCATGATAATTATATGCCTTTTCAGAGGTATCGTATATATCGTGATACAATTGAGGGAGCCTTGTAAAAAATCCTGTTTAATCGTTAATACAGAGATTCATTGCAGAATTCAATTTAAACCTGCATTTTGGTCTAAATCAGTAGTTCTCGAACTTTAAAATGTTGAGGTCTCCACTTAACTCTGACAGTATACAAATGAAACCAAATGGACCCGTAAGAGTTCATTTGGTTTCATTTGTATACTGTCAGAGTTACATACTTGTAAAGTTCAATTTAGACCTCCCAAAAGGAACCCAGAGAGTCTAGTTTTTGTCAAGTAACTTGAAAAATAACGATAAAAACCAACCTGAAAAAGAATTGTGATAAAATCGTGTATCGTGATACAGCTTGGGGAAATATTGTGATATTGTATTTTTCCATATCGCCCACCTCTATGCTTGTTATGCTAATGTAGCCCCAGCCAACTGGACTGGCGAGTGGGAGAGTGGTGTTCAATTCCCGCTCCCGCGCATCACTACAATCTGGCGTAGTCGGCAGGACGTGGAGCGTGAGATCCTCGCGTGGGCAAGTGAGTCCATATG
This sequence comes from Nannobrachium achirus, assembly GCF_963921795.1. Lineage (NCBI taxonomy): Eukaryota > Metazoa > Chordata > Actinopteri > Myctophiformes > Myctophidae > Nannobrachium > Nannobrachium achirus. The sequence goes on from NC_137823.1 coordinate 38,012,159, forward strand.
CAGAGACATCGTGTGCGGCGGTCTGCGGTGTGCTTGTGCAAAGCGCGAGGACGCGCTTCAATTCAAAAGACCAGGGGGGTGATTGTAGCCCCAGCCAATTGACCCTTTGTCAGCCTTCTGATTGGTCCCTGACTGGAAAATCATTCTCTTTTGCTACCGGGGGCGGAGTTATGCAGAGGGACAAAGTCCACATTCCTCCATTAATATTAATGGCGAGAGTGTAGTTTTACATTGATATTTATTTATAGTTGTATTATATTTTTTGCTTTGTCATGATGAATAGGAACATTTTGAACAAAATGGAGTGAATACACAGTGAATATTTCTAGAAATGATTTTAAAAAATCGCTATGTGGATTACTAGTCTTGCATTGACGTCTCCTGCTAGACACTGCATTGTGCGGTGATGCGCGGTACGGCCATGATGTGGTACGGCGCAACGCAGTCATATCGATTTCGATAATGAATAAGCTTAAAAAAAACTAGTTCACATGAACAATGTCGATATCGATGTAACTAAGATATTCGATTGGGTACACAATATATTTTAAATGGACAGAATAACAATTAAAATACATTTCATGTTGAGGGCGAGCCTACAACTTCCTGGTCAGTGCAAGGTACCCAAGATGCGCTGCTCTCTCTCTCTCTCTCTCTATGCCCTCTGCCTGTTTCAGAGGATTAAACTAATTAAAACATGTATTTTCGGGGGAAAACCCCTGTTTTGCAATTTAACTACTGTACTTTTTTGTTCCTTTTTTATTAATGTCACAAAGATGTTTTTCTTTTGGTACTTTAAATAGCAATAATGAGGCTATGAGGCTTTTCCCCATTCACTTCCATTATAAAAATAGTCTTCCCTGGCTTTTTTGTCCCACCTAGTAACAGAGCGACATGGGGTGGGACTTGACAAAGAGTGAATTGGCTGGGGCTACAATCACCTGTTGTGCTGTTGTGGGTTGGTTTATTGATAAAGTGACCCACAACAGCCCTGCCAGTCAGGCTCAGCCCTATTGGCACAGTGGTTTGAATGTCAGACTGGCAAGTGGGAGAGTGGTATTCAATTCCCGCTCCCGCGCATCACTATACTAACATAACTCTAGGATTGTACAAGTAGTGCGTTGTGTTCCATTTGTACATGACATGTCCTCAGTTACTTACCTGTAAGGGTTCATTTGGTTAAACTCAATAATTTAGCTGGGTACCCCCTGGAACCCCCTAGTAAAGCACCCCACTTTTATTTAAAACCAGCTGTAGGGGTCCTGGTAGAATAGAAAACCAACAGTGATAGAGGTCCTGGAGAATAGAAAACCAGCAGCACCAGATGTCCAAAGGAGGATTGGTCCGTTGGCACGGTTTTATGCTTGCCGAGTCTGACCCCATAGTAGAAAGTTGAGCAGGACACCGTTTCCACATCACTACACTGTGCAGCGAGGCTACAACTCCCCAGAGAATGTTCTGCCCAACCCATAGCGCCTGAACTGTTGGCAGCCGAGTCTAAAAATGGCCTAGAAGCTCACCACTGCTTCCATGTTGTTGGATCAAGATGTGCTACATCTGCTTGTCATGGACACCCTGAAATAACTCCCTCCCTGCAGGAGGGTATCTATTGACCTCTCAATAAAGTTACAATTAAGCAATAGGGAGTGTATTATAGACCTTTTCACAAGAGCCTGACCGATATATTGGTTTGGCAGCTATTTTGGCTAAAATGTTACTGTTCTGACGACACACAGACATGGTTTGGATTGGAACACCGGTTCCCAAACAGTGGGTCAGGACCCATTTGTGGGTCGAGGATACATTTGTATGGGTCCCTTAATTTTTTTGTTTTACAACAAAATGCACAAATGGTCCAAGTTTATTTACTGTTGCAGTGTTTGTGAATATCAGTAGCTGACAGTAGATTAAACTGATTAAAACATACTAAACATCTTTTCAATCATCACCGACTGTCCTTTCAGAGTCAATCTGTGTCATACACACAAATCTAGTGTTGGCCTATACCCATGTATATTTTACATGCAGGAAGACGTATCTCTATCATCTCATGCTAATTGTTATTCCATGATATGTAAAGTTATCTCTTACAACTCTGGATTACGAAAGCTGAAGATTGCATAGAGTCTAAAAGATTACAGTCATCACTTTTGCAATCAGATTACTCTAGTCTAGTCCATTTTCTTTTTTATATAAGTGCCACTGCGTTCCAATGATATGGCTGTCAATGTATCTTCATTCTTCAGTGATAATAAGTGAGTGATAGCGTAGTATAGAGTGATCATCTTTTCCACAACCACGGGGATCTCTGTGGATGTCAGATAAAAGGGTGCTGATGTATTGGGTGCCTTTCACAGTCCACCACGTGTACCCGCGTTATCTATTTCCTGCTCTAGTGGAGACCATCGCTGCACTTGGAGAGCGCTCTGCATGTCTCTGTAGCAGGGTTTCTCAAAACGGCTGCCGTGATGCTGGTTCAATACTTAGCCTATATTATATTAAATATTTAGAATGTATAATCATCAGTTTAACTTAGAGCCTCCATTCTTGTAAACTGGACTTGAGTGGCACTGTACTTTTTCAATCTACACACTACACCAGGGGTTCCCAAATTTTTTTGTCTCAGGGCACCCCATAAATATTTTTTTCATCCGAGGCACCCCTACATTATATCGTCGTTGTCGGGTGGAAACCTTGTATGTCCAAAACCTTCTCTTTTTGTATTATTTTAAAAACGATTTAAAATAGTGAAAATAGTCGATCTACAAGCACACCTGCTATTTTCACAACTTGTGTGAGACTTTTGTATGATGAATTAGGGCTTTTATTTTACAAAAAAACATACACATTTGAAACTTGGAGATACAAGGTTTTTGCCTGACAGTGACAATATTCATCATTCATCAGAAAATAGACATTTTGGTTAGAACTGACTGAAAATAACTTTGTACTTCAAGTTTAAAATGATACTAAATATTTTTTTAAGTGTCCAAATAAATTCCAAATATTATCAAATTATCTCGCGGCACCCCAGGGTGCCCCGTCACCCACTTTGAAAACCCCTGCACTACACTACACTAATCTCTTCACCAAAATCAACAGATCTATAAGCTCACAACGCGCCACGTTGTGACGTGTTGCGAAGTTGTGAAGTTGTTGTAAAATAAAGTTAATTTCTTGTTAATTATGATGGAAACTGGAAGTTGTCTCATGTTTTCCTCCTGACACACTGTACTGTATCTTAAGGGGAAAGATTTACACATTTATGCACTGTAACATGACACAGATGTGAGGTGCTATATTTCGGCAGTGCCGTGGATGAAAAGTTTATTTACAGGGGAATAATTCCAAATAGCTGCCAGGGGTGTTACTCTGACTGATGTGAGTTTGACCCAAATGCTCAGCAAAGGAGGAAGTAAAAGGTTGAAGCCCACCCGAGCATGTTTATTAACAATGGAACGCAGAGTTAAATGCACAAGGGGGGCAAAAGGGGAATAGTGCTCCACCGCTGCTCCAACCCAGCACGGGGCCTGGGAAAATGGGGAGGAGAGGAGAAGGCAGAGTCAGTAAAAGATCCACAAAGAATAGTAGTGCAACTGCAAGAAGCTAACTGGCTAGCTTTACTACTGTATACTGGGGAATCTAACAATGGCTGTCTACTTTACCAACCATAGACTGGTGAAGACCTCTGGAACTCACAGTGGCTTGCTTTGGCTCCCTCTCGTGGCCAAGCACGGTGTGGAGATGAAGACGTAACAAGGGGGCAAATACCCGCTGGGGGTCTGACACAGTTTTGCGCATCGACCGACATTCAAATGGACACAAATAAATATCGCAAATAGTAATTTTGTGAATTAAATGCCTGGGCTACTAAATATGGTATACTTACTTTTTTTCCTCAGGCCAGGTTGAAAGTAGTTAAAGAGCATGAACACAACAACATGGAAATAATGACTGAAATAAATATGCTGTTCTGTTCATTGCATCCAGTTTGTTCTAGATGAATGGAAACCCCCTGGCATATAATAAGTCTCACTACCAATCTGAAATCAAGTCTGCGTTCCCCCGTCGGATGACTGCGCCTGTAGTCCATGGGCCAGACGGGTTGTCGGTATCAAAAAGGTGGCAAAGGTTACCATGCATTTTTGAAAAGCTCTATATCTGTAGATTATATTTTGGTATGATAACCCTTTCTTAGACACAGCTAAATTGGTGTTATCAGCCTCTAGAGTTGGTGTCCCATTAACATTACATTACAGGAAAAAGGGTAAAACAATTAATCTGCTTTTAGTAGCATAAGAGGGGTCAAACTAGGGGGTTTTCATGATGCCGAATCCATTGACAGAACCCTCGCTAAAAACTCCAGGGCAAAAATCCACTCGTCCGAGACAGTTTGCCCTCCTGGCCCCCAAGTTGTGGAATAAACTCCCTGTCGCACTTAGAACAACGGACTCACTCGCTAGCTTTCGCCGTGGACTGAAGACCCACCTCTTCAGACTCCACCTAAACCCTTAGCACTACAGAAAATCAATGACCATACATGAAGATAGTTAGCATTTGTTTTTAGTTTTTTTTTTTAGAACTTTGATTTTATTGTGTTTTTTTTCTAGATAGATATCCATTTGCACTTGTTATATTGCTGTTGATGTACTGACATATTATCTTGTGATGTTTTGTATCTGCTTATTGTAAGTCGCTTTGGATTAAAAGCGTCTGCTAAATGCCTAAACTGTAAACTGTAAACTATTGCAAGCATCTGTTTTGCACAAAAAACATTCCTTGGGCTATAAATGGCCTCAGAAGACGATGCATGTATGGGTGTGCATTCATGTTAGTCGGAGGCCTTAGGGTTTTATTTATCATGCTAATCAGTCTAAAAGCGCCACATTTTGCACAGATGTAGCCCAGGGCATGCTCTAATGATTTAGCTAGGGCGCCCGAGTCGGTGACCTTCGGGCTCCAGAAAACATCCACAAAACTCTGAAAAGTGATGACTCATCACTTTTCATCACTAAACCATTGTTTTTCTGGAGCTGTGGCGACCCCGAAGGTCACCGACTCGGGCGCCCTAGCTAAATCATTAGAGCATGCCCTGGGCTACATCTGTGCAAAATATGGCGCTTTTAGACTGATTAGCACGAGAAATAAAACCCTAAGGCCTCTGACTAACATGAATGCACACCCATACATGCATCGTTTTCTGAGGCCATGTATAGCCCAAGGAATGTTTTTGTGCAAAAGAAATGCTTGCAATGGATTCTGCATCATGCATCATGACAAACCCCTAGTTTGACCCCTCTTATGCTACTAAAAGCAGATTATTTTTTTGCTTTTTTTCCCTGTAATGTAAAGTTAATGGGACACCAACTCCAGCGGCTGATAACACCAATTTAGCTGTGTCTAAGAAAGGGTTATCATACCAAAATATAATCTACAGATATAGAGCTTTTCAAAAATGCATGGTAACCTTTGCCACCTTTTTGATACCGACAACCCGTCTGGCCCATGGACTACTGGGTGGGTTGGGTGCATGGGTGTGTGGGTGGGGTTGGACGGGAGGTAAATTGATCCCAGGTTTTGATGGATGAATCCCACGTCGCTCAAGGGGGCTCAATCACCCGTCGTCGTTCTGAAGAGCCTTGAGACGCGCTGCTTAGCATTCAGGAAGCATCTCTGACGGAGAGGAACTACAGAGAGCAAATAAGAGAGTGCAGTTAATCTCTGTGGGTCCCCATGGTAACACGCACGCAACCCTATCAGAAAGCCAGACAAAGACACAGCGAGAGTAGCCGGAGCGTCGATACTTTTGTCCCCAAACCTAAACCGGGGAGAATGCTGTCTGCCTTCCTAATTGCCCCACGGTCTCCGACCGCAGGCCTCTTGGACGATCAAACCCTCCTTCCTCACTGCTTCCTTTGTTAACTCATTTGTATTGAAGTACTGTGCAGGGAGGTAGAGGTGCTGCTCAATCCTGGAAGGTGGCTTTATATCAGTGTCTTAACCGCATGGACCCTAGCATCCATAGCCTACTCTGTGTCATATAGTATATCCATATGTCAAGATATAAGGCAAAGATAGCTGAGTATTCTGTGAAAATTGCAGATCTGCAAGCTCACAGCCTTGCCACATTGCAACACTTTGTAAGCTTGTAGATCAGCTTTTTTCGGCACAGAGGTTTGGTGCATGGGGAAGACAGGAGGGGTCTAAGTATAGTATAGACCGCTGTAGTCAACTATATAAGTACATAGGGTTTACGTGGTTATGGTGAGGTATATAATGAGTGCGCCGCTTATTAAATTAAATTATTAATTACATTTTAACAATTTAACATTCAAAACATGCTCAAGCCTTTTTTGAATGGGCCATAGGAATCCTATGCAGAATGACACATTGCTAACAACTCTCACCCTCGTGGACCTTTCATGAGGTTGAAAGGTGTGCAGCGAGCTAGACAGTTAAATACCTTCCTTATTTTAGAGTCTGTGTCGGAGCACATTCAACACAAAGCGGCTCAGACAGTCCTTTGTGCCAGTAGCCAACAGGCTGTTCTGTTCTCCTGCTTGACTCTGGCACATAGACCAATTATTTGTATACAAAACATTGAGCAGCAAATCTGCCCCCAACCTAGGGATTATTAAAAGCATGCTATAAGACCCACGTACCTTTTCGCTCCAATGTTCACTTGTTGTTTGTTTGGGTTGTTTGGTTATAGTTTCTACTGCCTCCTTGGTGAGTGTCCGAACAGACGGAGGCTCCCTCCACGCATCTCAGTCAATCACAGCGATTGGAGGAGGGGTTCTGAAGACATTTGGGAATCACTTACACACAATATAATTAACCAAGGGAGTAACTATGCCTGAATAGTACTGAATATTTAAAGGAGGGGGTGTATAATTTTCTACTGTAAGCCTTGTTCCTCCACACTGGTACAAAAACTGCAGCTGAAAAGGTTGATGGAAAGCATTTTTGCACGTGAGAACCATGACTTCTTTTCCATTACTACTACTACGGTCAGGTACTTTTTGCAGCCAGCCTGCACACACATAACTTGTATGATGTCAGTGTGATGTGGTCTGATAAAGGTTCTATTTGCACATGGACTATGAATTAATTAATTAATTAGTTTATTTAGAACATAAATTAAAACAAATAAAATGGGAAAGGAAAAAAAATGTACATGGGCAATAATAATGTTGCCTATGACAGATGCCTGTTAAGGATAACGCTTGTAACTTTTGTATTGTTGATACACTGTATATTAACTGTGTCGATAGACTGTTTACAGTATTACCCAGACACCCGCCATTGTAGGCTAGCTGACAACAAGTCTGTACATATATATATATCCATACAAATACATAGTCGATAGATTCATGCATATTACTCACCGCCACTGGTGATAGATAGATTGTACAATATCAGGCCTATGATCCAGCAAACTCTAATTGCATTTTTATTTTTAAATTGTATCTTTATTCTTATTTCTCTTCTCTTTCTTATCTGTACTATCCAGTGTTTCAGGCTGCTTATGCAGTCGCTGTTGCTACGACACCTGAATTTCCCCACGGGGATCAATAAAGGTCTATCTCCCTTCTCCCTGCTAAATTTGATCAGTTGTTAGAGGGTGGTGCTAAGCCTCCAGACCCCCACCCGGCCTCCTCCCGGCAGGCTTAGTGGAGCCACACTTCTCCATGGCGGAGGTGTGTGTGTGTGTGGGGGGGGGGGGGGGTTCAGCAGTGTTGCCATGTCCGCTCATTATAAGCGACTTTGGCCTTGTTTTTCTGTAAAGTTGCTTTTTTTAGGGCGGGGAGGGGGGGGGGGACTTGTTTTTAAAAGTATAGTTGCTTATTTGGGCTTGCTGTCTAATGTTTTTTTTTGTCAATGACCCCAAAATTAATGAAGCTTTTTTTTGCCCTTTTATGGGTGTCGCCATCATGGTACCCATTACTACCCAAGGAATGCTATTGGCCGCCAACAGTCACGTGCAACCACAGGGATACATGGGACATTGTCTTGAGCTTGCCGAAAAGGTGATTAAAAACATGTGATTAACAACGTGTTTTTTAACAGGCAGGCTTGACTGAGGGGTCGAGATGGTCCGGTTGAGGGACATCGCACCCCCAACAGCCTGTGATGCCGGCCCTGGATCCCTGCCAGGCTTAGGAGAAGCACATTGCCTTTCCTTTCACATTTCCGGGGCAGTATTGATGCCACTGGGGCGATGCAGCACTGCTACCTGTTTAATCCCCCTCTAATGCACTGGGCGCCCCAGGCTGTTTACCTGAGTTATGCTTGATTTATGTTCCGTCGTACAGCGACGGCAAGTGCTGCAAAATAACCGATCTACAAGCTAACGGCGGGTTGCATCCACGACGTGTCGCAAGCTTGTGGATCGGCGATGTTTACCATGCGGCACCGCCATACGATGAATTATACATCAAGCTTAGTCTGCCTCTGTCATGTTTCTAAGTCTGTGCTCTCTCTCTCTCTCTCTCTCTCTCTCTCTCTGGAAGCTATTGTGGAAGGCTGGAAATTGTAACTGCAGGCACATTGGAAGATGTGTATTCCATGGAGGGAGAGAGAGAGAGAGAGAGAGAGAGAGAGAGAGAGAGAGAGAGAGAGAGAGAGAGAGAGAGCAATGCTGGACGTGGATATAATCCTGTGTGTAGTTGTGTATGTGTACATATCTGACTGTGGCAGACATTTGCATGACAATCCGATCAGTCACTCTGTATGTTAGCATGCTTCATTGACCACACATCCCTTTGAGTGCATGAACGTGCGTGTCTTTGCCTGACTTTTGTGTGTGTGTGTGTGTGTGTGTGTGTGTGTGTGTGTGTGTGTGTGTGTGTGTGTGTGTGTGTGTGTGTGTGTGTGTGTGTGTGTGTGTGTGAATGGATAGATGCACGTGCAGGGGTGTAATGGTGTTTACTGCACACAAACTTATTTTACCATAATCTGCATAGGCTACATGGTAGGAAACATGTTTGTGTAAGAAAAAATAGTTTTTAGATTAGTTTTAGTATTTTTAAATGTTCTCAGTGAATGCCTCGAATTATAGGTATCCTTCTCTTCTTCACCCGCGGCTGAGGCATTGTTGCATGCAGATCGGTTGTCTGGCAGCAGCGCGGTCACTGAAGCCAAAATGCTTTGTTGTTTACCGTGTTTGCGAGGAGTGAGGATGCATTTGCACACTCATCCTGTTAAGTAGCCATTTGGGGACTTGGCTCATGAATGGGGGGGTGCTCTAGCGTGCACATATGTGCACATCTTCATTTGTATTGGTGTAGTGTGAAGTGACCAGTGCTCCCCTGTGCATGTGTATTTGTATTTGTATATGTATATATTATTATTATTATTATATATTGTACCTACTTGTGAGGACCGTTTCCTGGTCTTCACAGGATAAATCTTGATTGAAGAGTCTTGGGGAGTTAGGGTTAGGTTTAGGAAAAGACTGGGGTTGTTGGGGTATAGGGTCTTGAAGTTTGAAGAGCACACAGCAGCAGATTAATTCCCCCCTTCTCTGTAGCAGTATATTGTAGACTTTGTATGCCACATACAACATTGATCAATTTCAGGTTTGTGTGTCTTAGTAGCCTACATGGCATGCCATGGGTTTATTATAGATATCTGGTGTATGGTTGAAGCATTCCATTTCCTTGTGATTGTGGTATGAATATAACTTGTTGCAATGTTACAGTAAGTGCAGAGTAGCCTAATGCAGATGTAAGAACTGCTGTTATAGGTATAACTGTCTGTGACTCATGTGCCAAAATGCACTTTTTTATGCATTTCAGGGGTTTTGACCCCGTATTTGAATTACTGGGAGTTGGCAACCCTATAGTACGTGCATGCATGCGTGCGTGCGTGCAGATACTTGCTTTAGCAGTAAAATAATGAAATAACAACTTGCACATGCCATCTCTGCTCTGCATGTGGATATAATTACAGAACTGCTTCGATAATTGACACATATAGGGCATGTCCATAAGACGTGTGTGCGAGGACTACAAACTGTCCGACTGACTGGCTGGCCTAAAGAAAGGCAAAACAACAAGTTCAATATTGTTGTGTCTGACATTATTGCCAGTCAGGGGGGAGGGGGGGGGGTGCACGCATGTGTGTGTGCGTGTGCTCATGGGAGCAGGGGGAGTGAAGGGTGTGTGCAGTGATGCAGGAGCTGCTGGTTTCCCTCTGGGTGGACTCGGAGCCCAGTCTGGACCCCAGAGTCCAATGTCTTTTACGGCCAGTTTGTTTAACAGCGGCCAGAGCTAGCCATCTGTGAACGTGTGGCCAATAATGCCCAGGTACAAATGTAGCAGCAGGTGAAACCGTTTCTGCAACATATTTGCCAAAAATGATACCAGAAATGGAATCGTGTTAATCTCTGGATCCACATGTGGCTTCATGAGGATCTCTGCTGCTCTGCCACCAAAATGTGGAATGCCCTGACACAATCAATTAAAAGATGTGAGCCACTGGTTTCTTTCAAAATTGGCCTTGAAAGAAAATCAGGAGACTAGAGCTTTTTTTTCTTTTCCTCCTTTGTACTTGTAGTATTGTTGATACTTTATGCTATGTTAATGCATTTAATACATAGCTCACAATGGAAACAAGACCCCTTGACTTGTATGTGTTATCCTTTTAGCCTACCACATGCTGCTTACATTTATGACTAACAAAGTATTACTTACAGTATAGTGAAATGCTTTTTTATTCATGTAAAATAAATTGCACTCAAAACTTCAGTCATTGGTGGTCTTGGACTTGGCATCGGGATCTGCATTAGACCCAATAATCTGGCATGGGTTGGATTCTAGTTCAATTGGTTAGTTGGCAGTCATCCTCCCACACCAACCATGGGAAATCATTGTGGCTGAGGCTGTTCATGCTGCACACAGGGAGATGAGCTTTAAAGTGCATGTCTAACAATTTGTTTTCAAGGAGATGAAGGGGAGTGAAAAAAGAGGCACGGGAGGAAAGGATGCTAGAAGATGGATTGGAGGAAGAAAGAAAGCAATGAAAATAGGGAAGCAAGCACCTTAATGAGCAAACAATGAACAAACATAACCACTTATTGACTCAATTGACTGTCTAACAACACATACAGTAGGCTACTGATTCCCCTACAATGTCCACATCATGACAAAAACGAAGCAACAAATAATTGAAAATATCTATGATGATCATTATAATGTATTTTACTCTTTTTGTACGTTTGGGTCTCGGGAGTATCTACAGATATTGTCTTTGATGCAAAGCTTCCAAAAAACAAGAACAAATGAAATACTCAAGTAAACTATTGATACCGGTATTCAAGAAATGTAGGCCTACTTAAGTACAGTACACAAGTCATTACTGTTCACCACAGATTTATATATTCAGCAACAGCTGCCTGCAAACGCTCTGATCAGCGCCTTCTAAAAGCGGCCGATACACAGTCGTCTCTAAGGCGGTCAAAAACAGGCAAAGGATGTTAATTCACTAGAACCCACAATCCACAAACATCTCTCGACAGATAATGTCTCACCTATATGGAATAGAATGACGCTGAAGGTATTGGGAGTTTCACACCAAGAACGGGAGCCAAATATAACGACCACACACGCTCAGCATTCCCCTCCAATTGTGTATTGTTCACTTTACCAGCGGAGCTGAACCACACAAGGTGACTGATTGGAGACCAGTATACTGTACCACCACATTCCCGGAGGTCTTTAATCTCTCATATGCCTCCAGTCAAGACAAAGCTTTCTCTCCGCGGGGTTCCATCCGCGTTGCCAGGATGAAGCTCAGGCTGACTGCAAGCCTGCAGCCGACAGATCAATAGAGAGAGAGAGAGAGAGAGAGAGAGAGGTGGAGAAGAAGCCCTCTTACTCTCTCCGGAGAAGACATACTTGGCCGTGTCCAACATGTTCAGCGGAGACTGGAGAGGTGATCTATCTAGGTTTGTGTCTAACATGCTGTGGAACACTCCAGCTGGGCCCATTGTACATGAAAAGCCTGCGTGCATAGTGCATACCGCTGCCGTTGTGTATCGGCGCTTGGCAGAAGGGCCCTGTATTCTCCTGAGCTGGATCGCTGTCTTGTCACGGAGAGCCAGCAAGCCATGTTGGCCAGCTGGTTCGGGATGCTCTGAGCCCCACCTGGAGCAGGGGAGCTAAAACAAACTGGATTAGGCTGAAAACGGATCCACAGGGACAGGTGATACTCATGGAGCTACAAGGGGTCGGCCAGCCTCCTTGTGTCTGCCTCTGAACAGCCACATTCAGAAACTTGAGAGATAAAAACAAAAACAAAAAAAACAACATAAGCTGTTTTCTTTTTGTTTTGTTTTTTACGGCGAGTCGTCTAGAAGAGGTTATGTCTGTCTGTCTGTCTGTCTGTCTGTCTGTCTGTCTGTCTGTCTGTCTGTCTGTTGTCTGTCTTTTTGTCTGTCTGTGTCCAGAGCAAATCCCAGAAACCTATTATTTTTGAAGATTTGTTTTGGGATCTTTTATGCCTTTATTGATAGGACAGTAGACTAACAGGAAATGGGGAGAGAGATGAGGAGTGACATGCAGCAAAGGCCGTCAGGATCGGGATTCTAACCCCGCGACACGCTGTCAGGCATCAGAGCCTATGGTATGCGCCTGGACCTCTAGGCCAGCGGGCCTAGAGACATCCATAGGTGCTCGATTCTTCGTTGCACGTCGGTGTTGCAGGTCGAAAATAGCCGACCTACAAGCCGGCATGCACAGAGTGTTGAGGGTCTGCTATTTCCGCGCCGTGCAACGGAGCAAAAATTAGGCTCGCTTAACCCTCCCCTCTCTAATGAGTTCATCCAACCAATTTACCTCTGTCCCGATTATGACAGTGGTGTCAACTGGTCCCTGAGTGCAAATGTTTCTCACCGTAATGCCAGGCCCTGTAGAATGCTGAGCCGGCTAGGCTGACGGCCCCACAGGGCTTATGATGGCCTCATTTTTAATTACGATTTAACGACATTATAATTACATTTTGGTGTCGGTGCGTCTTCCCTAATCGTCCCGGTGGCTTTCAAAGTATATGCCTGGAATAAGAATGGAGAGAGAGAGAGAGAGAGAGAGAGAAAGAGAGAGCGTGAGAGAGAGAGATATCTAATCTGTTCTCTGCAATTCTTTTACTCCTTTCTATTTTTCTCTGTGCAATCAGAAACCAAAACTCATCAGTGGGAAGCTCCCTATAATTCTGCTACTGGTAATAATTTGTTCTCTAGAGCACTGGTTCTCAACTTAAGGATCACGGGACCCTCTGGGCCATTTTAGGAGGTTCCCCAGTATATGTCCCCAGTATATGTATATGTATATGAATATGAATATGTATATGTATATGTGTGTGTATATATATATATATATATATATATATATATATATATATATATATATATATATATATATATATATATAAATCCTGATCTTCTTCTCCTAATTCGGATCCGATACGATACCCGATCACCAATCCCAATCGGGAAATCCCTAATTGATAGGAATAATCGTGCTGTCAAACAACTAAACTATAAGGAATCTATGAAAACTTTGTGGAGGTTGTCCCTGCTTCATTTCTTTCTCAACTCAGAGGTCCTTGGCCTGAAAATGTTGAAGACCCATGCTTTAAATTAAGCAATGCATATGGTTCGTCCAATGTGATTGTGATGTCCATGTCAAATAAATAAACATAAGAGGACCCCTGTCATGTCAATCGTTTGTCGTTTGGTCACATACTCATATTTGTCCCATATATATACGTTTTGGGAGTGAGAGTATGTGAGTGTTGTTTTAACCACACTTTTGTCTTTGTCCGAGATGAGCAAGGCAGTATCATCTGCGTACAAGAAGAGGTCATGTTAGCAAGCTGAATTTAAGTCATTAAATGATGTATGGGAAGGCAAAAGCGTGACCCCCAGTACACTGCCCAGTGGGACGCTGCAGTCCCTAGATCTTTGGCTTGGACAATAAACCATTAACATCCACCATCTGCTGTGTACCTTTTAAGATTAGAACTGACCCATTTTGAAGCTATGTCAAAGCCCAGAGGCTTGGGCTCACGCCAGTAGTCCAGTTGACCATTTTAACCACTTAATCCATGTATACTTGGGTCTCCTGGGGTCTATGGTCGCCGCTTTTCTTTTCCCTCTACACCAATCTCTTTGATGTAAATGTTTGCCTATAGAATAGACCCATTAAAACCGGGGTCATTTTAGATTGTAACTACTTTAACTGGGCCGATCTACAAGTTTGTAGATCAGACTAGTTTCAACATTTTATTCATTTAAAATCTGGTACATTTTTCAACATTGTTTATTTTTCATTCACCCTAAATGCCTAAAATAGGCACGCCAAGTTGAAAGTAGTTTTCACCCATATTTTTCACCCATATTGTCATATAATTGGTCCTTGATAATACTCATCGTAAGATGACACCATTTCTGTCTCTTCTGCCCAGTGCCTACCAGTGACGTCATTGGTCCGGGACCCCTAAAGTGTCCTCAGAGTTACTACATGGGGGACCGCCAAATCTTTATATGATAGGATTCTTTTTTACATGAACCACTTGAACCCTAGCATCCCTATTCTGAGGGGAACATTAGCCAAAACAAGTCTATAAAATCAATGAAAAAGTTAAGTCGACTATACAATACAGTATGTAGTGGGGGTCCCTGCTCCTTCTCTCGCTCAGCTAAGGGGTCCTTGGACTGAAAAACATTGAAGACCCCTGCTTTACGGTATTATGAAGATGAGATGGGCGAAGTTCTCCTTTAAAAGAGCGTGGACAACGTCATGGAAATAATTATGGAAATATGACATTTCTGTTCATTTCATCGCGCTGTTCTTATACACATGAATAAACAATTATGCAAAAAACTATTGTGATGAATTCATCTAATTGCAACCAGGCGATTATGTAAAAACTGTGACAGGCCTGTTGTGACCTTTTAAACTTTTCATAATTTTAATTGATATTCCTTTTTATTTAGCCTATTTATAATTGTAACCTTTGAAAGGAAGAGGATACACTGACATGAGACTCTCTTTGTGCGAAGAACAGTGGTGGACAGTAAGAAATACATTTACTTGAGTAACAGTACCTTACTAATGTTTTGAGTATCTGTACTTTACTTGAGTATTTGCATTTTTGCACACTTTCGCTCCACTACAAAGGGTGAGAAATATGTACTATTGATTCCATTACATTTCTACAAAGAGATAAGTCCATCGACTTGGACCTTGAAAGATGACACAGACTGGGTCACCCTCCACGTGCTTATAGGTATGCGCATGGATATGCGTGGTCATGTGCACATGCGCATACACATGCACATGCGCATGCACGCGCCTACACAAGCACTCAACCTGCTCATTACATGGACATTATTCATTAATACAGGGACATTTTTATTTGTTGTGGAATGAAAAATGAAGCAAGCTCTTGATTGATTAATTGACTGATTGATTGATTGGTTGATTGATTGATTGATTGAATACTTTTTTATTTATTTTATTTAAAGATTTGTTTTTTAGCTTTTATGCTTTTATTGGATAGTACAGTAGACTGACAGGAAACAGGGGGAGAGATGGGGAGAGACATGCGACAAAGGTCGTCTGGATCGGGAATCGAACCTGCGATGCCGCCAGGCATCAATGCCTATACGGTATGCGCTTAGACAAGTAGGCCACCGGGCACCCCGATTGATTGAATACTTAATTATTTTTAAAAGCAAGTAGCCTACTCCAGTACTATAACTCAACTACAAATTTGACTGAGCAACATTCATTTGTAGTTGAGTAACATATTTGACCAGGATATCTATACCTCGACTCTAGTGCTGCAGTTGAGTGCTATAGCAGAGATTAGTTTGGCAGTGTGCCATGGGTCATCTCTCTCTCCCAAGCTCATCATGCGTTGCACCTGCAGAGGGATGTGTGGATGGAGAGCTTGTTGACCCCTCTGGGCTGTTTAAATCCACGGCTGAGATGAAGTAAGGAAGACACAAGGCCTCCCACACTTCCTTCTACACTCTATAACACACAACTAGAAAGGTGCTCAGTAGAGTATCGATTGTCATCCTCTTACAAGGATAGTTTGATATCCATTAGGATTTAGGCCATACTTTCCCATTTTGATATGTTACAGACCTGTGATTGTCCATTTGGACCCCTGATGGTCCCCAGACCCCTCGTTGAGACACTCTCTGCCAGGAGGCTAATAATAATACCTTAAAGCAGGGGTCTTCAACGTTTTCAGGCCAAGGACCCCTCAGCTGAGAGAGAGATGAAGCAGGGACCCCCCAGATTCCATGTAGTTTCATCGTTTGACAACACAATCATCGGTGTATTTTGGAATCATGTCAATTTGTGTTCAGATATGTATAACCACTTTAACCGTCCGTCAATACTTAATAAACTTGACCTTTCACTCTGTACTTAGTGTGCTCTTTTTTCCCCTCTACACCAAACCTCTTTGCCGAAAATAGCCGATCTACAAGCTCACAAGTGCGTGTGTGTGTGTCTCCACACACGCACACAAGCACACTCTCATTCACAGTCGAGTCATCTCAGTTCACAGGTTGCATCGTCTTCTGAGACTTTTTAACAAATGGAAGGATCTCCCCGAAGGGAGCTTCAACAACGTGTCACAGCTCAGGCACCTGGAAAACAAGGCTTTGTGACATGAGGCATCCAGCCGTACACAACTAGTTCACTGTGGGGTTGCGTCGCGTCGTTGTGTTGACAAGCGCAACCGCGTGCATGTAATGCCAAACCACAGTGCTACTACACAAGCATGGGATACACGGATTCAACAGCTTTATTAAACAATCGATATCTGTGCACTAGTAGTGGTTTAATTTAAATGACATAACTCTCAACAAGTCAAATGTCGGGGGCGCCCGCTGGCCTACTGGTCCAGGCGCATACCACATAGGCTCTGATGCCTGACAGCATGTCGCTGGTTCGATTCTGGTCCGACGACCTTTGCTGCGTGTGTCACTCCCCATCTCTCTCCCCATTTCCTGTCAGTCTACTGTCCTATCAATAAAGGCATAAAAGCCCCAAAACAAACAAAAAAACTAAAAACGTATGAATGCATGCATATTGGGAAATCGTTAACCGAATTAACCTGAATATATAGGCTAAATTAAGTTGGTTCTGAATGTAGATACAATTTCGGCTAATTGCCAGGTCCTACTACAATGTATGCAATTAAATTGCTACCTACTGTATAGACCTACTACAGCCATGTACAGTAAGAGTAGCATGGCATGTGATTACAGTATAATCTGTAATGTCATCCTTCTCCCTCCATGTATGTGTGCATATAGCACAGTGGCTCTCAAACTGGAGTCCGGAAGGCGATTATTGCTTCTGTAGGAGACGAGACACGAGCCGCGGCTTGTGATTGGCTGAACCAGGGGTAGGGAGGGACCGGAGAAGTATGAGAAAACAATTTGACACACAAGACTTTGACATGAAATCCAGTAGAACTAAGACAAGTCATTCCACATCTCATTCAAAGGTAAGCACACAAGCTAAAGTATAACAGATCTGGGGCTGCAGCCCTATACGCACCAAACGCCTCTGGCAAAATAATGGACTATTGCAATTAAGTAAGTGCCAAAATAGTGTCCTGGGGATGCTGAAGTAGCGGTGAAAAGGTGCTAAAACATAGGCAGTAACCCTAAACCCGATGGTTAAGCAAAAAAAGGTTCCGCAGCACACCAAGAAAGTAGACACTCTGTGAATGCAGGTTATTGGTAGACACTCCCTAAGCAGACTTCAGGACGTGGGCTCTTTAAAACCCTTCGGTTGCCCCGCCCCCTTCCCCCACACCTGCTGTAAACAAACAGAGAGGTCTCCATTATAAACTCTGTCATGTTTGGAAGTAAAAGAGTAACTAAACAATGTGTAATGTAAAGTTCCACCTGATGGAAGTTGAGGAGAGTTCCCAGTGTTGTTAGTGTGCTGTGACAGTTGAAAGACTCGTGCCTAATTCAGGTGAGTTAATGTGTGCTGTGTGTGTGCATGTGCGCGTGTGAGTGTGTGTGCGTGCGTGAGTGTGTTTGAGATTTATAACTGAAATTAGACCTCAACAGACCATTAAGGTTCTTGAAGGGACGTGCTGTGTGCATGGGTCCTATAAAGTTTTATTACCTAAATAAATAAATCATCTACATATGTCTACAGTATAACAAGTACTCTGCACCAATTTATTACAGTAATAAAACTATATTCATGTAAAATATTCAGAATATTTTATGGGAAATCTAAAGGGTGTGCCCACATACTGTATATACCCAGTACAATGTACAGTTTGTTTGAGCATAAGTATATCATTTGATTTGGAAGCAATTGAAAATACAAATTACAAATAAAGTTGAGCACTTTGTTGATGACTGAGTAGCTCTGTGTTTAAATATCTGCCAACTATCCAATATAAAACTAACTTCACCACAGCCCCATTGCCTGTCTTGCAATGAATCATGTTCAGTGACTGTACCTGGCTCAGGGATAATGTATATTGTGACAGGATACAGTATATATACTTAGCCTAGCCCTAGAATGTCTGTGATATTACTTGCAGTACATTGCATGTATTACAAATTTACAGTCAGCCATATAGTAGATCACTCCTATGCCCACCCGGGTAGCAGAATCATTTGAAGTTGTGGGGCTGTGTGTGCAGACTGTGCACTCATTCAATAATGAATTGCTGTCACTTGGAGTCAGATATTGTCCTTTAGTTTCATATCCATTTGAAAGTTCTGGCAGGAAATGTGTGTTTAGTAAAATATCTCTCCACAAAGACAACATTCTCTGCCTGCGGCAGTCCTGGGCTCGAAATGACTGGTGGACTGAACATAATGAAAACTTCCTTTGGCATCAGTGGACCGGCATAGGAAAGATCTGTGGCTGTGTATTTGGAATACATGAAATGTAATATCACAGCCATACTAGGGCTAACTAGGCTTTGTACAATATGTTGTTTTGTTGAAGGTAGTGAGTTGTGAGAGCGTGCATGTTTTAGATTTATAACTGAAATTAGACCTTAACAGACCATTAAGGTGCTTGAAGGAGACGTGCTGTGTGCATGGGTCCTATAAAGTTTTATTGCCTAAATAAATAAATCATCTACATATGTCTACTATTGTATATAACAAGTACTCTGCTCAATCTAGGCATTATCATTTTCTTGTGTAAGTGCACAATTTATTATAGTATTAAAACTTTATTCATGTAAAATATTCAGAATATTTTATGGGAAATCTAAAGGGTGTGCCCACATACCATATATACCCATTATAAAACTAACTTCACTACGGCCCCATTGACTGTCTTGTAATGAATCATGTTCAGTGACTGTACCTGGCTCAGGGACACTGTGTATGTTGTGACAGGATACAGTATATCTATATGTATACTTAGCATGGCTGTGATATTACTTACAGTACATTTCATGTATTACAAATACACACTCAGCCATACAGTAGATATATGCCCGCCCGGGTAGCAGAATCATTTGAAGTTGTGGCGCTGTGTGTGGAGACTGCACTCATTCAATAATGAATTGGAGTCAGATATCGTCCTCTAGTTTCATATCCTTTTGAAAGTTCTGGCAGGAAATGTGTGTTTAGTAAAATATCTCTCCACGAGCATCACAGAGACATTCATTCATTCAAAGGCAAACATTCTCTGCCTGCGACGGGCCGGGGTTCGAAATGACTGGTGGACTGAACATAATGAAAACTTCCTTTGGCATCAGTGGACGGGCATAGGAATGATCTGTGGCTGTGTATTTGGAATACATGAAATGTAATATCACAGCCATACTAGGGCTAACTAGGCTTTGTATGTTGCTTTGTTGAAGGTAGTGAGTTGTGAGAGGCTATGCGATTCTTCTTCACTTCAATTTCTTTCTTTCTTTCTTTCTTTCTTTCTTTCTTTCTTTCTTTCTTTCTTTCTTTCTTTCTTTCTTTCTTTCGTTCTTACCCTAAGGCCAGACAGCACCAATGTAACTAGTCGCAACTACTTGCAACAATACAATTTTGGTCTTCGCTGCAGCCAAATACTGTGCTGTGCTCTATCCATGGGTTCCAATGTTTGACCCTGGCCATGACTTACACAACTGTCAAGTAGAAGACAGCTCAAGGTAGATGTATTTGTATTTTATTCTTTGCTGCTGCTGCTGCTGCTTGTGTTGTATGCTGTGTGTATGCTAATGTGATTCATGCTACTGTGCTATTGGTGTAATTTTCGGATCCAATGTTCCAACATGTTCGGTGATGGTTTTAACAGCGGGCAACGGCCTTATTTTCCAGTGTTATTTGTAGGAACCGGCCACTACTGGCGATAGCAGGCGATGAGGCGATAGTGGAAAAGGTCGCCCCAAAATCATGAGAATATTTTATCTTTTGGACGGCATCGCCCAGAGTCGCCAGCTGTTTCCCGCTGTTACAAATTAGGGTGACTATTTTGACCTTTTCTTTTGGAAAATGTAGATTGTCCGATATACAAGGTAGAACTAACTAGGAAAATGAGGTCTTTAGACCCAACTCGAGACCAGAAGCGGTCTCAGGTACTACTACTTAATGTACTACTGTACGTCCTTTTGGGTCAATATGAAAGCTTGGGTAGCAGTGGCTCAGAGGTAGAGTGGCTCTCTTGGGACTGAGGTTTGAACCCCGGTCCTCATGACTTTGTGTCGAAGTACCCCTGAGCAAGACACTGAACCCCTACAGTAACTGCTAACTTGCTAAGCTGGTTGGTGAATTGCATGGTTGCTTTCGCAGTTGGTGTGTGTATGTGATATAATGAACATCGTAAGGCCCTTTGGATAAAGATGCTATATAAATGCATATTTACCATTTACCACAATCTAGTGCTTGAAAAATATCACACAATGCGGCTTAAACTACATCTAGACATATTCCAACTACATGACCGCCTTTCTGCACCAAATAGCCGATCTAACAGCTCAAAACACGTCGCAACACTTGATGATCTGCTGTTCTTTGCCAAATGTTCTCTCCCAGAATAAGCTTGCTGGGATTCGAGTGTTCAAGAAATCTTTTATCGTTAAGTGACCATAGATTTGTTGTTAGTGTCTTGGCAAGGAGAAAACAGGAAGTAGATTTATGTTGTCGTGATATAGTCTTCCTTTGTGCACAGCAGACAGGCAGTACAGTAGCAGTGGAGGCAGCCTATAAAAGGCTCACTGGACAAACTCATTGATTTAGGTGCCTTTGTTTGTCTAAACAAAACACACTATAAACAGCATCTTGCTTCACTCTGACACACTTGCACATGCACTACTGGGGTGTACACTACATATGCAACTGACTGTTGAGGTTAGCTGCAGTGGTGTAAAATAAGTACATTTACTCAAGTGCATTCTTTAGGTATTTTTTACTTTACTGGAGTATTTCCCACTTTCAATACTTTTACTTCTACACTACATTTCAGAGGCAAATATTATACGTTTTACTCCACTATTAGTATTTGAAAACTTGAGTTACTATAGTTACTTTGTAGATTTTGATTATTATTACCAAACCATTTCATACCGATATATTTTGACAATTTGAAAATAGCGACCAACAAGCTCACAACATGTCGCTTTGCGGCGCGTTGTGCGCTTGTAGATCTGCTATTTTCAAAGGATTTATATAAGTTTGAAAACTTGTGAAATGGAACCTTCTGCATAATGAGTGCTTTTACTTTTGGAACTTTTAGGGGAAAACCACCCATTTTCAATATTGAACTATGTCATTAATATACCTTAGAGGAGTTGTGTGGAAATAAAAAAAAAAGTTCCCCCCCTTCTGTGTTGCCTAGAACTGGAGGATTGATTTTGGGGATTGTATTGTAAAGTACACTGGTGTGATGTCATCTCGGTGTGAACTTTTTTTTAAAAGTTATACCATGTAACTTTTTTTATAAAACAAATCTTAAAATTGTCCTAACTCTTAAATCGCTAAAGTTTTAGAACACCCACTCCGTTATTTTCAGCTTCTGAAGCCTTCTCTTTATATATTTTCTTCTAGCAGTGACAGGGGCGGGATTTCCCGGCAAAATGACGTCATCATACACTACCGGCCAATCACAGCGAGGGTTATACACTGCCGGCCAATCACAGCGCATCTTGAAGTGGGGTCGCTAGCTATCACAATAGGGCGGCCATATTTGTAGGCGCCCGTGTGTCTCTATCTATACTCGGGTGAAACACTCCGTTTCTCCGGAATGCCTGAACGCACAGGAACCAGGGACCCCTCCAAAGATAGATCTCGGCGAGATGGAGGCAGACGCGGGGGTGACGCGGGGGTGTGAGGCCCGGTCCGCGGCGAAAAACGGCCGAAAGACGCGGACGCTACTGACCACTAGTTGAGCAACGTACACAGTATAGCTTTAAATTATTTCCACACAACTCCTCTAAGGTATATTAATGACATAGTTCAATATTGAAAATGGGTGTTTTTCCCTTTAAGTAGGTTTGATGCCAATACTTTTTTACTTTTACTCAAGTCAATTTTGAATACCAAACTTGTACTTGTAAGGGCATAGTCACACTCACAACGCACTTTTGTTCTACCTGAAGGGCGGATTCTGCCAATGCATTTCAAAGGGAAAGGAGCTAAGGTAGAATAAAAGTGTGATGTGACCGTGCCCTAACAAACCATTTCTATGACAGGTATACTTAGGTTAAAACTAGGGCTGTCCAAATTAACTCATTTAATCGCAGTTAACTCACCGTTATGTTAATCGCGATTAATTATTTTAATCGCAATTAATCGCATATTTTTTTATTTTAGCCATTTGGCCATTAGCCATTAGGACAGTGGTTTTCAACATTATTGTTATTACAGCAATTATTTTTGGGGAGGGGGAGGTCCCCATATGATCAGCTTAAAGTTGTACTATGTAACTTTTTTTATAAAACAAATCTTAAAATTCTCCTAACTATTAAATCACAAAAGTTTTAGAAGATCCGCGCCGTGAATTTCAGCCTGTAAAGCCTTCTCTGTATGTAAACTGAGATCCTTGCCGTGGACCGGATCTCGCGCCAAAATTGCGTCATCACACTACCGGCCAATCACAGCGAGGGTTATACAACTGCCGGCCAATCACAGCGCATCTTGAAGTGGGGTCGCTATGGCAGCCATATTTGTTGTCGCCCGTTTGTACCATCCCTTCTCTAGGTAATTTCGCCTACCAGGCAGGGTGAAGGAGTCCGTATCTCTGGAATTACTGAACGCACAGGAACAAGGGACCCCTTAAAAGATAGATCTCAGCGAGGTGGAGGCAGACGCGGGGGTCTGAAGGTACGAAAAACGTCCGAAAGACGCGGACGCGACCGCGGTTTGCTATAGGGCTAATGACCACTAGTTGGGCATCTTACACAGTATGGCTTTAATGATCTGCACATTTTTAAAGTGACAATTTATTGTATTTTAATTATTTTATTAATACCTCTAAAATGTTTTTCTTTTCTTTTTCATTGTGACAAAACTAATCAACAAACTACTACAGTACTCATATTACTAAGTACATTTAGATTAAGTAAATTAAGCAGATCCTTATACCCATCTGCTGCCGCCTGTTTAATGCAGTACCATTATGATTTATTTGGGGTTTTAATTGATTTCCAATAAAGGATTAACATCATTTTGCATAAAGCCAGCATATTTTTCCACTCCCATGTTAATAGGGGTATACAAGACTTGAGAAATATCCCTCTAAGTTACATTGTGAACCGATAAAAACGTATGACTTATGTGCGATTAATCGCACGATTAACTAGATAAATCATGCGATTAATCGCGATTAAAATATTTAATCGTTGGACAGCACTAGTTAAAACATTTTAGTACTTTTTTCATCACTGCTTATCTGTTGGGAGTGTACAATGCAATGAATGTACAATGCACAGAATCTGTTTAATAACTAAACACATACTGTAGCGTTTGACCAGCTGACACTGTACATTTATCAGATTCATATTCACTGTTGATAAGTACTTGTATCAATCCATATTAATCTGCAATTTATGAATGTGCTGTGCTCACTGGTGATAAATTGTATATTTATGTTTTTATTGATAGAATTATACATGTTATCGACTCTCTAATTATTTATGTATTTAGCTCTCTACTCTTAATTCCTGTACCTATGTTTCACTCTTACTGCTGTTGCTGCTAAGGCACCTGAATTCACCCACAGGGATCAATAAAGGCTTCGCTTAAGCTAAACCTTATTTGTATACACATCATACACAGAGGCAATTTACAGTGCAATTTGCATAAGGCATGAATTCACATTTAAAGACATTTAAAAGCACACTAAAATCGATGTTGTTGCAATTCTCGTTATTCATTGGGGTATTCATAATCAGCTTTATTTGTCACCGCCGCAGAGTGAGGGAGAACAAGGACAAAAGCTATATACTGTACGCAGGTATAGGCTATATATAGTACTGTACATGAGGTTAGACTTAAGGTGAAAGGTAGCAGCATTGTATTGTGTTGTGTAAAGCATTTCATACTCAGACAACACAACAATGGAGACTAACAACCTTGTCAAGTGCTTAGACAGGTACTACCCTCTATTGTCAACACCACACACAGTGGTGACACACACATACGCATGCACACATGCACACACACACACACACACACACACACACACACACACACACACACACACACACACACACACACACACACACAAAACAACACCTTCCACCACATAAAGCGCAGCTACCAAGGATAGCAGATTGATTGATTGATTGAATAGACAGAAATGTAAAAACAGCAGAAGTACAGTTAAACCCCTCCTGATTGGCTATACGATTGCCTTCTAAAGTTTGTATATGCAACCTGATGGTTGCTTATCTCCCAATTAGGGAGTCTTACTTGTTGTGTTGTGCATTTTTTTGTTTTCTGCGTCGCTTTCTTTGGAGCCATGCTGTTATCACTTCCACTGTTTGTTTTGGTTTTGATGCACAACACAACACATGGACCAAAGGAAAGTTTACACAGGTCTAGCTCTGAAATGGTTCAGCTGCACCAGCTGGTGATTTTTCGGCATCTTGGTTAGAAAGGCTTCACCTTGACCAGTGGTTCTCAATATTTTCATGAGAAGGACCCCCACATTGATATGTACAGTTTTTGGGCGCAGACCCCCATCTGAAAATATTTTGTGTCATGAGAGAAGATTTGAGTTTCAAAATGATTTAAAATCTTTCGCAATTCCTCAAAAATAGCAGATGTACAAGCTAATAGCTGACCTCCAGAAGCAAACGTCTCCATGACTTTCATTGGCAACATCAGGAGTATTAGATAGTTGTCACATGCTCGGCTTTACAGTAGAATTCTTGTAAAACCTTTTGGGAGACCTGATAGCGGATGTGATATCTTTTTATATCCAATCCATACTCTTTTATGCCTACATTGTGTAAAGCCCCTTGATGTAAGACAAACCGTACTATCTGTTCAAGATCACAGTGTTTGCGAGGAGGATGCCTGTCAGGAAGGAAGCCAGATGGAATGATTTAAGCGTTGCCAGAACTTGTAGTCTTGCTTTTATAGTGAAGAAAGATGACAATGCTCTAATCTATTGCTACTCTTGTACATACTGCATGGGAGAGTGGGAGAGTGATCAGCTGCAGGGAGGCTTGCCAAAATGCCAACTCCCCTTGTAGGTTCAATACAGTCGTTATTGACGCTATTGTCTCTAACCCCAGTCGAGTGCTTTTGATCCTATGTTGAGACGAAGGCTCAACATAGGGTGTGTGTGTGTGTGTGTGTGTGTGTGTGTGTGTGTGTGTGTGTGTGTGTGTGTGTGTGTGTGTGTGTGTGTGTGTGTGTGTGTGTGTGTGTGTGTGTGTGTGTGTGTGTGTGTGTGTGTGTGTGTGCGTGCGTGCGTGCGTGCGTGCGTGCGTGCGTGCGTGCGTGCGTGCGTGCGGGCGTGCGGGCGGGCGGGCGGGCGTGCGTGCGTGCGCGCGTAGGCTACACATATAGGCCTACTTATGAGGACCAAATGTCCCCAAAGCTATAGCAGAACACATTGACATTGTGAATTTGTGATCATAGGACGTCTGTTGTCCGGTATAGGAGTGTTGTCCAGCCTGTTGTGCGCTCATCAACACATTTGTTTTAATTAAAAAACAGCCCAACCATCGATGCACTTCAATGCAACCATTTTCTTCCCATAGAATCCTGCATGACCTTCCGATTCTCTGGAAGTTGGTTCCAACTTTGAGACCTTACTAAACGCTGACTCACCATGTTTTGTTTTTAACTCTAAGGAGCAGCCAATAGGCCCGTCCCAGACCACCTTGAGACTTCTCAGGGGTTCATAATGTACTGTAACAGTAAGTCACAGATGTATTTTGGCCACAAAACATTTAGCCATTTAAAGACAGTCAAACAAATCCTATGACTCACTGCCTGGCAGGCAGTGCAGAGATATTGTGTTCAGTTTAAGAGCTCCAATTAAAACTTGAGCAGCTGCCTGCTGCATGAGCTGTAGCTGTCTGATGGCTTTTGGGGAGGGGAGACCTGAAAGAAGACCATGGGCGTCACAAGGGGGGGAAAAGTACAGTTAAACCCCTCCTGATTGGCTATACGATTGCCTTCTAAAGTTTGTATATGCAACCTGATGGTTGCTTATCTCCCAATTAGGGAGTCTTACTTGTTGTGTTGTGCATTTTTTGTTTTCTGCGTCGCTTTCTTTGGAGCCATGCTGTTATCACTTCCACTGTTTGTTTTGGTTTTGATGCACAACACAACACATGGACCAAAGGAAAGTTTACACAGGTCTAGCTCTGAAATGGTTCAGCTGCACCAGCTGGTGATTTTTCGGCATCTTGGTTAGAAAGGCTTCACCTTGACCAGTGGTTCTCAATATTTTCATGAGAAGGACCCCCACATTGATATGTACAGTTTTTGGGCGCAGACCCCCATCTGAAAATATTTTGTGTCATGAGAGAAGATTTGAGTTTCAAAATGATTTAAAATCTTTCGCAATTCCTCAAAAATAGCAGATGTACAAGCTAATAGCTGACCTCCAGAAGCAAACGTCTCCATGACTTTCATTGGCAACATCAGGAGTATTAGATAGTTGTCACATGCTCGGCTTTACAGTAGAATTCTTGTAAAACCTTTTGGGAGACCTGATAGCGGATGTGATATCTTTTTATATCCAATCCATACTCTTTTATGCCTACATTGTGTAAAGCCCCTTGATGTAAGACAAACCGTACTATCTGTTCAAGATCACAGTGTTTGCGAGGAGGATGCCTGTCAGGAAGGAAGCCAGATGGAATGATTTAAGCGTTGCCAGAACCTGTAGTCTTGCTTTTATAGTGAAGAAAGATGACAATGCTCTAATCTATTGCTACTCTTGTACATACTGCATGGGAGAGTGGGAGAGTGATCAGCTGCAGGGAGGCTTGCCAAAATGCCAACTCCCCTTGTAGGTTCAATACAGTCGTTATTGACGCTATTGTCTCTAACCCCAGTCGAGTGCTTTTGATCCTATGTTGAGACGAAGGCTCAACATAGGGTGTGTGTGTGTGTGTGTGTGTGTGTGTGTGTGTGTGTGTGTGTGTGTGTGTGTGTGTGTGTGTGTGTGTGTGTGTGTGTGTGTGTGTGTTGCGTGCGTGCGTGCGTGCGTGCGTGCGTGCGTGCGTGCGTGCGTGCGGGCGGGCGGGCGGGCGTGCGTGCGTGCGCGCGTAGGCTACACATATAGGCCTACTTATGAGGACCAAATGTCCCCAAAGCTATAGCAGAACACATTGACATTGTGAATTTGTGATCATAGGACGTCTGTTGTCCGGTATAGGAGTGTTGTCCAGCCTGTTGTGCGCTCATCAACACATTTGTTTTAATTAAAAAACAGCCCAACCATCGATGCACTTCAATGCAACCATTTTCTTCCCATAGAATCCTGCATGACCTTCCGATTCTCTGGAAGTTGGTTCCAACTTTGAGACCTTACTAAACGCTGACTCACCATGTTTTGTTTTTAACTCTAAGGAGCAGCCAATAGGCCCGTCCCAGACCACCTTGAGACTTCTCAGGGGTTCATAATGTACTGTAACAGTAAGTCACAGATGTATTTTGGCCACAAAACATTTAGCCATTTAAAGACAGTCAAACAAATCCTATGACTCACTGCCTGGCAGGCAGTGCAGAGATATTGTGTTCAGTTTAAGAGCTCCAATTAAAACTTGAGCAGCTGCCTGCTGCATGAGCTGTGGCTGTCTGATGGCTTTTGGGGAGGGGAGACCTGAAAGAAGACCATGGGCGTCACAAGGGGGGGAAAAGTGGGACTGAGTTACTACGGGTGGAGGGGCCTTAATTATTTTAGACTTTAGCTATTGAACAATAGCAGATATACAAGCTCACAGCAAGCTTGTAGATCTGCTATTTTGAGTAGTTAAAATGTGTGCAGATCTTTGAATATGTGTATTTTTTAAGCAAACAAACTCAAATTTTGTTCTGGGGGGAACTAAATATTTTGATATGGGGGTCTGTGGCCAAATACATATAATTTCACATGAAAAGGTTGGAGCACCACTGACAAAAGTTCACGATTTTTCAAAAATAGCAGATCTACAAGCTCGCAGCGTGGCACTCGGTGCCACACTGTGAGCTTGTATATCTGCTATTAAACTAATGCTTAATGCGTTCCCAGTCTAAATGGGTTAAACCCCCTCCCCCATATGAAGAACATTCATGGGGGGCCTGTAGTACACAGGGCCTGTTGTACCCAGGGCCCAGAATTTTGTGCAACACCCCTGGAGAAGACCATTGCAGGGTGACTTTGGCATTGACTTGATGTAGCTATTATTAAAATGTTGGTATGAATCCACAATAACGCCAAGATTTATGGCTTAGCCTTTAGCCTTCAAAGGCAGGGAGTCAAGGTTAGCACTACTAACTTCCAGCCCGATTGGCTTTGGCCCAATTTTGTCTTTGTTAGTTGCTGGAAATATTTTTTACCACATCCACTCATTGATTCGTCCAAGTGCACTGACGCAGCAAATCCTATGGGATGGGAATTTATGGGCAAATCTGTTATGTGGTAAGAGAGCTACCGGTATGTACTGTAATTCCTTACGGGTCCATTTGGTTCCATTTGTACACAACAACTGATGATTTAACAACAGTGTAGATTGGGGTGCCAGAGATAAAATAAAAATTGTATCACACAGGGGTTGAGGCATATCAAAATGAGGGCCCTCCATTGTACAGTTCTCAGCGGGCCTGAAAATTGGTTGCATGTCTTGTCTCCATTCCGACACTAACCCTATACCTAACCCTAAACCTAACCTCTATGGAAGTGTTGCCACTCCGACAATAAGAAGTCAATGTCGGTGTGGCGACATGTCGGAATGGAGAGCGCCCCCGCTGAAAATTAAGGCCCGGCCCTAACTGGGCCGGCCCGAGGCCCTGGTATGGGCGGGTTTGGAAAGAATTTAGTAATAAAATCATAAAAGAATATATATATTTTTTCATTGAGCCCGAGGCCCTATATACCGGCCCGGCTAATAAGCATACATTTTAGGCCCTACCCTACCCTAAATGTCAGGTCGGGTTCGGGTATGGTCGGGTTCGGGCAGAATTTGAGAACTACTTCATTGACATTAAAAACAAAAAGGGTGGAGAGACAATTAGATGCACATCCACGCCTAAAACTGGGCAGGTGCCAAGAGAAAAATATACGTTCCTCAGACTGTCTGATTATTATTATCCATAATAACGCGTCAGCTCCACACTGCCCTACACATAGTGGTGTTATTAGTAGGAATAAACACTGAAGCACCGGGGGAGGAAGTGGACCTTTTTTGAGCGGTGCAAACCGCTCCTACATTTCACTTTGTGTGTATGAGCACGCCGGTTCTCCATGTATGGATGACCAAAATGTATTAACCAAATAAATCAGACAAGCTCCTATCATACACAGTAGGCCTATGTACATAAAGTAACGGACGTCATGGACAGAACAGCCCATAGAAGGAGATATGCATCTGTGTCGTGTTTGCACCGCTCACTTCGCAATGCTGCATTTTTTTTTTTTTTAGAGAATGGGTTCCCAGATTGGCTGCTCACAGTCAGACACACGGACAGAGGGGATTTTTAATTTTTATTGTTTAATGATGTACGAAAAGTAGTAACGCACAGGGATTAGAAATAAAGCACCAAAACCCAAAGGATTTGGGATCCTTGCTGGTCCCGCAACACTTTGACCATTGGATTTGCATGTTTTTATGAGCTATAAATATATATAAAAAAAAAAAAAGTAAATTAATGTATACACGGGTACATAAACAATCCTCCCGGGAGTGTGGGTGAATATTAACAGTCGATCCACAGCCTATATAACATATGCACAATATGAGGAGCGATTCTTTAGTTATGCATTTTCCATGTATCCTCTGCACCTCATTAGCTGCGTGTCCTTCCTGCTGTTGACCTACACATATTTCTTTGACATTGACATTATATCCGCTGTGAATACAAACCCTGCTCCTGGTTGATGGTAGTAACAGCACGGCTGAACTCTGGTACTAAAATATACATCAGTGTTTAATTAATGTTTACATGAAACATGCATGATGAATATTCATTCCATCATGTCATGTGACAGTATCCTAATGAGGTGGTGCCGGTGGTAATGGATGCTGGATTGTCATAATGCAGTATATAATGCCGGAGGCATATTATGGAATGGATAGATTGACATACAGTTTATATGGATGACATGTAAAAAAAAAAGAAAGAATATCTGCAATTATCTGCACACATACAGTATCTAATAATTCTTTTAATTTTTTATACCACGAATTTGTAACCCATTTTCACCCAGTGCCAATTGCCTATGTAATCCTGGGCTCTGCTCTCCCTCTGCCGCGCTTGGGGAGACAGCAGACTGACCTCATGCTTCCTTCTATGCATGAGGAGTCTAAGTTGCTTCTTTTCACCTGACAGTGGGGATTTCCCCGGTTTGGACGTAGCGCGTGGAAGGAACACGTTATTCCAACCAGTTCCTTTCCCCTCCATCAGGCGCCCTGGCTGGCCAGGCGGAGGCATTATAGAGACCAGGATTACTGCATGTTTTTTGTGAGGATATCCACCCTAGGAGATACAGGGAGAACATGCAAACTCCACACAGAAAGGCTGTAATGGACGATATTTTTTAGGGCTCTTATTTATAGATATAGTGGAGATGGACAGGAAACGGGGAGAGAGACTTACATGGGGAGAGACACAAAGATAGTGTGGAACAGGATTCGAACCCATGATGCACTGTCAGGCTACATAGGAGCCTAGGTGCCCGGACCACTAGACCAGCAGTCCGGGCCATTGTATGGATTTTCAAACAGTGCATTTTGGTCATGAACCAAAACCCATAGATTGTAGTACTCTAGGTACTAAAGAAACAGGACATATTCTATATTTGCATGTACAGTATGAACAGCAAACTGATTTGTATGCATCTGTTTATGTGTGCAATATGAATATTATAGTGTGCGTGCGTGCGTGCGTGCGTGCGTGCGTGCGTGCGTGCGTGTGTGTGTGTTGTTTGTGTCGCCTAGAGCGGTGGTTCTCAAACTGGGGTACGGGACCCCCAGGGGTCCTTGACAAGTTATGGGTCTGTAACTCTGAGAATAATGGAACCAGGATTCTTTGCCTAATGCCCATGAAACTGGGTTTCACAGTTTCATGGAGAAGCCAATAATTTACCTCAAACTGAGTCTCCTCAGTTGACAGTTGCGGGACAGATGACCCGGTCATAAAATGATTGTGACAAAAACAAAACCCCTCCATGAATTCAAAGCTTCGTGGTGTGTGTAATCAGGGGCGTCACAAGGGGTAGGAAAGTGGGACTGAGTTACTGGGGCCCAAGGTGGAGGTGCCCTAATAACTTTATCTATTAAAAAATAGCAGATATACAAGCTCACAGCGCGGCACCGAGTGCCGCGCTGCGAGCTTGTAGATCTGCTATTTTTGAAAAGTTGTGAAAATGTGTGAAAATCTTTGAATATATGTATTTTTTAAGCGAACATTTCTAACTCAAATTTTGCTTCTGGGGGTCCCTGGAACGAAATATTTTGAGATCGGGGTCCGTGGCCAAATACATATCATCTTGGGGTCCTTGACATAGGTTTCTTGCACACATTTTCACGATTTTTCAAAAATAGCAGATATACAAGCTTGCAGCGAGGCACTCGGTGCCGCGCTGTGAGCTTGTATATCTGCTATTTTTCAATAGTTAACATTCATGGGGGGCCCGCAGTGAATCCTTGTACCCAGGGCCCAGAATTTGGTGTGACGCCCCTGTGTGTAATTGATAGAAAATGAGTCCTTTTTGGGGTGAACAACTCCAAAGTCCTATTTCTGGAAATGATAACGCTTTCACTCCAGCAGATAAGATACACAATTCTATCAATGTGTTCCATCATAAATTATTATTGAACAAAGCTCAGGCAATTTTACTTTAATGAATATCCCCAGCGCATTAATATATTAAATTCCCTGATTTTATCAAAGCAATTATTCTACCACTGAATGGGTTTTCTAACTTTTCTTTCTTTCTTTCTTTCTTTCTTTCTTTCTTTCTTTCTTTCTTTCTTTCTTTATTTCATGAAATTAGCTTATTTTGCATTCCAGTGAGGGGTTGGGGTAGCAATGTAATAAGAAAAGAAAAGGAAAACAGAAAAGAAATTCAGGAAGAAACTTTTTATGTTTTCATAAATTAATGTCTTATGGTTATTATCATACAAGAATGTATAGAAAACATAGCCTGGCCTTTTTCACTTGGCTAATTGCCTGCACGGTTTTATAAATATTAAACCAAAGAAAATACAAGAGCTTATGTCTAAATAACAATAATACACTGGACCCATTTAGAAGAACACAGATTATTTCTTGAAAAGTACAGTTTTGGACATACACGGTCTCCACCCAACAGCGACAATATGGAAAGAGAGAGGAGAAAGAAGGGGAAAAGGGGGTTAAGAGAGGATGGAGGCAATTCCTGGCCCTTCCAATGCAGCTTGATTAATTAGTTCCAAGTTATCCATGAAAGTAATACGAATGATAAGGTCAAGAACAAACAGCAGCCAATTACAAGTGTTTCCCAGTCAGACAACAGCTCTTAAACTGCTCTGCAGCACTGGAGGAGAACATTTAATGCATGTGTTCTCTTCTTCCTTGATTGGACAGGGTGATGGAGGCTGGCGCACACGTACGTGTGTGTGTGTGTGTGTGTGTGTGTGTGTGTGTGTGTGTGTGTGTGTGTGTGTGTGTGTGTGTGTGTGTGTGTGTGTGTGTGTGTGTGTGTGTGTGTGTGTGTGTGTGTGTGTGTGTGTGTGTGTGTGTGTGTGTGTGTGTGTGTGTGTGTGTGTGTGTGTGTGTGTGAGCGTGTGTGTGAGCGAGCGTGTGTGTGTGTGTGTGTGTGTGTGTGTGTGTGTGTGTGTGTGTACTTGTACTACAATAGGCCTACTTATGAGGACCAAATGTCCCCAGAACAAAGAATATGAGGAGGAGTTATGCTTACAGTTAGGAAAAGATTCAGGATTAGGATTATGCATTTAGAAAATAGCACCATTGCAGCGATACACATGCTTGTAGATCAGGTATTTTTGGTGCAACAACAGGGTTATGCTTAAAAAGTGACATTTGTCCTTTGGATGTCCTCACAAGTATACAAACCTGTGTGTGTGCGTGCGTGCAGTGCGTGCGTGCGTGCGTGCGTGCGTGCATGTTACCACTCAGCTCACATGTAGCCTTGCTTTGTGTTTCATTAGGGCACATAGAACATCCTTGTCGAGCTGTTTGTATCCGTGATGGGCGAGGGGACCTTGCGTTAGAGAAGCCATTTACAACCACATATGTGATTGAAGGGAGACCTCGGGTCAACTAGGTCTGCCTCAAGACCAATAAAAAGCACCCAGTAAAACCATACACAGTGGTGGGAAAAGTACTACATTTCTTTACTTGAGTAACAATACTGCAGTGTAGAAGTACTCTGTTAGGGTGCCCTCACACCAAAATACCTATGAGAGTGGAATCCGCGTTCCGCCAATGCATTTCAATGAGAGTGGAGCGTTTTTTTGCAGAAATCCTCTACTGGCATGAAACCGCTTCACTCTCATTGAAATGCATTGGCGGAACGCGGATTCCATTCTCATAGGTATTTTGGTCTGAGGGCACCCTTACAAGTAAAAGTCTGTAATTCAAAATGTACTTGAGTAAAAGTACGAAAGTATTGGCATCAATAAGTACTTACCAAAAGTAGAAAGTACAAAATGTCTGAAAATAGCAATGCGACGCGTTGTGAGCTTGTAGATCTGCTATTTTCAAATAGCCAAGGTATAAAATAGGACTAAAGTGGTTTATGTATGTTTTAGAATAGGTTATAATTTATATCTGCAAAGTAACTAGTAACTAAAGTTTTCAAATAAATGACGTAGTGGAGTAAAAGTACAATATTTGGATCTGAGATGTAGAGGAGTAAAAGTATTGGAAATTGGAAATACTAAAGTAAAGTACAAATACCTAAACAGTGTACTGAAGTACAGTACTTAAGTAAATGTACTTAGTTACTTTACACCACTGACCATACAGCGCACGCACACACGCACGCACACCCACACGCGCATGCATATGCACACACACGTATTACACTTTTTTATTTTTCTGTCTGTCTCCAGGACTGGACAGGGACAGAGATTCACCATTTACTGCCTTCACCGGCCCACTGGCCACTCATGGACATTTTATTGTCATCCTCTGTGCTCATCACACACACTGTGGCCATAATAGGCTTACTTTCCAGCATCAATTCATTCATTAACAGGATTAACAGACTCTCTAATATGTATAATGCGCACTCAGCCTCTCTCACACATGCTGATAATCCAGGGTTGTTGTCACAGCCTGCCTCCCGAATCTGCTTTACTCCCATCAACAACACATCTCTCCCTCTCCTATACTGTAGATAAGATGTGAACTGAGAAATATGGGGGCTACATACTGTAGGTGCATGCACGCACATTGAGGTCAATAAAGATCTAGACAGACAGGCACTATCTTCTAGTTCAGGGGTCTTCAATGTTTTCAGGCCAAGGGCCCCTTAGTTGAGAGAGAGACCCCCACAACCTTTTCATAGATTCCATATAGTTGCATCGTTTGACAGCACAATCATCAGTGTATTTTGGATTCATGTAAATTTGTGTTTCCAGATATTTAACCACTTGAGCCATCATTACCAAATAAACTTGACCTTTTACTCTGTACTTAGTCTGCTCTTTTTCCCCTCTACACCAAACCTCTTTGCCGAAAATAGACGATCTACAAGCTCACAACGCCTCGCAGCTTGTAGATCTGCTATTTTTGGCTACAGTTCTCAGAATATGGACACTAGGGTTCATGTTAATATAAAAAGGATTGGAAGATTTGGAGGACCCCCTGTAGTAACTCTGAGGACCCCCTAGGCATCCCGGACCCCCTGTTGAAGATCCCTGTTCTAGACATGTCATCTTATACATGTTCCTTAATTGTCTTTCTTGATGCAAATTCATTTAGAATGTATTGAGTCCATCTGTCCATGTGTGCTGCCAGTTCACACTCAATGGCAATTACTGCCATGTTATTCAGCTTCTCCTAGCTGGCTCACTGTGGAGTGCAAGTATAGCCTACTTACTTATTCATCATTTTCAGTTCTCCTCCAGCCAGTTTCTGTTTAAGTACAAAATATCCTCACCGGCTGGCCCGGCACTAGCTACTTCTTGGCTAGTAGCATTATATTGGAGCAGCTTTCGGAGCTGACTGAAATAAGTTGGACATTACATTTTCATTTTGGTCTGGATCCCTTGCCAATTCCCTCCGTTTCTTCTCCTTTCTTTTCTGGCATCCCAATTCATATGCACGCACGCACGCACGCACGCACGCACGCACGTCGTTCTGTGTTTTATTGTGTATTTTGTCAATGTGATTTTGTGCGTGTTTCTATTTTCGGGTGTATTTCCATCATGTATTCCTGTGTTTTTGTGTGTAGTTCTGTGTCACTGTGTGCATGTCTGTGTGTTTCGGTTGCGCCCCTACTGCTGCAGTGTAATCAATACATGGATTGGTTGGTCAAGGCGCCTCATTCACACCCTTTGACCCAGGAAGGAAGGGTTTTCCATAATGCTTCTTAACAGCTGGATTCCACACAGCACACCGCATAATTAACAATTAATCAAGCGCCTGAATGACCCGCTAATGGAAGGCGCGCATAAAAATGCAGGCAGGAGAGTGTGCAAATATTTCCACCATTGTTTTTGTCCTGTCCAGGGCAGTGTTTCTCAAAGTATGGACGCCCCAGGGGTCCTTGAGGTGGTCCCCCAGCTAAATGATTGGTAGTTAGGGAAGAAAATGGCCCCTTTTGACAGGTCTGTAAAACATTTCAGAGTTATGGGGGTCGGTCACTGTGCTGTTGTGAGTGCAACCCACGCTTGTCAAAAGAACACAGCTGGTCCACGCTTCATCATTTGCTGACCTGACATTGCAGAAGACGAGACTCCTTGTCATCATCATCAGTACGCCTCTTCTTGCTCTAATCAAGTGCAATCATCTTGACGCCATGCAATCAGCCTCTCCTTCACACACATAGACAGGACCTATTTGCACTGATTTCCAGAGCAGCAATGGGCCATCCACAGTCCACACACCAGCCACTATGACTGTATCGTTCACCAGTGTAGTCGTTATGCCAGTCGTTAAGTCGGACTATGCCATCCACTTTATAATCTATCTATAAATGCGACAAATCTCTGCATGTATGTATCTCTGCGTGTATGTAACCCGCGTATCTCGAGAACCGTTCGTCCCACCGGCTTCAGATTCAGCACGCGCGTTCCCCGACGCGGCGCGGAGTGCAGTGCCGAGCCTCGACCCGACCCGACGCAAAACGTTTGGAATCTCCTTATGCAGAGCTGATTGTTGACATCAGGCTGTTCCGGAGGAAATCGGCGCAAGCGCTGACTCATTGTGACATCACTTCATAAAAGGCTCTGACATCACGTACGCCGGCGCGAAACGTTCGGAATCACCATATGCGGAGCTGATTGTTGACATCAGGTGTTTCGGAGGAAACCGGCGCAAGCGCTGACTCATTGTGACATCACTTCATAAAAGGCTCTGACATCACGTACTCCACATGAGTCAACAAAAAATCTCTGTGAATGTGTATGTATGTATGTAATCCGCGTATCTCGAGAACCCTTCTTCCCACCGGCACGCGCGTTCTCCAGATATGGGCATAAAATGAATGCCCGTATGCGGAGCTGATGTCTGACATCAGAGTTTTCCGCAACCGGTACTGTGTGTGCAGAGATCTCCATATATGGGCATAAGGGGACAAAGGCAAACAGATGGTCAAAACGGGTCCTATGACAACAGGTATATTGGGGTTTGCATTAAAGGGTGGGGACAAAGGCAAACAGATAGATGGTCAAAACGTGTCCTATGACAACAGGTATATTGGGGTTTGCATTAATGGGGTCCGCTCCAAAAAAGATAAAGAAAATAAAAGAGACAAGACAAACATAAGACAAGCAACAAAGCGTGGGACTGGGAGGATGACTTGAATGATGCAGATTTAAGCAGGCTGCGTATTCTGCTTAAAGAAGAAACAAACAAAAAGCGACAGAGATCTCATATATGGGCATAAAATGGACGCATATAAACAGATATCTCCATATGCTTAAAGAAGAAACAAACAAAAAGCGACAGAGATCTCATATATGGGCATAAAATGGACGCAGATAAAAAGATATCTCCATATATGGCATATATGGGCATAAAATGGACGCAGAATCACAAAGATCTCCATATACGGGCATAAAGGGACACAGACAGACAGATACAGAGATCTCCATATATGGGCATAAAATGGATGCAAATAGACAGATATCTCCATATATGGCCATATATGGGCATAAAATGGACCCAGGATTATATCTGCAGTGATCTCCATATATGGACATAAAATGGACGCCGACAGACAGACAGATACAGATATCTCCATATATGGGCATAAATGGACACAGGCAAACAGATGGTCAAGACGGGTCCTATGACAA
Source organism: Nannobrachium achirus (assembly GCF_963921795.1). Lineage (NCBI taxonomy): Eukaryota > Metazoa > Chordata > Actinopteri > Myctophiformes > Myctophidae > Nannobrachium > Nannobrachium achirus. The sequence goes on from NC_137823.1 coordinate 38,050,310, forward strand.
CAGGTATAATGGGGTTTGCATTAAAGGGCGGGGCATTCATTCCCTATTTACATCGTTCCCGAGTTGGCCAGGTCGCCGACTAGACGCTGGGCCGCCCGGCTTCTAGTAATAATAATAATGATAATAATATTCTGTCACTGTACATTTTGTTTATGACTAAGTATTTTGATTATCGTGAGAATATCATTAATTGCAGTGATCAATGAGCAACAGAGACCAGTGGAAGCAGCTTGTGTCGCAGATCTCGATCTCACAACACGTCGCTTGTAGATCTGTTATTTTCAAACATTTTGTATACTTGAAAGTACTTGTAAGTACTTACTGAAGCCAATACGTTTATACTTTGACTCAAGTAAATTTTGAATTCCGTGCTTATACTTGTGACAGAGTATTTCTATATTGCAGTATTGATACTTTTACTTAAGGAAAACATTTGAGTAATTTTTCCACCACTGCCATGCAGGCACTATATGCTACTAGCAGGGTGAACTTGGCCGTGCCACCGGGGATGCTCAGCTCAGCGGAGCCTTCATGCCAGTCGGACGGCGCGGGTTGGGGGCCGTCTCACCCCGCGATAATTGACTGTCAACCGAGGGGCCGAGACAACAATGTGAGAGTCAGCGGGAGCGTAAATCAAACCCCGGGCTGTCAGGAGGCCTTGATCTCTCTGCTCTCTCTTCTTCACCCCCGCCTCTCTCTCTCTCTCTCTCTCTCTCTCTCTCTCTCTCCCTCTCTCTCTCTCAGGAGTGCAACAGTTACAAATAGCTTTCCTACAGACTCACAACACTCACTTACATGCACCTTTTAAAGGTAGGGTAAGTGATATAGTGTAAGTGATACAAAAAGTGTTTTGTTAAAGGTTAAACGCTATATTCTCATAGTACCCTGCCGGCGGCAGAACTCATTGGCTAATGGGGCCGTCTGTGAGCTTTATTAGTGTTTCGCCTTTGTTTTCGAGTATTTGCCGGTTTTACTGATGGGGCCGAGGGGTCTGCGTGATGGGGCTCGGCCTCAGCCGTCCCCCTCGTGCCGCCGGGCCTGGTACTCATGGATTCAGTCACAGGATTCAGTCTCCCCGTCTGTGACATAATTTCAGACAATCAGGAGAGCGTACCCAATTATTTACAACGTGACGCCTTGTAAGCTTGTAGGTCTCCTGTTTGTGGTGTAGATTTAATGTACATGGAAAAAGAATGCACCAAGGACAGTGCAACTCAGGTCCATTTTACTAACTCTAGAGCAAGGGTCTAGAGTTCCGGGACCCCTCGGGGGTCCTCAGAATTACTACACAGGGTCCTCCAAATCTTTGAATGATAGAGAAAATGATCTTTTTTATATGAACCACGCTTGTAGATCGGCAATATTTGGCAAAGAGGTTTGGTGGAGGGGAAAAAGAGCAGACTAAGTACAGAGTGAAAGGTCAGGTTTATTAAGTATTGACAGTTCAAGTGGTTAAATATCTGAAAACACAAATTGATATCAATCCAAAATACACTGATTGTGCTGTCAAACAATGGAACTATGGAATCTCTGAAAAGGTTGTGGGGGTCTCTGCTTCATCTCTCTCTCAACTGAGGGGTCCTTGGCCTGAAAATGTTGAAGACCCCTGCTCTAGAGGTTCTAAGTGGTTAAACTGAAGTGATATTCATACATTTCAAATATAAGTATTCTGCGGCACCACTGGGTGCCACAGACAGCATCATAGTTTACCTATCTTCCTACCCCCCGACCTCCTCTGTGAGGAGTGATTGCTCCGTTGGAGGTGCAGACAGCTCTGTGACTGATATCCACAGCTCTAAAGGTCTCTCTGCCACTGGATGATTGAAGCCACTTTCGTCTCGTCCCTTCGCTCAAAGGGCAAGCGCTCTCCGTGGCGTCCATCAGGTCATAGCCTACGTGCTGATGACTCTGACTTGCCCTGCCCCTTTTTTAAATCAAACTTTTAAAAACTTGATCAAACTTTTTAGATCAGTTTTTTCCCATGGTTGGGACAAATGACAATTAAAAACAATTTGGAAATAATAATAATAGACAAAACAGAACAGCAAATGTACGCAGAGTTCAGAACAAAGACAGACAAAGGTTAAAAGGTTAAAAAAACAATGCAAAAAACAATACAAAGAAGTAATACCTATAGTTGCACAATGGTAAAAAGAACAGAATGGTATAGAACCTTGCAAATGACATTGAGATAGGGGTTAGGGATTAAAAGCTAGTCTGTAAAAATAGGTTTTAAGAAGAGATTTAAAACGGGGGACAGACTCGGCGAGGCGGATCTCTTGGGGCAGGGCTTTCCACAGGGTAGGGGCTCTAAAGTTAGAGCCCCTAAAGTTAGAGAAAGTATTTCATAAATAATGTTTTTATTAGATTTTTAAAAGATTTTCTAATTCGTTTTCTCTTTTGAGTCTTGAGCTAAAAAGCTTGGGAACTGGTGTTTTATGTCACACTTTTCGTCTTCTGCTCGGGCCTTTGAGGGCGGTCTTCCTTCTGGGCCCATGGCGAGCTCCATCCAGCATTGACCAGAGCAAACACATGCGAGTCGAACAATCAATGGGGCCAACAATAAAAAAATTGGACTTGGTGTAACAAAAGCCCACATAACCACTTAAACCCTCTATATACTTGGTAAACCTGAACTGAGTTGTGAGTTGGCTCTGCACTCTTCACCAAAAATAGCGAGCTTAAGCAACGCTACGGCAACGGCAGATGACAACGGTAACCGGAAATGATTCGCGCTCGATAGATAAACCTGCCGTCGCCGCAGCCGTCTCTACTACGGCAGAAGGTCCCTTCCCACGTAGCGCCTACTCCGTCTGCTTCGTGTACGCGTCGCCATGGGAACTAAAGTGTTCAGTGAAAGGGGTGGGAACCCGTCGCCGCCGAGGCTTTTCTTAACCATTTTGACCGCTACGGCGGTTACGTCATAGAAGCCGTAGTCCGCCTGGCGTTGCCGTCCTGAAAATCATCTAGCTTAAAGTCGCTAATAGCTACAAGTTCACAACGTTTCGCAACACAACGTGTTGTGTACTTAGTTGCAGATCTTCTATTTCTGATCCCCCAGAACAGGGATGCTAGGCTTCAAGTGGTTAAAAACTGCAACCTCCAATAGTTTCCACCAGACGGGGGTGGGCCGTGCAGTGCTGCTCCACAAGACAAATCTCTTCATCCTCCTGCTTTTTTCATCGTCTTTCGTCCTATAATTCGGCCACAGTGGAATGCTATAATCACAGAGATTCTAAAGTTGGAGCAATTACGCGAGCTTGTAATCAGACCCTTGATTTCTGCAGGGAATATCTTTCAGTGCTGAATCCAGACCTCCCCACCACCTCCCCACCTATGGGGGCGGCACACAGATGCTGCACTGACACAAATGATGACGTGCTCGCCCAGGTGATGCAGGCAGGGGAGAGAGAGAACTCTGAGGTTGGAGGCAGACTGAAGATTGGCACCCTGTGTGTGTGTGTGTGTGCGTGCGTGCGTGCGTGCGTGCGTGCGTGTGTGTGTGTGGGCGACCCCCCACCACCACCAGCTGATGCTGAGATAATAATCTGGGCCACCTGAAACTTTGCGTTCTGTCAAAACTCTCTGTGGGAGACATGGGTTGTTCAGAGCATGTGCTGCATGCCCTGAACAACGGTGGTGGAAGAAATACTCTGATCCTTTAGTAAACGTAGCACTAGCAATATCCAATATCACAATAATTAAATTCTTTGTTACAATTAAAAGGCCTGTATTCGACAACTGACTTTGACAATAATAATAACAAAATACAATTTGAATTACAAAGGGATTACAAAGTGAGAGTACTGTACTCATTATGAATGGTATTCTTTTAATATAAAATAACCGATCTAGACATAAAATACAAAAACTGTGTAGTAAACTTTGCTCTGAGATGTACTTGTACAGTAGTGGAGTAGAAGTGATCGAAAAACGGAAACGGCCTACTCAAGTAAAGTAAAAGCACCTCAAATCGTACTCAAGTAAGCTACAATACTTCTTTCCACCAGTGAAAGCAGGCACACATGACGTGCACCTGAACAGTGGCAGCTGCTACAACAAGAAAAGGTTCTAGCAGCACATACATCCAGGTGTATATTGTTAAAGATAATGAGCAGCAGAGGCATTGTTGTGGGCGGCTGGGTGCATTCTAGCGTATTACACCTTCCACTTCATTTAGCCTGTAGCAGTACATTTACTGTAGGCCTCATTATAATACAAACGTGGCCTTGCAGAGATGCTACAGCATGACACACAGAGAACCAGTGGTGGATAAAGTACTCCAGTAACCCTGTACTTTAGCCAGTATTCTTTAGGGCAGGGGTCTTCATCGTTTTTCAGGCCCAACGACCCCTTGGCTGAGAGACAGATGAAGCCGGAACCCCCCCACTACATATTTCATAGATTTCATTTTGTTACACATAATCTTTTCTAATATGTATAATATGTGTGCATTTTCAGACATTTAACCCACTTAAAACCATCAATAGCCTACTTAATATAGTTGACGTTTACTTGGTCTATACTCTTTTTTTCTCCCCCATCTACACCAAACCTCTTTGCACCTCAGCGCTGCGCTGTCCACAGCCCTCACTTGAAACACAGGTAGAAGAAAAAACAATTAACCATTTTATCATGAGCATTATTGAGGACCAATGTATGAAAATGTATGAAGTTCATGTCCTTTAACTCTCCCCACGCTTTGAACGTTAACGTTCGCCCCATTTTTTACAGAACCTCGATGCCAATACGGCGCTCGTTCGGTTCGTTCGTCTGATGACTGTAAGCTGATGAGGGGTCGCGCGGCTGTGTACTGTAAACACATTTTCCGCGGTGATGGTGTAAAAAAATTCATTATGCGTTAACATCAACGGAGAACAATTCACTTCCTTGTTGATTTCCTCTGGCCCGGAGGCTCTGTATAGCCAGTGACTGCTCTGAATGTACGGCAACACATAGCAGGACAATTCACATTCATTCTCGCATGAGGCCGCCCTCTGCTGCCTGGCAGACCAAAGTGCACTATTGCACAATAAAAAAAAATAAAAAATAAAAAATAAAATGTCTGTCTATCTACTATAACGTCGCAAAGGTAAGCCGCTTTTTGATGGCACCAGACCCAATAAATAAATAAATAATCTGGCAGTAGGAGAGTTAATTTAAAGTACTTTTACTTGAGTATTTTCTTTTTGCTGGCTGTTCTGTCCTCTTCCCTGTAAGAGAGGAGCTCCAGAAAGTGGGAGTGTTTGTGGATTAAGAGGATGGTCTGGTCTCCTTTTATGACGTGGAGACCAGAGTTAATCTCTACTCTTTCACTGGCTGCACCTTGCTGAGAAACTCTTTCCATTCTTCTGTCCTTGGCCTAATACTGGTGGTAGAAACTGATCATCTCTCCTGTCAACAAGAACAGCATGGAGTTTAATTAAGCAATAAATTGGACATGACATTTTAGGCAGAAGACATTAAAAAGCATGTAAATAATGTAAAAAAAAAAGAAATGAAAGATTGCAGACCTAGGATAGTAGGCCTATATGCTAATCTGTGCCAAACATCATGCCATCATGCCAAACATCAATAGAGATCATGCCCACAGGGGGGCTCGGCTTTGGGGGTCACGCGTTGCCGGTCTGGAGTGTGAATTTTAACTCCTGCATGTTATATCGCGCACTGCTGCACAATGATGTTACTTTTGTTTAGCTTTTGTATCTGCCATCATCATTGTTTGATATTCTGCACAGAGTAGCACTGCCCTCAGTCTAGCAAATCAGCGTGTGAAAGAGGTATTGACTTTAAAGGTGTGGGATGTCACACTGCACATATACACGTATATAAGTAATGGTCCAGAGGTAGTTATCACTTCTCCCATAAACGGGCGAGAAGTGAGCAACCCCCCCCCCCCCCCCCCCCTTGCCCTATCCTGTACATAATAGTGTTTTTATAACTGCGATATTATCAGTGCTGTGTTCTACCTGTAACGCACGTATACGGCGTCTGCTGTCGGAAATAACAATATGAATAGCGTCTGCCCTCGTGAACCTTTCAAAGTAGCGTATTTGCGCATTATGCACTGGCGTATGCCCTGGCCACACAAATAGCCGCAGATCATAGATTATAGTATGCCCTCAAAAAAAGTCTAGAACACACCACTGGATATTATTGAATGTTTTCTTTGCTTGCTATTTGTTATGTCCATGAATTAAATACCAAGAACTTCCAATGTAAAAAAAGACCATAAAAGGTCTTATTTGGGATGTACCTTTTAGGCAGGGTGTTTAACTGTACCGTACTACATTTCTATTGCATTAACTTACCGTTCTCCATTTGTTGTCTAATAAAATAATCAATCAGTCAATCAAACCTGCTGATGTAATCACACATTACGTATTTAAGATTGCTGTCTATTGTTTCTCTATTATGACCGCAGATATGCTCTAAAAGTGCAGGGGAAAAAACTCATTTTCCATTTCAGTTGGTCTTTAAAGAAACGGAGGAGTCACTGGGAACAGCTTTTTATAGACAAAGTGGATGCGAAGCGTTATCAATTAGCTAATTGGCTGAGCCCACTGAGGCCCTAGTAGACGCTTGACAACTGTATACACATAGAAATCACCCCCATCCATGTGTGAAATGAGTCAGAAGACGCAATTGACTGCTCCTCGCTCTATCAATCAACGATCTTATCTGCCGACCTTTCCGTTCCAATGTCAGCTCTCTCTGGTCCCTCCTGCATCTTTATTACACTTTCACTCTCAAAGTGGGGCTTGGGGACCCTCCAGGGACCATGGGAGGGGTTCCAGAGGGTCCACAGCTAAAAACAGGACTATTTTCTATTATAAACACAACCTCTGGTTTATAAATACTAGTCCTTTACCCGGGGGTGTGCGATCAGGGATTGAATGTAGGAGTCTCAAGTAATCTTGGAGAACCCAGACCGGTGCCTGTTGGGCAGAATAGTCACCATCAATGTCCAGTTGTGCAGTACCCATTGTATCTGTCTGGCTGGCTGGCACTCTTCTATGCCCATATATGGAGTTCCGTGTCCAGGCCAGTCTGTGATGTCATCTCCAAATGTGGGCACTGTAGTGATGTCAGTCAGTGATGTCAGTTGGGTATTGTTACCTGGTGGCGACACTGTTTGTTTAGTATCAGTGATGTCAGCATGCGACAGACGGACGGCGGACAGACATTCGCTAAATTAATAGTTTGATTATATTACGCTCATATAATTTTTAGAATGGCTATTTAAAAAAAAGACAAATCTTTACTATTCTCTTGCAAGGATTCCTGGCAAACGTATTGTCACATCACATGCCAAGTAAATCTCAATTCGAGGGTTCCTTGACATGAACATGTTTGAGAACGACTAACTAACGACTAAAAAGCAGAGGAAAAGGCACATCCTCCCGCCTGGTACTAAGCTGCATGCTAGTGAAAGCCAACACTGGTTTTAATTGGGGCTGTATAGGTTCTGGCTGATGAGGGCCCTGGTCCTCTTTAACTCTCTCCTCCATGCCTTCATTACGGCTCACTGGACGCAATCTAATCCCAATTACACTTCGTCACTGGCGGGTGGAAGCCCTGCAGTTGTATGACCAAAACCTTGACTTAATCTATGTGGTGAAAATGAAATACCCTGTGTTCCATTGTATCCAATGTGGCTATTATTTAGCTCTTGTTGAATTTATAAAACCCACAGAAAGACTTTACCGCCTTCACTTTCAAAATATTTCAAAAAATATCTATATATCTACAGTATGTCCACTCAGACGGTTGCTTTTTCAGATTCAAAGTCAGGTCCTTGGACCACCAGGGATCTATTTGGACCCCTATAAGGGTCTGTAACTCTGAGAGTGTACAAATGGAACCAATACTCTCAGAGTTAAGTTAACACGGTGTAGGGGGCCATGCCATAATCTAATACAGTGGTGTATTCTAGATTGTTTCGGAGGGGTACAACAATCAATCTGCGGATGGTCGTGGAGATACGCTACCGCGCTTTCAATGGATGAAATGGTTCGTATAGAGGGCTATGCTTGGTCACACTACGTGTATAGCGTAACACGGTAGAACACACACACCAACGGTCCAATGCATATCAAACTGGGAATCTTTCAAAAGGTTCAGAATCACTGAACTATAGTTTGACGTCAGGCTTAAGGCCTGTTTGTACTCCTTATACGGGAGCTAAATGGTGCTTTACACAACGACCACATGCAGATGCGTGTGTGTGTGTGTGTGTGTGTGTGTGCGCGTGTGCGTGTGCGTGTGCGTGTGCGTGTGCGTGTGCGTGTGTGTGTGTGCGTGTGCGTGTGTGTGCAGTAGAGGCTGACTGCCATGGTGGGAGGAGATAAACGTCCTTCCGTCTTCGCCGGAGGCCTCGGAAGGCAGATTCCTGGGACTGACAGTCATCTGTCAGTGGACGCGCACAGCTCTACTATAAACGGGTCCCTTTCATTGTTCATCGCTATATAAATATATATCGTCACTGTCGGGCAGAAGCCTTGTATCTCCAAGTTTCAAATGTGTATGTTTTCTCGTGAAGTAAAGCCCTGCTTCACCATACAAGGCACAAAAGTAGTGAAAATAGCCGATTTTGGGTGCTTGTAGATCGGCTATTTTCACTATTTATAAAACGATAAATACAAAACGAACGGTTTTGGACATACAAGGTTTCCACCCGACAATGACGATATATTGTCACTGTCGCCGGGCGGAGACCTTGTATGTCCAAAACTCTTAAAGGAAATGGCAAAAAAAAGTACTTTGTGTTTGAATGGATCCAGGGCAGTTATTATCACAAGCTTGTGTTTATATACCTTTCATTGGTTCAATATCTTTAAAACGCACAGACAGACTTTGTAAAAGAAATTGCTAAAATAGCCGATGTGCGTGGCTCACAGCGCATCGCGGTTGTTGTGAGCTTGTAGGTTATTTTACTTCGCATGACACTCTTGACGACAAAGTAGGGCATTGATTTAAAACGTAAACGGTTTAAACATGGAGATACAAGGTTTCTGCTTTGGGGTTTCATAGGAGGACGTGACTGAGCTCAGAGCGAAAACATTCATCACAAAGACACCATACACACAAACAGGCAGTATGGAGAGTGAAAGAGATTAGGCCTTCACTTCAACTGTGAACTCATGCTTTTTTTCCCCGCAGGCAGTATATTAGTATATGTGTGTGTGTGTGTGTGTGTGTGTGTGTGTGTGTGTGTGTGTGTGTGTGTGTGTGTGTGTGTGTGTGTGTGTGTGTGTGTGTGTGTGTGTGTGTGTGTGTGTGTGTGTGTGTGTGTGTGTGCGCGCGCGCACGCGTGCGCTACACATGCACGTGCTCGTATGGCGCGATTTTGTGCGTGTCGTGTATCTATGTGTTGTGTACAGAAACCCAGTGCCGTGTTTACATGCAGGCATGTAGTCAGTTAATTAGTTGCACCAGAGACTCTGAACCTATTATGTTAAGATGATTACGTTTGTTCTCATGTTCTCGCTAATGGACGTTTCCCTCGCAGCGTCACCACAGTCGTAATGAAGCTGCACTCTCATTAGCGCTGTGGTCATTACTGGAAAGAAATGACTGCAATTGCATGCAACACTGTTACATAGGATTAGTTCATAGGGGAGCAACAGCTAAATACATGGCTCAACTGAACTGTTATCACATGTAATTCATTCATTATGTTAAACGATTAATAAAGATCCCTCCAGATATAGTGGCAATAAGTGGTTATGGATGAAATGTTGATTGTTTGCTGGACATTAGCATAATAAGGCAATACTTGTATTGCAGATTTCAACTACAAGGCAATTCATAGTGCTTTACATTAAACATTAAGCATTAAGACATGAACACACTGAGCATTCAGAAAGTGCTAAATAAACACATTATAAGAAGACATTTAAGTACATTAAAATGAAACAGTGATATGTAATAAAAAATAAAAAATAAAGAATTAAATTACTGAAGAAAGTATCAAGTCACTGTCAAATGGGAAGGTCTTTAGCTTTGATTAAAAATAACTGAGAGTTGCAGCAGACATGCAGTGTGCCGGGGGGTTGTTCCAGATGTGTGGTGCATACACAACTGAATGTTGCTTCTCTATGTTTAGATATTCTGGAGATAGAAAGCAGACACATCCCAGATGACCTCTGAGGTCTGGATGGTTCACGATATCGCATAAGATCTGAAACTCTAAACCATTAAATGCTTTATACACCAACAGTAATATGTTGAAATGAATTTATTTGACAGACAGGGGGCCAGTGTAAAGATTTTTATTTTTATTTTTTTAAGGAGTGATATAATCCACTTTCTTGGTATTGGTAAGGATTTGACGAGCAGCCTTCTGAATCAACCCCAGCTGTCTGATTGATTTCTTTTAGTTTAGGGAGAACTGCAAAGGCACCATTACAGTAGTCGAGTCTGGACTAGATTTCACAAATCTATCTGAGATTCAATTCTAATCTAAAGTCAATAAGGTGATAATAGGCTTTGTACTTGTGTAAATGCAGCTGCTGAAATTCAGGCTTGAGTCCATGATGACAGCAAGATCTCTGTCTGGGGTCGTGGTTTTTAACATCACCAACTGAAGCTGATCGAGCGCTGACTTTTAATTGGTCTTCTCTTCCTTGGCTCCAAAAACAGCTTGAGTTTTGTTTAACTGAAGGAAATTCTGGCACATGCACTCGTTGGTTTGTTCAAAGCATTTACTCAGTGTTTGTAATGAACCATAGTACCCTCGTGACTCGAGCATTTTGTGTAAATGTGTGTGTGTGCATGTTTGCATACAGTAACTATGGTAACACATTTTGTTTTCCATAATCTTAGCCTGTGGGAGCATGGATGTTGACAATAATAGGTCCCAGAATGGAGCCGTGTAGGACTCTGCATGTAATTCTTGTCCTGTTAACTATAGACACAAAGTAATATGATTCAAACTTAACCACCCAGTTGTCCAGTTAGTCTAATAATATGTTATGGTTGACCGCGTTAAATAAAGCATTGAGATACTAATAACACCACTGTCTGTTTAAGTGGATGCCATTGACGACATTAGCTGCCTCTGTGTTGTGGTGTGGTCGAAATCCTGACTGGATGATATCAAGGCCATATTGTTTAGTGCCAGGAAGTGGGAACCTCTTTCAGTTGTTGAAAGCCTTTTCATATAGTTTACTTAAAAACAGGAGGTGATACGGGCCAATAATTTTTAATAATTGTTTATTAGTGGCTTGATTACTGCAGTCTTCAGGGCCTTTGGAAATAAGCAACCCGGGAGAAGAGATGTGTTGACAATTTTCAGAAGATCTGAGGCAGTGCAATCTGAAACATTGTTTGAAAAAGTCTCTTGGCAGAATACCAAGGCAGCAGGAGCCGGATTCCATCTGTTGTTTGATGGCCTTCACGTTTTGGTTGATCGGGTAAAATTGTGTCATGATATTTGAATTACTTTTAAGTGGACACACGTGTACAGTATCCATATGGAAGCACTGGCTGCTTGTTTAATTGTCTGAATTCTTTCAGTGAAGTAGGAGACAAATTCATTGCATGCTCTGATGGATCAATATGGTTAGAGGCTACTGACATGTTCCTGTTGACAGCTGCAAACAAGTGATTTATACTTCTTCTTGCTGCTTACATTCTCAGTCCCTAATTATAATTACGCAGTCTCTCTTGACAGATGTCATTATGTGTGATTTGTTTCACACCACGTGCACTATATTTCTTTCATCTATTTTTACCAGTGTTGCATGGAGACCACCTTCACCTTAGTGAGTGCAATGGCATCAGTAGCATTCGTAATTTTAGACTTGAGATAATCTACAAGCTCATTGACTGCAGACCCAAGAGAGGGGCGGCGGGTGTGGAGGAGAAAGCTGGAATAAATATTTCACTGGTGGTTTCAGCGATATTACGTGATTATGTATTTATGTGGACGGATAGTAGGCCCTATTCTAGAAGAAAACACATGACTGATCACAGAGAGCGGCTTCTGTCGCCACTACCCTAAAAATGTTCAGGCCCTTGGACATAATTAAGTATGGAGTGTGTGTCTCTTGTTGTGTGTGGGCGGCTCCTTCACATGCTGAGTCAGTCCATAGCATCAAGAACACAGCACAGTTCTTTAGTCCTTATGTCCTGGGTGTTGTCAAACATGGACTTTAACATCTCTAACAATAACGACTACTACAGTCAAAGTCTATACAGATAACAGATTAGCTTTGCTGAACAGTAGTCAGCAAAGTCACATGCTGCATAATTATGAAAGGCCAAATAGCATGTTTTTTTCCATTTACAAACTTACGGATGTCTGTGAATGTAATTGTATATTCAAAACTATCCCAGACTGCGGGCCTTTTTGAATAGAGAATTCAAACAGCATTGACAATGTACAAATACGGTGGGAAAAAACATATCTCTAGAGTTGGAATCACCCAGAAGCCAGAAACACTAGCTGAATATTCAATGGAAAAACTGAATAGCTGTGGCTGTAGCAGAATTATCCCATTATCAGCACACATAACTCCTTTTTCTTATCTATGATATAAAAAAAAAACTCGCGACTTCTGGCTCCTTCTTTTTCAAGTTCTCCTGCAGCCGACAGACAAGCAGCTGACTGACACTTGACTGTGAATAGATGCTGCTGCTGTGGAGAGAGAGACACGAAAGGCTTGTGAATGCTGAATGTGTTTCTATCTCGTTATGGCATCCATCCCCCAACCCCAACCACCTCATCCCCGCCTGCTCTCCTTCTCTCACTCCTCACGCTTTCTCTCGCTACGCTTCTTCTTCTCTTTTTTTTCAATTGATAAATACATTTTTTAAAGAGGTGGCGGTTGGCTATAAAATACATGACATGCCTCTCAGCCAGCCTGCACCGCCCCCACTCCCACGAAAACCAACAAGTGCACAGATGGAATGAGAGTGAGTTTGTGTGAAAGCCATGAAAGCCCCTTTGAAAGTCTTTCCCTGTAAATACGCACTCAGGGAGCCAGTGTGTGGCGGGTCATGCACAGAGCTGAGAGCTCGGCTGGTATAAGCCCTAGACTCGGCACCTGCAGGAGTTAAGCTTCATCCATACTGGATTCTCTGGAGTGTTTTCTTCAGCCAGACATGCATAATTCACTCTCTTTAAGACCAGAGTCAGGCTTATAGTAGCCGCCTACTATAAGCGTTCGTATCAGTGCACCACTGGTGGAAGAAGTACTTTAGTTTACTTAATTACATACAAGTAGCAATATCTATGTAGAAATGCTCTGGCTGTTTGAAGTAAGAGCCCTGCGTTCCAAACTTTACTTTAAGTAAAAGTGCAAAAGCTAAATATTCACCTCTACAGTAGCCTACGGGGAGTGCTCTCCATTCCGACATGTCTCCATTCCGACAGTGACTGGCAACACTTCCATGGTTAGGGTTAGGGATAGGGTTAGATGTCAGAAAGGAGACATGTCGGAATGGAGACGTAACCGTAGCCTACAAGCTCTCAACAACAACACACCACGTCGCAACGCGCCACGGACGGTGCATTGTAAGCTTGTAGATTTGGCTATTTTCGAATAGCCAAAGTACTGTATATAAGACTTAAGTTGTTAATGTACAGTATGTTTTATAATACTAATCAAAATCTACAAATGAACATGTAGCTACTGTATAAAGCTTTGAAATAGTTGTAGTGGCATACAAACAACGATAATTTGTCTCTATGATAGTAGTATGGAGAAATATGAAAAATGAGTAAAATGAATACTCAGGTAATTTAAACTGACAGTAGCCTACATGAGTAAAGGTACTTAGCACTTACTTTCCGCCACCACTGGCTGGACGTTTTTTCTTCTTTTTTGAAAGCCAGACATGCATAATTCACTCTCTCTTTAAGACCAGAGACAGGCTTTAACGGTACGGTATCAGTGTACTACTCACTGCATAAGGAAACTGCAGGCTGGGAGATAGCGATGTGGAGGCTATGGAAAAGCTTGTGCAATTTACATTCTAATGTCCGTCACAGAAAGCCCTCGCTATCCATTCCCTCTCTGCATCTGTCCTCTGCCAGAACGGCGACACACTTTACAAGTTATCTGTTGTCAAAAGCAGCAAACTTTTGTATGCAGATTTGGTGTGCTCTGCAATGTGCTGTTTACAGTAATGTGATCTGAATTTCCCAAACAACCAGGGTTGGATTTTGTGGGCGGCATGGCATGGGGAGGAGGGGGGATCCATGCCTCTGCTTTTGATACGTGCCCTGTGGCCATTCATTTGTATGGCCGATGGGGATATGTTTATCCCTGCAGCTGGTGAAACTGAATTAAACGCATGTCCATTTGTCTGTTTAAAAAATATCCAGCAGATTTAAAAGCCCCAAACTCACTGCGATGCAATGCGTTGTGAGCTTTAATGTATATTTGCAATTTTTGTTATTTGAGATTTAGTTCAGAGGAGAAAATGGGACTGAACCGAGTGAAGAGCCCTGGGGGATTCCGTTCAACAAAATATATAGAGCTTTAAAAATAGTTAAAAAAAAGTAGCACAGTTAAACTCCTTCAATAACGTAGAAATACCATGATTCATAAGAAACGTCTCCGCAGCAGATTACGGTTGGAGTTGGAAATGGAAAACAATAGGTTTGTGATGTCCAGAATGTCTGTTCGGATCCAGCCTGGGGGACTGGCTGCCCCTGTCAGATAAAATGACACCGTTTACAAAGTACAGGGTTAGGGTCTGCATGGCTGCACTAGCTTATTTCACACCTCCTCAACCTCTTCAGTGCTCTGGACCACTGGCATATTTCGAACAATCCTCAAGGACCACCACATCAGGTGTGTGTGTGTGTGTGTGTGTGTGTGTGTGTGTGTGTGTGTGTGTGTGTGTGTGTGTGTGTGTGTGTGTGTGTGTGTGTGTGTGTGTGTGTGTGTGTGTGTGTGTGTGTGTGTGTGTGTGTGTGTGTGTGTGTGTGTGTGTGTGTGTGTGTGTGCGTGCACGTGTCTGTCTGTCCGTAGATATAGAAAGGCTCCTCTGGCTCTGGGGCGTTGGTAAAAAAGGATAGCACATTGTTATGGAATTCTTCCGCCTGTGTCACAGAAATGGAAGTTCGGTCAGTAGACCAATCAGAGACAGTATTCCTTCTTTCCCAGAGGCACTTTGCTTTGGCAATGTAAACATTTGTCTCCTCATGCCAATAAAGCTCCTTTGGATTGATTTAAGTCCCGCAAGACACACTTTGATTGGCCAGTAGTCATTTGAATGGCAGCGTGTTCATTGCAGTCGCTGCAGCGGCGGATGAAGTACTAGCTTTTTATATCTGTGTGTGTGTGTGTGTGTGTGTGTGTGTGTGTGTGTGTGTGTGTGTGTGTGTGTGTGTGTGTGTGTGTGTGTGTGTGTGTGTGTGTGTGTGTGTGTGTGTGTGTGTGTGTGTGTGTGTGTGTGTTCGGGAATATCATTCAAAAAGTGAAACTTTTATTCTCGATTCATTGCGCATAGAGTGAAATAGGATATTTATTTTTTGTGTTTGCATGTTTTAAACTTGATGATTATAGTAGACAGCTCATCAAAAATCCATATATATATTCGAATATTACATGAGACCACTAAAAAGCATAATGCAGAAATGTCGACCATCTAAAGAGTAAAGGTATGTGAATGTATGCACTCAATACTGGGTCTGGGCTGCAAGCCAAAGTTTAAATAGGGCTGAAGTGGTTGTATGTTTTGCAATACTAATCAAAATCTACAAAGTAAAAAGTCTACGGCGCTCTCCTCTCTGCGGTTTTATCAATTCATGAGGTTTCTGCTTGAAACAGAACCTGTTCACTGTGCTATGTATTTTGGCAAAAAAATTCAAGTCCCCCGAAAGCTAATGAGACTCTTTATCTGAGCTGACTATCTGTCCAAAACCAAATTCAGTGCCTCGAGCTATTTCATAAATACCCTAGTCTCCACATTAACATAATTGCCCTTTTTATGAGGCCGACGCGGAGCCAAAGCTAAGTCATGCACCAGTCACTATGGGGTAGGGCGGCGGAAGGCGTACATTTCATATTTTAACAATGCATTGCGTTGTTTCTTATTTTGGAGCTGTAAGGATTCATCACTGATGATGACCTCCGTGGGAGCAGGGGCTCGCTTGTTTTTTTTTCCCCGCCTGCTTTTCATTTTCTTTTTGCCTTTTCATTTTCTGCCCTGCTTCACTGCTAGTATGAGATTCTGACAGTGTAGCCCTAAGGCACGGTCTATTCCCCAAAAGAAACATCTTTCAGGGGGAGACGGGGAGTTTGAATCGTCAGGGGCAATATTCATTACTTTTAGAGGCCAGCTGACATGGCCTATTGGTTTGGTCAATATACTGGCCATTATTTGACTCTTTTTATGACATCAAGTCTTTGCACTTTTTTTGCAATATGTCGTTCAAAACATCGGCAATGGGTCGTCATCTAGGACTCTCCAAAATCGGGATCGAAATCTGGCATTGGTGGGGTCTCGGGTTGTAATTATTTTGCCCCAAATTCCATCTGCCAGCTGGGAAGAACAATGTGAGTCTCTTGCAACAACAATCAAAAATAAAAAAGGATTTGATTCAGTAATCAAACAGCGCCTCAGTATTCACGTCTTCCTTCTGCAATAACCAATGTTGCATAGTCTTCATTTAAAGCAGAGAACAGCAAACAACAAACAGACAGAATGTTTGGCAGCTAAATGAAAAGAACAATGGACTGCATTGTAGGCCCACTGTAATTAACTAATTGTCGCACAACAGGAGAGATGTTCCAAGCTTGTGTCTGGTTAATCTGCCTGTGAACATTCCAAATGGAGGCTTGTGCGGCTCCAGTGGCAGCTTGTGTTGTAAAGTAAATTGTCTCTCTCTAAATGGAGGTTTTTGTGAGCATTGTGCAAACCCAGGAGTGAAATATGCAATACAGCTTAAAGTTGGCCTGAGAGGAAAAACATTGCATTCCACCACCATACAGCCACACTTTTAGAAATGCAAGGCAAGCAAGAGCTCATTTCATTGTTTCCTCAGACAGTCTAACCCAACTGATCCTATATGTGTCTCTCCCTTGAAATCTTTGGGTTCTGTCCACTCATGTGGGCAGGCACAGTAGCAGCTCCACAGATCTGACACCTGACAGGGTTGATATTATTGTTGCTGTCAGCCAGCAACCTTTTATCTCCCTATTCTAACTTTTTCTGTTTACTTTTTTAGTAATGTTATGCCCTACTTGATCATAGCATCAGCATCAAAAGAAGGAGATCTGCAAGCTCGAAACAGCTTGTAGATCTGCTACTTTTGCACTTTTATACTTTTATTCTGTGCATGTTCTACATGCACAGAATAGGGATAGGGCTTTCTGTGCATGTAAATTCTGTGAATTCAACAAAAAGAATGAAAGAACATGCAATGAAAATTGAGGAACATAGGCAAAACTAGAACATTCTGCAAAAACACTAGAGCATTATAATAAAACGTTCTGCTAAAAACAAAATATTAGGTAGAATTAGAAGAACATTGGGCAAAGAATGGCCAAACTAACTTGCTCTCATGCAGCTACAGATCAGAAAGGCTACAAGAGGATATGTTTAAATATTTTCTTGCTGTCTTGTTTTTCAAGTAAACCCACAGAACACTGGAGAGCTCAACAGCGCTCCTTTGATCTTACATGCTTATTAATTCAATCTGCTGCTGTGTCTAGTCTTGTTGAGCATCGCCTGCTGCAAAAGACTTCAGACTCCAACCCCTGGAGTGCTCCGCGTTCCTTGTGTCACTTCTTGTTGCCTATCCATTTAGCTAAAAAAATAGAGCAGAAATGGCAGATCTAGAAGCTCACAAAAACTGCGATGTGAGGCGTTGTGAGCTTGTAGATGTGCTATTATTACTCTCTGCCTCTTTTTGTTTTTTAAAGCATTTCACAATAAGGGTGAATATTAACCAGAGGGCATGGCTATTTGCGTGAACATTTATCTTGTCGTTTGTTGACTAGCTAGGGTGTGTGCGTGCGTGTGTGTGTGTGTGTGTGTGTGTGTGTGTGTGTGTGTGTGTGTGTGTGTGTGTGTGTGTGTGCGTGTGCGTGTGCGTGCGTGCATTGTGCTGGAGTGGAGACATACTGACACTAGGTCAGTCAGTGACACACTTCCTTGTCCTGGGAAAGATTGGGAACCCCTGCACGGCGGCCATGTTAAGTAAAATCACAGAGAGACACAGGGCTTTGCTTTAAAGAAAGAAAGTTATTCCTTTATTTTTCATTACATCTTCATGACCATGTCATTATTTGCACTATGTACATATTGTATTGTCTTCACTCGAGTTAGGGAATGTCCGAAAACCATACATGGAACCAAATTTAAAAAACGTTTTTCTTTTTCTTTTGGCTGGAGAGCACGTCACAAAGATACCACTATCACCCAGGTATTGGGGGATTTCCTCTGTGACACTGATGTTACGGCACAACGTAGCCTATAACTGCATTGAAAACCACATAACTTGTAATATGTTTCACAATACCAGGTTCCCCCAGAAACGGCAGATAAAAACATCATCTGAATGACACGCTATGTAACACAAAGCATATTTTTTTATCATCATCATCATCGGTAGCAGCAGCAATGAAAACTGATTTTACACTCTGTGGAAAACACAAACACACGCAGTCCTTCAGTAGTCCTACTGTGCGGTGCTGCTGTGACGGGAGTTGCCACTGTAAAAACATTGGAGAAGGTTCGAAGAGAGTCCGTGTTGATAAGGAATCTACCAGCATGTAAATCCACAACTGGTAAATATGGTCATCTACACCTGATAATCACCTTAACCAGGCACGTGCACACATAGACATCAAAGGGGGCTTGAGCCCCTGCCCCTTTATCCTTCTGTAAAAAGCGCCCTCTCCAGTCCATGAATGCAGTTTTTACTATGGTGAAAGAAATGCCAATGCCTCCTTTCCAAGAGAATTGCCTTGTCCAAACTCTCCTGAACTTGAATGCGGCATCTTATGTTGAAAGTATTGCCCTCTCTGTGTAGAAATCCATACCATTAGGCCACATCTCCAGTAGTTCAGTGTGGTACCATGCACTGAAAATAGCCTTGGAGGACTGCTATTTTCGATATTTCCACCAAAAAGCCTTTTTGGAAATTTCAGCCCCTGCCTCTCTAACATTCTCTGCTCGTCCCTGACCTTAAACAGCTCAGGGTTTACCAGGTGTCATGTTTACCAGCATTGGTTGGCAGTTATTTCAACTTTTATTGATATATGTTGTACTTTGTGATTTGCACTTGAATAATTTACTTAGGTATTTTATTGAAGCATGTACTTAAAAAGTAAGTGCTCCAGTACTTCAACTCAAGTACGAATTTGACTGAGCAACCCGTTAGGGTTCATTAAGTTTCATTTTACTCTCAAGAGTTAAAGATCTATAAAGGTCCATTTGGTTACCAACTCTCCCATCATTTAGCTGGAACACCTGGAACCCCCTCCAGGACCACTGCTGGTCCCCGGACCGCTGGTTGAGAACCACTGTACTGGCAGAGGTAACTGTAAACGCTGTGGGAGAAGGAGAGGTCACATAAAACGGGGAAAAGTAGCAGCCCACATGACGCATGGGTTTTGTGATGTCATCTGTAGTCATAATAACAGCGCAGGGTGTTTACCCATCCCACAGCTGCTGTTGAGTGTCTGAGGCTGCAATGTTTATCGTTCCAGACAAAGTGCTCTGATGATCCCCCACCCCCACCCCCCCACCACCTTCTGGAGAATGTGGGCAACTCTTCATTATCGCTCTTCATCATCACGGCGGAAGTGTGGTTCGTGTGTTTATTCTAAATGGTTTCACAGCGCTGTAAGGGGTGTGCAAATGGGTTGTTTATTCTCAGGGGTTTGACAGCACACGGGTGAAATTCATCTGCTTGTTGTGCTATTTCAGGACTGCGTTCCACACAGAGCTCGGATGCTGTCAGAGAAAGGGAGTCGTTATACGGAGAGCTAATTGAGCACCATAAATGTCAGGTATGACTAAGGCAGGACCTGTTTCGGGGGCAACTAAGTGTGGAATATTGCCTCTTTAGGGCTTTGCTGCATACTCTGGTGGGTGTCTGGCAGAAGAAAGGAATATCACACGACACCTCCTATAGTTCAAAGTAACACAAAAACCTCTGGAATAGTACAGATATTAAACAAGCCCTTCAAGACGTGGGTCTGGCACAACATTTTCCTCCCTAAACTGGAGACATAATTCAATCGGTGAGAAGGGGAGACATAAACGTGGTGTGTGTCGATGCTTAACAATTTGAGATGCTCTCGGCTGGAAGCTGAATTGAGGAATGAGGGTAAAAGGCATCGGACAGTTTGTTCATTTATAATTGATTCTGTAATTTAATGATCTGACGAGACAAATTAGCTCTGAAAGGATGATGCCAATCATGCTTAGTACTGTCGGAACACTGTAGATGCTGGCATGCAAAGAAGAACTGCTTACCGCCAAACTTTAACTTGTTGCCCCCCCGCCCTCCCCCCGGGGGGCTGGAGGAAGCACCACACCGCAAAAAAATGGTACATTTTTCACACTCTGTGGCATATGGTTTGACGGCGGTAAACATTATTTGGAGAGCCACCGAGCCACTCTCTGGATCGGACACACAAACCGATAATAAAATGGTTGAAAAGAGAAATGCAATAAAAGCCAGTGTTATTGTGGTGGTGGGTCATTCCTTTTGATTAGATCCACCCATTAGTAGTCCCTTAGTGTCACTTGTCCCAACTCTGCTTGCTGATTGCACTGCTGGTAAACATTACCGCCCTCAAACTAGAGGTCTAAAGCTGATAATTCTGTTGTACGATGGTGCCGCTCACTAACAAGAGCTGGTCTGCAAGCTGACATTGCGTCACATCAGCTTGTAGATCAGCTCTTTGTTGGCAAAGAGTGGTGTCGGAGTGGTGTTAAGTAACTAAATACTGTACTCAAGTACAATTTTGAGGTATTTTTTTTACATTTCTTTACATTTCCAATTTCCAATACTTGCACTTCTACTCCACTACTTCTCAAAGGGAAATATTGTACTTTTTTACTCCAATACAATTATTTGAAAACTTTAATTACTAGTTGCTTTGTTGATTTTGATTATTATTACAAATCATACAATTGACCACTTGAGCCCTATATAAAACGCGGTGTAGTGCGACGGGTTGCGAGCTTGTAGATCTGCTGTTTTCTATAAGATCTTTATACATTTTGGACTTTTGAAAACTTGAAATGCTGGACATTCTGCATATTGATCACTTTTGCTTTTGGTGAGAATATTTTGATGCCTATACTTGAATACGTGAATACCGGACCTTCACTCTACATTGCAGTATTGATACTTTTACTTAAGTAAAATTGGAGCATGTACTTTTTCCCACCAATGCACCGTCATACGGCAGAGTATAACGTCACTGTCGGGCAGAAACCTTGTATCTCCAAGTTTCAAGTTTGTATGTTTTTTTACCAAGTAAAGCCCGGGGACTGCACATAAATCCGAAGGTTCATTAGTCTGAAGGTTCATTAGTCCGAATTTAGTTAGGGTTACTGAGGTTAGGGTTAGAGTTAGGGTTATAGTTGGTCATTGGGACTGCCCCATAGGTCGAACTCCAGTTGGGTCGAACAGCGTCGGCAGGTTAGATAATCACCCGCGTCACGGTTACTGAGGGTAGGTTTAGGGTTAGAGTTAGGCATTGTTTTACTGAGGTTAGGTTTAGGGTTTGGGTTAGAGTTTGGTGGTCGATCCAAAGGGTGTTCGACCTAATGGCCGTTGGGCATAGTATTCTTAACAAATTCGGACTAATGAACCTTTGGACTAATGAACCTTCGGACCAATGCCATGGCACCGTAAAGCCCTGCTTCATCATACAAGGCTGTCGCACAAAAGTAGTGAAAACAGCCGATCTACAAGCACACAACGCCTCGCACTCGCATGCTTGTAGATCTACTATTTTCACTAGTTTAGTTCATTTTTTAAATGCTAAATACAAAATGAACGGTCTTGGACATACAAGGTTTCCACCCGACAGCATGATAAATTAGGCTCGAGCGTTGAATGAAAGCTCCAGCTGTTGCTGCGCAGGCCTGCCTCCATCTGACAGCATCTCTCTGATCGGAGTCCTAGACGGCGTGCCGCAGCAGGAACACTCTTATCATTAGAACAGATTTGTGATTCTTTCATAATATTCTGTTACAGCTCCTTTTGTCTCACTGCAAACTGGAAGTGTGACCCTGTCCATCTGCTCTGGTCAAAACTGTCCAGGTTCACGCTGAGCTGCCAGACAATGCAGAAATCTTGTTTTGGAGACATTTGAGCGAGATCAAAAATTGGTGCAAGTCTTGTTCTTTGTTGTGTTGGCAATAATTGTCATCGTGAGACGTGAACTTCTGAGCATCTTCTGTCCCCAGGGCATGTGTGGTCCTCATTCCAGAGACAATTATACACCCCTTTAAGCAAGGTTAGAGAGGTCTACAGACGGCACACACACACACACACACACACACACACACACACACACACACACACACACACACACACACACACACACACACACACACACACACACACACACACACAGTTCTCTCAAGCCAGGCAACTCTGCCACAATATTCAAATGCTACAGAGTCTGCAACTGCTCCTTGCAAAAGTTGCTACAGGAAGCTGCCATCTGTTTGTCCTTGTCCCATTCACAAAACAACTATAAAATAAATTAACCAACATACTGTACTTCAATGACCCGGGATCTCATTAACCCTGACCCCCCCACTACACCAAATGTAATCTTAACCCTATGGACTGCCAGGGTGAACTAGTGTCAAATTCTTTCAGCACTTCCAAAGTACAAACTGCTTGGGTGGAAGCGTTTGAAAATTGTGTGAGACAACAGTCTGTCTCAAGAGACACACATAAACATGAAAACAAAGACTTGCTAACATCGATGGAGTCAGCCTCTGTTGCACATGAATAGACATTGTTAAAGGTTCAGGACCATGTTTTTGTCAGTGGCACAGTCTAAAATACAGGGTTCACCGTTGTTCTCTCGACCCACATAAGCCTGTCTGTTACGCTTGACAAGATCTGATACCGGTACCTGTTGATTTCTTTTGACAACCTCTCCCCTTGAATCCTTCTATATAATGATGCGCTCATTGTCAATAGTTTGTTGATCAAGATGCTGCTGGACATGAAAACCCTCCCTTGACAGGGAGTGTCGTGGGAATTCCATGTTTCATTAGTTTCCTCAATATGTTCAGATGGAGAGCATTGGCCATGTCGTGTCACATGTAGGACCATCTGTTCTCTCTGTGTTCTTGGAGTTCATAGAGGGACAGCGGCTTTGTAAACTCTCTGGACATTCAAAGAAAAGCATACAAGGGCAAATTGACATGAGGGATTGTGACTTAGGGAAGGCTTCCAGTTTTTGAGAGAGTCTGTGGTGCCAACGACTAGGGCGGGAGAGGCTGGAAAAGCTCTAAATCCTCAGAGACTGTCCTCTATCGCTGTGTCGTCCCTTGAAGTTTTTGCTTAAGTTCCACTAATTGGCTGCCACATTTTATTCTCTGCCTTCCCGACTCAGAAGTCTCTGGTGTCACTTCGGATGCTAAAAACACCCCCGAGATGCGACGAGGGGAACATTCAGACAAAACGGCTCTTTATTTCCGGGTGGGCTGTGTTCTGAGACGCCGCATGCCAACTGGCAGCCAAACTGAAATGGCGCCGTCGCTCAGGTATACCCAACCATCCCCCACCCACCATCTTAAAAGGAAAAGTTGCACCCTCTCCCCCTCCCCCCATCGTATATACCCCCATCCCCCAAGCAACCGCCCTCTCTCCCCTCTCCTCCTTCTTACTTGACCTTTCTCCAGTCACTGTAGCTAATCTCGGTTGACAGGGGGGCTAGAGGGATGGAAAGAGAGAGGAAGAGAGAATGGAGATGATGGGGGGGCGGAGGAATGTACATCCCTAAAAAAATCCAGTTGCCCTACAGCAGCAGGAGTAGTAGTAGTCTTAGTAGCAGTAGAAGGAGGAGAGCTTGCGGTCCCCAGAGGACTGTTTGTCTCTCGATATCCCGGGCGGTGCTGGGAGGCAGGTGGAGCCTGGCTGGCTGCTGCTATATGTGTCCTGGTTTTGAGAGGTAGGCGATGAGGGCTACCACCACCCCCACGTACACCCCCGTTCCTATGGTGATGGAGAGGGCGGCCAGGAAGAGAGCCCGTCGGGATGCGATGTTGGCCAGCGGGAAGTCACCCTTACTCACTGCCTTACTCGTCTGGAAAAGAGAGAGAGAGAGAGAGAGAGAGAGAGAGAGAGAGAGAGAGAGAGAGAGACAGTGGCGTCAATTCGGAAAAGCTAAGGCATGGCAACATGACTGGTGTCTTGCACGCGCGCCTTAGCAACAGGCATGATACATTTATTTTAAGAAGTACATTGTATTCCCCCCCCCCCCCCCTACGGTTTCTTGGGCTGTATATGGCAGCCTGGAACAGTTGTTCAAGTGCAGCTAAACTTGGCATGTTAGTAAACGTGCCACAATTAACAACAATGCATTGCACCTGTAGCTGACCTGCAGAACCTGGGAATATACCATCTTGTCAAGATGGGGAGAATACAAGTGTGGAGAATATAATTATAATACCTTGTTAAAGTGACCATTTTGTTATATGGCAGGTGCATACCTGTGCCATATCCAATTGACGCCCCTGGAAAGGAAGTGAGTGAGTGAATGGGTTATGGAGGGGAAAAGCGACCCATTTTCCCGGAGGAAAGATAATTACAGAAGCTATTTATTATTTCCCCCTGTGGTGTGCAGGAAGGGGATTGGACTGGGAGAAAGGGACCACATGCTGAGGGACACAATAGAATTGAAGAAGGGGGCTCATCGTGTATTGTTAGAGAGAAAAATGGCAGTCGCCGCGAAAATGTCAGCGATAGGAGGAGGTCAGGCCCCGCATCTGAGCCATCGGTATGATGACGCACCGCCACGGCGTGGCAGCGGATAAATTCGTGATGTGTCATTCGTTTCCGGTGAGAACTGTTTGGATGTGATAAGTGTTGGCCCTTTGAGACGGCATGGAGACAGGAGGGTGGGACGTCCTCTCGGTGTTAGGAAGAATTCACAGCCACAAAAGAGGACATTTTATCCTACTCAGCATCAGTCTGCAGTCTGCACAGGTTACTCTCTCTCTCTCTGTGTGTGTGTGTGTGTGTGTGTGTGTGTGTGTGTGTGTGTGTGTGTGTGTGTGTGTGTGTGTGTGTGTGTGTGTGTGTGTGTGTGTGTGTGTGTGTGTGTGTGTGTGTGTGTGTGTGTGTGTGTGTGTGTGTGTGTGTGTGTGTGTGTGTGTGTGTGCGCGTGCGTGCGTGCGTGCGTGTTTCACAGCCCACTCAGCAAACTAGCAGCAGTAGTCCCTATTTTTAAGCACTTAAACCCTCTATTCTTAGTGAAACGGACCTGAGTTACAACTCTACTGTTCTTGGTCTGCTCTTGTTTCATTCTATGTCATTAGGGTTCCAAGCAAGTCTAACATATATGGAGATCCCTGATGTCATCAATAGTCACACTTGCAAAAGAATTCCGTCCTTGTCCCTTTTAAGCCCATATATGGAGATCCCTGATGTCATCGACAATACATATCCGGGAATGCCCATATATGGACATATTGTGTAAAGTTTTGTGATTATAGGTTAACCCTTCAGTAGGGATGGGACAATACACGATATTATCTTTTATCGTGATAAAAACCACTCACAATAATCGTATCGTGGAGATTTAATTTATCGTGATATCGTCCTCCGTCATGCACTGGGATGAATTCACCTTTTATTTGCTGAACTGCATATCCGGTACCACTTAAACCCTCTATAATTGGTGGGGGGGAGTGGGACTGAGTTACTAGGGCCCAAGGTGGAGGGGGCCTTAATTATTTTATACTTTAGCTATTGAGAAATAGCAGATATACAAGCTCACAGCGCGGCACTGCGCTGCGAGCCTGTAGATCTGCTATTTTTGAAAAGTATGAATATATGTTCCACGCCCTGTTCAAAATGATCTCCCCATTTTTAATTTGGAAGAAGTCACAGAAAACGAGGTGACAAACATTGTCAGATCACTAAAAGCATCCAAAGCTAAAGATGCACATGGGCTTGACACAAACTTTCTTAAAACAAATATTGACTCTCTGGTGGCACCAATCACACATCTGGTAAATCTGTCCATAAGAAAATGCACTGTCCCAACTCAGTGGAAAGCTGCTGTTATAACACCTATATTCAAATCTGGCTCAAAAACGGACATATCAAACTATAGACCCATAAGCATCTTACCTGTTATATCAAAAGTGGCTGAAAAGTGGATTGTAAAGTCTATTGTTAAACATCTAGACAAAGGCTACACCCCTCTGCATCCTATGCAGTTTGGGTTTCGAGCCTTCCACTCCACTGAGTCAGCAAATTGCTTATTCATTGAAAAGTTAAAGTGTGCTTTAAACAAAGCCCCATGCGCAATGGCAGTATTTTTGGATTTCAAGAAAGCATTTGACTCTGTCAGCCATCAGGTCCTCTTGTCCAAACTAACACATTTCAACTTGTCCCCAGAGGCCATCAAATGGTTTACATCATACCTATCAAATAGAGAACAGTGTGTTAGTATAAATGGCATCAAGTCTCCTTATCACACTTGCTCGGTTGGTGTCCCCCAGGGATCAATAGTAGGACCAATTCTGTTTTCTCTGTTTATAAACGATCTACCT
The DNA here is from genome assembly GCF_963921795.1 of Nannobrachium achirus. Classification (NCBI taxonomy): domain Eukaryota; kingdom Metazoa; phylum Chordata; class Actinopteri; order Myctophiformes; family Myctophidae; genus Nannobrachium; species Nannobrachium achirus. Next base: position 38,077,046 of record NC_137823.1, read on the forward strand.
GATGTATGTAAAGATGTACATATTCAGATGTACGCAGATGATGCTGTTATACTGACTCATGGAAAGAGCTATGCAGAGGTGTCAACGGTTTTAACTTCTGTTCTGACCAGCGTTCAGGACTGGCTTACAGACTCATGCCTGCTCCTGAATGCAAAAAAGACGGTCTGCATGGCTTTTTCCAAAAGACCAGTTGTGATGGAATCATCAAATGTGTTTCTGGGTGGAGAGGAACTTGAACTTGTGTCAGAGTTCAAGTACCTCGGGGTCATGTTAGACTCAACCCTAACCTTTAAAAAACATGTAAAAAAGGTTACAAACACAATCAAGTTCAACCTTCAGAACTTTAAACAAATCACACCTTTTTTGGCAGTTAGTGCTGCTAAATCGTATCTCCAATGCATGATCCTATCACACATTGAGTACTGTTTCACAAACTGGTCTTGCGCAGGTATAACGACTCTCAAACCCATTGAACAGCTATATATGAGTGCGCTTAAGGTATTCGATTGGAAACCCCACTCATATCACCATTGTAATATTCTTCAGAGGTACCGTTTTTTGAGTTTCGCTAATTTTAAGGTTTTTAAACAGGTCAGTATCATATATAAGACACTAAATGGTCTATGCCCACCTCCCCTAAAGGAATTCATAAAAAGGAAGCCTGATAGAGGACTCAATACTAGAGCAATCACTAGAGGGGATTGCGAAGTACCGTACCGGGTAACCGCTTTTGGAAAAAACACCCTTTCAGTGCAGGGATGTTCAATCTGGAATGACCTACCTCTAACAATAAGAGACTGTTTGTCATTTCCATCCTTCAAGTTCAATCTAAAAAAATGGTTAGTTGACAATCAAACCTGTGACCATGTATAGTTCTAAGAGTACAGCTCATGCCATGTACGTATATTTTTAACTATCCTTTTTTAATGTAGGGTACTGTTAGTAATATGTGTTGTTTTTTTTTTTTTTTTCTTGGTTCAGGAAAAATAGTATTTGTATGTATGTTCTTAGGCGCCCTCTCCTAATGTAGGGTTACTGTTTGTTGGTATGTATTGTTTTGTCTTCATGTGGGGACTACGGATGAAATTTAGCATTCTTGCTAATTCCGGCTTATTTACATTGCATTCATGTAGTGTTCATTAATATGCATTGTCCCGTCTAAATAAACAAATAAAGTAAAGTAAAGTAATGTATTTTTTAAGCAAACTTTTGTAACTCAAATTTTGCTTCTGGGGGGGGGGGGGGGGGGGGTTTGAGATGGGCGTCCGTGGCCAAATACATATAATTTTGGGGGTCCTTCATATGAAAACGTTTGAGCACCACTGACATAGAAAAACCTTAGAAGGTTTTGAAATATTCAAAGACTTTCCAAAAAAAAAATGAACTTTCAAAAATAGCAGATCTACAAGCTCGCAGTGCGGCAGCTTGTATATCTGCTATTTTTCAATAGTTAAAGCACAAAATAATGCGTTGTGAATCCTTGTACCCAGGGCCCAGAATCTGGTGCGACGCCCCTGCACTCAGCTAGGGGTGGAGCGAGGGAAGTGACTCAGAGAGCCAGTGCCATTGATTGCCGCGTTTTCCAATTGTCTAATTGTGCTCTCTCCTATTTATAGTAGCACGCTGTATATCTGGGCCCAGGGCTACAGCATACACGCCACAGAGATAGAGCTGTCTTCAATGTTGCAAAGTTGTAAAGGACTTTGATTTAAAGGCATGTGCAAGCTGCAGACCCAGCAAGGCTGGGCCACATGTATATAAATTAGACTTGGAGCACCATATAATCCTGTTGTTGTTGTTGTTCATGTACTGTTAGCCTGCGTGTGTGTAGTAAAGCTGTGCCCGAGGAGTCTTAAATAGCCGATTGACAAGCTAAGCTTTCCCCACAATATGGATGCTGGGGTTTAAGTGGTTCGCAGTCTTTTTACAATAAATGCGATAAATCTCTGTGAGTATGTAACCCGCGTATCTCGAGAACTGTTCGTCCCAACCGGCTTCAAATTTGGCACGCGCATTCCCAGCCGCAGCGGGGAGTGCAGTGCCCGGCCTCGACCCAACCCGATACAGCGTTTTCCTGGAACCGGCACGAAAGTTTGGAATCTCCGTATGCAGAGCTGATGTCTGACAACAGGGTTTTCCGGAACCGGCACAAAAGACTCTGACATGTACGCCATATGAGTCAGCTGACTCATGGGCACAAAAGGGACACAGTCAGAGGCACAGACAGATACAGAGATCTCCAGGTCTCCCCAACTCTCCAAGTCTTTAGTAAACAGAAACTACATTTTGGTGGGACACCAATTTCATACAATCAGGAGAGAGAACCCATTTATCAATATAGACTGTGTTTTATTTTATTGTTGCATTGCCTGTTTTATGCTGTAATGCTTAGTTTTTCTCAGAGAAAGGACCAAAATGGAAATAAGACTCAACTGATGTTACGGTGTTTATATCCTTGACGTTTCCCTGAGAAGCATGCAGGTGTTTTTCTTTCCACCATGACGTCTAATAAATCTAATCAAAGCGTTGCAGTTTGCATGGTTTGTTTCATCACGTCCAATTTCACTTGTTTATCCCGTATCTTTCTGATTGGATGAAATTGGTATCACGACCGTAAAGTCTGTTTACTAAAGAGCTGGAGAGAACTCCTGTTAATGAACACTTTAGTCTACAGCAGTGATTACAGCTATTTGACACTCAATTTAACAATAGCAATTAGGGATGTCCCGATCGGATCGGGAGATCGGAAATCGGGGAGGTCGGGGCCGATTTCAAAAGATCGGAATCGGGAGAAAAAGATCGGGAAACACCTTGTCTTTATATATTTAAAAAATATATAAGCTGATGAGCTTTATTTTGAATTTCTTTTGATACAATGCTGCACTAAGTGAAAAAAGAAGCTTGGATAGAATATGTGATCGGGATGAGGATCGGGAGCAAAGAAATGTGATCGGGACATCCCTAAAACAAAATACCATCCATTAGATAATGTTTATCTCTCTCTTTTTGACTTTTTCTTCTTTTATTTATTTAATAATGGTAAAAAGAAACATCAGTAACCGGTGATGTTACTGATGTCTGCGTCAGGTTCTACAAAGGGAACATTTTATTGCACTCAGCATCACCCAGCCAGCATCAGAATATACAGTGTGTTTCACAGCTCCTCAGCAAACTAGCAATACATAGAGTACACTTTGACAGGTCTAGTTATTAAAAATACATTATCAAAAGACTCCAGTACGGGTTCCATAATAATATGCTCACCTTTGTGAATTTCACAGACTTTCTTTTTCGGGAGGACTTGAAAACTCCAGCTATGCACTATACACTGATAAGTGTGTCAACTTTTAAAAGTTTAAACAAAATGTGACAAGACGAATCACTATGATTAATAGTGTTATTTATTATTCATTTGAGAGGCCATGTGATGTGACATTCGTTCCGTGTGACTTTCACATCTAGTTTTGTCAGCACAGTCTAATAATCACATCAACAGCTATTAGCGTCTGCGTGTCAAATAGCTATTAGCAGCCACTCCACCGTCTGCATATCGGAGTGTGTTTATGACGCATCTGGAACATCTATGGAACCTTCAGTGAACACCAGGGACCTTGATGTACTTTTTGACATTCATATTCATAATTTCCACTTATGTAAAAGCAGACAGTATGCGCGACTCACATGCTTCTCAAAGAATTAGGGAATCCGTACTTTGATTTCCCCTGGTTAAAAAAACAAACAACCCCTAGTGTCCCCATTCTGTCTTCTGTGCATTTCATAGACTAATAGGCAAATTAAATGAAAATAACAGATACGAGCTCACAACACGTCGCAATGCTTTGCGAGCATGTAGATCCGTTATTTTTAGCCAGGAGATTTAGAATAGAGCGGGGAGAAAGGAGGGGACCAAGTATAGGCCCCTTGGGGACCCCATGGTCAACAAAGTATCTAAGGTATGTGAAGTGGTCAAATGTCTGAACTGCATCAAATGTAAATTTTGTGACACAATTTAGCACTTTTCCACAGACATGGCCCAACACCACACCACTCCACACCGCCCACTTGTGCCAGGTTTTCCACTACAAGGACCTGGGTAGAGTGGTGTGAAAGTGGTACTAAAAAGTATCCAATCCAGAGTAGGTCTGAGCTAGGCCAAACAGGGTCAAACACTTCATAATGACTGATAACTCATTGACTTTTCATTTAGATCACCAGGGTATAGTTGTAATACATGATAATAGATTATATTGTGTTATAATCACTGTTATAATCTATTATAGTGTATTATAATTATCATAGTAATACATTATAACAGTTTATAGTGTATCATAATCACAGTTATAAACCATTATAGTGTATTATAATTAGGATAGTTGTAAAACAAATTTATATTGTATTATAATCGCAGTTAAAAGGGGGTACTTTTGTGTAATGGAAAATGAAAATATTTTTATGTGGTGTGGTGTGGTGTGGTGTGGTGTGGTGTGGTGTAGTGTAGTGTGGTGTGGTGCTAAAGCTGCAGTGAAAAGGGGGCTTTGTGAGACAACAGAACAGTTTTGTAAAGACATCTTTCTCGTATCTGTATCTTTCGGACATGTAGGCCTACGCCAGCTTCTCTATACCAGTGGTTGTCAAACATTTTAAGTTCCATGACTCAATGTCATTTGTACACTCTCAGGGTTAAAGACCCATAGCTGTATAAGGCTCCCGTTGGACCCCTTCAAGTAACCTGGGGGTCCGTGTGGACCCCCACTTTGAGAAATGGAGAGCAGCTGTACGGATGCTCTCTTGGGGTCGGTGGGATTCGGTGGGTGAACACGACCGCATGGCTGCGGTGTCTGTCTGTCTGAGAAATACTTTATTAATCCCCGGTGGGGAGTTTTAAACGACAGCTGCTCTGATCAGCAAAGCACACCCATGGTAGCAAATAATATAGTCAAACATATAAAGAATTAAAAACAACATACGAAATGTGCACATCTGTAAGCTTTCGTCAATCCAATCGATTACACGCTCCCTAAGCGTTTGTCAAATGCATCGAAGGATGGAGTGAATAAGTAAACACAGACAGTAAATTATTCAGTGTATTTTTCCCTCCCAGGTGTTATAGCCGACGCATCAACAAAGTAATTATTAAACAAACCCTGTTATGGAGTTCCAGGAGACCTCGAAGGTAGAAAGCAATATTTCTTTTAAATTCACATTACGGCCCTCCGGCAAAGATTTCTGTTAAAGAGAACAGACCCAACCATCTAAAGGAACCTTAATGTGACGGTGCATGGGCTTTAATTGGTCTCTGTATCACATGCAGGACAGCGAGTCGAGTTGAAAGCTCTCGGGGCTCAAACGGTGTTATTGAACTTCTTTTGTTAAACACCCCTGCAATTAATTGATTAATCGTTCCATTCCAACCGCTTCTTCACGCGGTAATTAAGTCAAAGCCCGTTACCATGTCTCCTGCAGACTGGCAATTGCGAGGACTGAATGCAATTAATGTCGATGTTGAGGATGGAATTGGAATAGATAGACATGTGCTTGTTGTCTTTCGTTTCGTGTGTACGTTTGTTGGCGTGTGTGTGTGTGTGTGTGTGTGTGTGTGTGTGTGTGTGTGTGTGTGTGTGTGTGTGTGTGTGTGTGTGTGTGTGTGTGTGTGTGTGTGTGTGTGTGTGTGTGTGTGTGTGTGTGTGTGTGTGTGTGTGTACGTGCTCGCGTGTGCTCTTCCTCTTTGAATGCGCCTGAAAGGCGAGAAATGGCTTGAGGCATTCATCTTGCCAACCTTGACAAAATGATTGAAATGTGTCGTCTTGGTAGCAGATAAGACATTCCACCTCAGAAGGACGGAGGCTCATTTCAACTAATAATTCCATGCTGCTTAACAGCCTGAGAAAACACAGCCAAATTCATTCATTCAACTGCATGAAACAAACCCAACATGGACCCCTCTCTCTCTCTCTCTCTCTCTCTCTCTCTCTCTCTCTCTCTCTCTCTCTCCCTCTCCGTGTCTCTCTCTCTCTCTCTCCCTCTCCGTCTCTCTCTCTCTCTCTCTCTCTCTCTCTCTCTCTCTCTCTCCCGCTCTCATTCATTAATTCATTCATCACACACACACACACACACGCACACGCACACACACATGGACATGCATTCATCCACCCACTCCCACTCCCACTCCCACACACTCCTGCCTGCCACACACACAAACACGCGCACACACGCGCGTGCGCACTCACACACGCGCGTGCGCACTCACACACGCGCGCGTGCGCACGCACACACACACACACACACACACACACACACACACACACACACACACACACACACACACACACACACACACACACACACACACACACACACACACACACACACACACACACACACACACACAGAGGGTGGAGTGTCCGTTCAGCTCCATCCTCGGTGATGACTCACATCCTGCTACGACTATACAGGGGAGACCTCATTAGCATAACTGTGGGATGAAGTACCGCAGCATCTCTCAAATGTAATGCCTAAACCTAACCTTTTTACTAAACCTAACCTCAGTAAAACTATGCCTATATACCTAACCTTATTCCTAAACATAATTCCAGTAAAACTATGCCTAACCCTATACTTGTTCCTAAAACCTCAGTAAAAGAATACAAGAATACAAGGACCTCTGCGGGGGGGGGGGGGGGAATTAAGTTGAGTGTGCTTTGGGGCGAGCTTTCCGGTTCCCCTGGAACCCCCTCACGGACCCCGTGGAGGACCAGCGCTCCACGCTCTCCATGGAGGATGGGTTGATCTGCATGAGGCACGAGGTGAACATTTTTTCATTGCAGGTTCCAAGCAAAGGAGTAATCTTGCTATTTCTACGTGTCATTATTTCGACTACCAACGTCGGCAGGTTAGCTACTCACCCGCGTCACGGTTACTGAGGTTAGGGTTTGGGTTAGGTTTAGGCATAGAGGTTAACATTCACCCACGTCGGCAGGTTAGCTACTCACCAGCTTGGGCAGGTTAGCTTTTCACCAGGTTAACATTCATCCGCGTCGAAATACTGGGACGTAGAACAAATGTTATGTCGAAATATCGACACGCTCCCCCAAGCAAAAACCCTCAGCCTATCAACTGCCGAATATTGAAAACCCATTTCCCCGTTCTCCGATCTAAGGCTCACACAGCTCATTTTCTGCCTCAGACATCGACGGTATTCAAGTCCTTATCAGCTGCGTTTGAGGGCGGCCGCGTGGTGAATCTTTAAACTCAAGCAGAAAACTTTTCACAGAAGCCTTTGTGTTTGAAAATTGACTTCAAAGAGCTTGGCAGAATGGAAGATGGAAGTCCTTGCAAGATAAGTAAGCTTGTGTGTGTGCACGCACGTGTGTCTGTGTGTGTGTGCGCGCGCAAGCATTAGGTCTATGTGTGCCTGGGCCTATGGGCAATATGGATTGAATATACATTTTTACAATGTGCTTAGATATTGATATTGTGGGGATGACTATTGATGTTTTCACAAAACATTAACATGTGACGAATGATTAAATGTTTTTTGTCAATAATCATCAGTAATGCCGGTGTAACTATAAAAAGTGCAGGTTAGGTTATTGCGGGCCAGCAATATTTAGAATGCACTCTCTGTAGGCGTAATATACTGTATTATAAATTTTTTTAAAAAAAGCCTGCTTGTGGCTATAATAGGCCAATGTGAATTTCTTCCTCTGCCTAGTGGGAATGTGCGTGCACAATTTCATGGCAATCATACCCTGCATTCATGATTTGATGCATTTTGTATGAAACGGATCACTGCTGCAAACTTCAGATGCCAATCCTAGGCAATCAGGATGAATGAAAGATCGAACAGATCCGTCTTGGTCACATGACTATAGAGATAACATGTACCGATTTGCATGATGTTCGGACAAAACTCTGTATAGTAATAATGGGCCTCCTGGTGGCGCTATAACAAGCCGATGTTAAAACCTTCGGGCAAAGAACAGAGGTTCTGCTCTGACATCCAGGGAGTAGTGTGTGTGTGTGCACAGTTTTGTGTCGATCGGGCCAACTGTGCTGGAGATCTGCTGTTCACGGACGGACGGACGGACGGGCCACATTAACTAAGTGGGAAAAGAAAGAAATATAGAACAGCATATTATAGTAAGAGGATTGCATCACGGTGCTGTAATGCAGCCTTTGAAACCAGGAAAGGCAACACATTTCCTCACAATTTTACGATACTTTCCAAGGTGACGCCTGCATTTCACTATTTCCTCAGTCAAGTGCTGTCTGTCTGTCTGTCTGTCTGTCTGTCTGTCTGTCTGTCTGTCTGTCTGTCTGTCTGTCTGTCTGTCTGTCTGTCTGTCTCTCTGTCTGTCAATTACTCTCTCTTTCAATGTTTCTGTCAAAATGTCTTTCCTTCTTTCTATTTCTCTTTCTTTCTGTTTGTCTCTTTTGTTCTATTTCTCATTCTCTGTATCTCTCTCTCGCTCTCTGTGGGATTCCTCGTCACTGTCCAATAGAAGGACAGCTCTATTGATCTATTAGCCACAGACTCCATTACCTGCACTAAGCTGTACTGTTTGTAAAAATGTCCAGGGCCATCAAAACGTCAGAGCTGATCCGCCGTTATATCCACGTTGTCCTTGCAACAGTTCCCTTGATTCCGTCAGTTGAATAGTCTCATATTTTCATCTCAGTTCAGTTATCATTCAGAGCTGGGTTTGCTTTGCTGAGCGGAAATACGTGCCTCTTTATTTTTTTCATGGACATGTTTTATCCCTGCTTCTGGTCAGACTGAATTAAATACGTTTCCTTCTGGGAAATGTAAAAACTGTCAGACATGTTTGATATTTACATTTGATAACAAGAATTTACATGAACCCAGGCATCCACATCTTTTGCTAAAAGAAAATCTTTTATAGAATAAATAGTCGTTGTTTAAACTCAGAGCTTAAGCTTGTAGATTTGACTATGTTCACTATTTGTTGTACAACAAAGTAGAGGAGGGGTCTTCAACAGGGGGTCCGGGACCCCTAGGGGGTCCTCAGAGTTACTACAGGGAGTCCTCCAAATCGTTGTGTGATAGAAACCTTTTTTCCTCCCTTTTGAACCCTAATGTCCATATTCTGAAAACTTTGCCAAAAATAGCAGATTGGCTATTTTTGGCAAAGCGGTTTGGTGTAGAGGGGAAAAAGAGCAGACCAGGGGTGTCAATTGGGTATGGCAGGGGTATGCAGCTGCCATACCCTAGGTCCAGGGGGGGAAATACAAGTTACCTTTATTAAATATAAATCCATGAGTGTCTCTTTGTCTATCTGTATTGTTGTTAAATTACAGTAAAATAACTACAAAATGTAACAAAATGGTCACTACTGTAGCTGCACTTGAACAACCATTCCAGACTGCCATATCCAGCCCAAGAAACTGTAGAAACATGGGGAAATAGAATGTACTTCTTAAGGTATGGCAACATGATGACTGGCTTCGCGCGCGTGCAAGACACCAGTCATGTTGCCATACCTTAGCTTTTTCTGAACTGACGCCACTGGAGCAGACTAAGTACTGAGTGAAACGTCAAGTTTATTAAGTATTGACGGTTAAATATCTGAAAACTAAAATTTACATGAATCCAAAATACACTGATGATTTTGCTGTCAAAATGATGAAACAATATGGAATCTATGAAAAGGTTGTGCGGGTCCCTGCTTCAATTCTCTCTCAGGTAAGGGGTCCTTGGCCTGAAAACGTTGAAGACCCCTGAAGTAGACTATATAGACCCATATAGTAGGACTTAAATGCCCCCCTCGCTGTGTTTTCATTACAAATCGAACTCTGCTACCGAGGCAGGCAAGATGGTCGATTGTGAGTGGCAGGTAGGTTAAAAGAATACGCCTGTGTTCATCTTTAAAAGTCTGGATTATTATACCTGTTGACCTCTTCTTGGCACTGCTTTAGTGAGTTTAGTCTTAACTCATTGACTGCCAAGGCACGAGTTTCACGAGTTATTACAGTACTCCCAGGCTGCCACAGCCCGAGTTTCCCGAGTTGGAAGCCATTTTGAAAAAAAAAAAAAAAATGTTTTTTTTTTTTTTTTTCAAAATTTTTTTTTATAAAAAAATTTCTAAAAATGCCTCAAATGTATTAGGCATGATCGCAATTGCGAAATTGCATGTTTAGCCCCATAACAAACACATCTTTCAAAATGTCAAAAATGGCTGTTTTGTCTGACTTTGAAGGCTTGTATCTCATGAATGCCTGAACGGATATCCAAGCGGATTTTTTTGTTTGAAAGCTGTTAAAAAGTACTACACATATGGTGCATGATCTAGGCATGGGCGTGCACGATCCGTGCACTAAAAATTGATCCGTGCACTAGAAATTTGGAAGGTGGCAGTGTTTGTTTTGTCTGACTTTGAAGGCTTCTATCTCATGAATGCCTGAACGGATTTCCAAGCGGATTTTTTTGTTTGAAAGCTGTTAAAAAGTACTACACATATGATGCATATATGGTGCATGGGCGTGCACGATCCGTGCACTAAAAATTGATCCGTGCACTAGAAATCTAGGATAGTGGCAGTCTGGTACTTGGGGGCCATCTTGAAATGGCATTCAATGAGTTAAAGGAGTAGTTCACCCCCAAAATGACTTTTTTTCTATTGATTACTCATGCCATGGAGAGTAGAGTTCAATAATATTTTTTGTTTTTTGTCACATTCCTAAGACAAAAATGTGATAACAGTAAATTTACCCCCATTGTTTCTGGATGGTGACCCGTTTCGAAACGGGTCACCATCCAGAATCAATGGGGGTAAATTTACTCAAATCAAATTTTTGTCTTAGGAATGCGACAAAAACCAAAAAATATAATTGAACTCTACTCTCCATGGCATGAGTAATCAATAGAAAAAAGTCATTTTAGGGGTGAACTACTCCTTTAAGGCTTCTCAAGTGGCAGTGAAATGAAGCCGAGCGGACCAGGTTATTGGACGATGAAATTACGCTGCTATATCTTAACCTGACAGATCTGGACTGTTCCCTCTTCTCTGAGAGTTGAGACAGGCAGAGAGGAGAGCCGTTTGTCCATCCATCCATCCCTACACTAAAGCATCACTTCCACACAATTACCCAGGAAGAATCAAATTAGCTCCGGACAAGATAATTCACTGACTGCCTTCATCTCTCCTCAGACTGCGAGCTCCCCTGCTGATAAGCGGGCTAAACTCTTCAGCCATTTGATGGACTTTATCCTCCAAGATACATTATGAAGCTCAACAGCTGTGTGTGTGTGTGTGTGTGTGTGTGTGTGTGTGTGTGTGTGTGTGTGTGTGTGTGTGTGTGTGTGTGTGTGTGTGTGTGTGTGTGTGTGTGTGTGTGTGTGTGTGTGTGTGTGTGTGTGTGTGTGTGTGTGTGTGTGTGTGTGTGTGTGTGTGTGTGTGTGGCGGTAGGGGCTCAGGAGGTAGAACAGCAGTCTTGAAATATGGAGGTTGTTGGTTTGATTCCCGGCTCATCCTTGCTAAATCCTCCTTGAGCAAGACACTGAACCCATGACTGCTCCCCATGAGCAGGTTGGTCCATTGCATGGTTCCCTCCGCCATCGATGTGTGAATGTTGAAGTACATTGTAAAGTAAAGCGCTGTGGAGAAAAGCGCTATATAAATGAAATCCATTTACCATTGTGTGTGTGTGTGTGTGTGTGTGTGTGTGTGTGTGTGTGTGTGTGTGTGTGTGTGTGTGTGTGTGTGTGTGTGTGTGTGTGTGTGTGTGTGTGTGTGTGTGTGTTTGTGTACAGCAGTGGTAGAGTTGTCTGTGTGTACACATGTACAACACATTACATGTTACTGTAAGGTGGCACATGGAATTGATTGGTGGTAAGACTTTCACAGCCCTCAGAAGAGATTCTGAGGGCTGTGTGCCTGATTGCAGTGGAGGGGGAGGGGGGTGTATAGTAAGCACATTTACTCAAGTACTGTAGCCTACTTAAGTACAACTTTGAGGTACTTCCGTTTTTTGTTTAGAAAGATGTTTACACAGACTTTTGAAGCAAAAACTTTTAGTTACTATTACTACTTTTACTTAAAAAATAAACCTGAATCGGCCTACTTCTTCCACCAGCGACTGATTGGGAGTGGTGGAAAGTAACAAGCGGTAAGTACATGAAGTACTGTAGCCTACTTAAAGGACAACTTTATTTTTTTACAACAAGGGTTCATATTTTAGATTGTAATTAAAGAATATAAAAGATGAGTGTTAAATTGATTTAATTTACTTCTTTCTATTGTTTTAGAGATTCTTATTTCAGTGGTTGGGGGCATGCGTGCAAGTGGCTAAATATGTCATTTCACACAGAATAAGCCCATTCCCAAGATACAACGCAACCTTTCATGGTTGGGATGTGACTTATGGGGGCTAGAAGTGTTACTGTAAATAGCAATAAAGAAACTGCTGGTTTATTGTGTCTAAAAAGACATATTTAGCCACTTGTACACATGCCCCATGCGTACACATGCCCCATGCGTACGCATGCCCCATATTTTGGCACGGTAAACGTGATAAAACAATAGAACGAGGCAAATGAAAACATTTTAACACTCACTTTTTCTTTTCTCTAATTACAATCTAAAATATGAACCCTTGTTGCAAAAAAACTAAAGTTGTCCTTTAAGTAAAATGTAAGTACAATTAAAATTTTGGCTATTTGAAAATAGCCGAGCTTGTAGATTTGCTACAATACTTTTGTACTTAACAGAGTATTTGCAGTATTGCAAATTTGACATAAGTAAAAGAAAGTGAGTACTTCTTACACCACTGACAGATTGACATTCACTTACTGCTAAAAAAAGAACAAAACAGGTGGTATAGAGTCAGAAGCGATTCAGTGTGTGTCCATTATGCATGCCTGCCTCAGAGCCCCATATCGATCCTGAGGCTTCACAATAAGATACTGTGCTGCTGTTGTACATTGATTGAAAGCAGCAGGGTTCACAGGGCCACTTCTCAACGGCAGAGGAAACGCTGTCACTGTGAGACAGAGAGAGAGGAGCTCAGCATCGCTGCAACGGGTCAATAGTTTCTCATATTGCACTTCCAGTTATATATGACTGGTCTTTGAGGACCTTGTGGAGTGTCTAGGAGACAATCTATAGTCTAGGCTAGCGCTGCTGCTGCTGTCAGGCAGGTGAAGCACCCCAGGGGGGACTTCCATCCACAACACAACGGGGCTGTCTGTATGATGGCCTGCAAATTAGGAGTTTTATAGCTGGGAATTGACTTAACTGTGATCTAAAGCGGGGGTCTGCAACGTTTTCAGGCCAAAGACCCCTTAGCTGAGAGAGAGATGAAGCAGGGACCCCCACAACCTGTTCATAGATTCCATATAGTGTCATCGTTTGACAGCACAATCATCAGTGTATTTTGGATTCATGTCCATTTGTGTTTTCAGATATTTAACCACTTGAACCATCAATACGTAATAAACTTGACCTTTCACTCTGTACTTACTCTGCTCTTTTCCCCCTCTACACCAAACCTTTTGCACCCTGTATCTCTCCAAAGCATTAGAGTTTATTAAGTAAAATCTGGAGACTAGTACAATCACTGAAAGCTGGTTTTATAGCAACTACACTACACACAACTCAGATAAGGTGCGATGACACACACACACCGAACATCGATGGAGTATTCTCTGCGGATAACCCACATTCTGGAGGATAAAACATACTTGTTTTATCCTATGAATAGTGTATACATACACTATTCAATAGTGTATACATACACTATTCATAGGATTGGATACAAAATGAGGGCAAAAATAGAGCAAAGGAGGGAAACTGTAAAGCTCCTTTTCGGACATATTTGGGGGGATATAAAGTATAATTGACGCGTGCATTTATAGAACCGAGGAAATCTTTCTGAGGATTTAAACCACACCACGATGTGGGACATGTGGACAGGGACTTTAGCTTTGTTATGACACTGAGTGCTTATTGAGTACCATTACCACGCTGTGTTGAAGCCTATTCCCTGTCCGTCCGGAGCCATACCCAGGCCTCGCATGCTGTCAGTGCAGACAGAATGTGATGAGGTCTAACATCCAAGGCCAGGAGGCTCGGTTGAATTCTTCAAGCCTAACCGCATGAAAAATACTTTCCCATCTGGACGTCAGTCAATGTATGAAAGCTTCAGACTCCACCTGCCCCAGCCTCCCTCCTGCAACTGTCTGGAGGTTTCTTACTCTGTGTGTGTGTGTGTGTGTGTGTGTGTGTGTGTGTGTGTGTGTGTGTGTGTGTGTGTGTGTGTGTGTGTGTGTGTGTGTGTGTGTGTGTGTGTGTGTGTGTGTGTGTGTGTGTGTGTGTGTGTGTGTGTGTGTGTGTGTGTGTGTGTGTGTGCGTGTGTGTGTGCGTGCGTTTCCTCGCACGGCAATTTAGATGCTGCAGATTAGGGTCGAGCCGATGGGCTATGGCAGTGGTTCTCAAACTTTGTGGGGTTTGGTAACAACATTTTGATTCGAAAATACTGACAGTCCAGTGTTTATGTCAATATGTTGAAAAGTAAGTAGTAAGCCTGCTTTCTATTCAGTAACAGTTGTGCTAGTCAAAATTTGTACTTACGGGTCTGGCCGATATACCGGTCCGACTCTTCAGTTACCTGACAGGTTCACCTTCTACCTCACAACACCTGAAAGCAGGTTCACCTTCTACCTCACAACACCTGACAGCAGGTTCACCTTCTACCTCACATGGCTGTTTGAGAGCCAGTTTTCCAACCACCTCTAAGACGGGGTGGCATGAAGATAAAGCCTGGACTGTGATTTACAAGCACTCCTTAAAGGAGGCTTTCAAGCTGCTGGCAGAGCGTCAAGCTGCTATTAGAAATTGGCCCTGAGTTATTGACGGTTTGCACGGTAAATAAGTGGCCCTGAGTGGATGTTAAAAGAGTCAAAGCTAAGTGCTTTTTATATATGATGCGCGTGATGTTTTACGTGTGTACGGATGTGTGTGCTCGCTGGTGTGGGCATCCGATTGTGTGCGCACCTGGGTGGGTAGCTGTATGTATTCGTTTTGTAAATGTGTGTGTGTGTGTGAGAGAAAATGACATTTGCTGTAAGGCCAGATCTGTGTTGTGTAGTTGTTTTAATGGTGTGCGTGTGCGTGCGTGTGTGTGTGTGTGTGTGTGTGTGTGTGTGCACGCGCACGCGCATGATCGTGTGCGCGCAAACATGTGCTTGTGTGAGAATGTCCTTTGCTGCAAGGCCAGATCTCTGATGTTTTGATGTTGTGTAGTTGTGTTGATGTTGTGGTGTGTGTGCGTGCGTGTGCTTACCCCCTGTGAGAAGTAGAAGGCTGCTATTCCCAGAGGCCAGAAGCAGCACAGCATGGAGAAGATAGCGAGCCCCAGGTGGTCTCTGGGTGGAACCACTATGAAGTTATCTTCACTCTCACTGTCGCTGGAGCAGTCTGTCTGCAAAACAAACAACAACACTGTCACTGGAGCACTGAGCAGTCTGTCTGCAAAATCAAATCAGTACAATTCAGAGTAGACCCTGGCCATATACTGTAATATCGTCTCTGTCGGGTGTAAATGTCGGGAAAATCGCGCTCTTTCGATGGGTCATTCTATCGACAACCAGCGTCGGCAGGTTAGCTACTCACCCGCGTCACGTTTACTGAGGTTAGGGTTAGGGTTTGGGTTAGGTTTAGGAATAGAGGTTAATATTCACCCACGTCGGCAGGTTAGCTACTCACTTGCGTCGGCAGGTTAGCTTTTCACCAGGTTAACATTCACCCGCGTCGATAATGGACCGTTGAACAGATGCTATCTCCCGTAAATGTCATAGGTCAAGACTCAAAACTTTTCAGGATTCAAATTCGAAAACTGCAAAAGTAGGAGATGTACAAGCTCAAAACGCCTCGCTTCGTGCCATGCTACTTTTGATGCTTTTTTACGCTGTATTATGATCGTGTAGGCCTTGTAGGGCGTTAATTTACGAGTTTAAATCTCTCCCGATTTTAACTTTTTTTCTCCACCAGCCGAAGGCAGGGGGAGAGTATGTTTTCGCCCCTGTCCGTCCGTCCGTCCGTCCGTCCGTCCGTCCGTCCTCCGAGTTTGTTACCAGCTAATCTCCGGCACCGTTGGCCCGGTCACTGCCAAAATGAGCACACACACACTCCCTGGATGCCAATTCAGAACCTCTGCCCCACATTTTTCAAATGGCCCTGTTCTAGCGCCACCATGAGGCTGATGTTTGCAAAACACATTTCTGTACACTACTCCTACAGATTTTGTCCAAAAATCACGCAAATCCGTAGACAGTATCTCTACAGTCATGTGATCGACACGGATATGTCCGATTTTCCATATTCCATCCTGATTGGCTACAATTGGCTTCCAAAGTTTGCAGGATTGCTCAGTTTTGAACAAAATGCTTCAAATCATGAACACAGCGTGCAATCTTGGTGAAATTGGGCGTGCACGTTCACACTAGGCAGAGGAAGAAATGCCACCTCAAATTTCTCAAATCAGCCTCATGGTGGCGCTATAACAGGGCAATTTGTGTGGCCTGGTGGAGACCTGTGCTCGGAAGAGAACTGCTTCTAGTTGTGTATTTTTTTTATTATTAGATTTTTTCCAGTTATTTCTGAGGTTATTGCCCAACAACAACGATCTAATATGCAGTCTACTGAATGTTTTCTGACGGCCTGTTCCTGCCTGCTGGGTGATTTGTCCTGCAGCCTCTGGTGAGTCAAATGCAAGGTGAAATGGTGCTCTTCTATCTAGGCCAGTGGATTCTGCCCCAGGCACACCAATGGGCAAGTCACAATCACACCTGTGTTCCCATTCATATTCATGTTTTCACTCTGCAAACATTTATATTTTATTTACTAATGCCAAATAAAAAATAAATACAAAAATAAAAATAACCATGAGCCCTATTTAATACTTTCGTAAATTAAAGAATAGATGCTATTTTCAAATAAGTAAGTATAAAATATGGTTTAATTGGCCAAATCTAAATCTGCAAACTAACTTTAAACAAAAGTTCAAAATAGTTTGGAAGTATGGGAAAATAAGTTGAAGTAAAAATACATAAAAACTAGTAGGCCTACACAAGTAGTACAGCACTTGAAAAAATGTACTTAGTTACTTTACACCTAAGCAGCACAGGCTTACTTGATTTTTTTCTCTGGCAAAACCTGGCCATGTTGACTGATTCAGACCAACCAACTATATGTGATGTTAAGATGGTGGGTCTGACAACATTAGACTACTCATACTGTAGACTGCAGTTAACGGTTAATGTGTGTGTGTGTGTGTGGGTGGGTGTGTTTTGATTCAGCACCTGCTGGTGGTGAAACAACTGGTTCAAACGTAACAAATACATTCACCTTGCTCGGCTTCTTTGCTGCTCACTGTGGATAGACACACACACACCGTGCCAATTTTAATGTATTTAGAATAAAAAACAGAACCTAGAGATGTTGATATAATTATAGAACAACTGCTAAAGACAAGGAAAACAAAAACGGCAGAGGGAACATAAGTGTTATTATTACATAAACGAAAGTGTATGAAAGAGACAGACAGATGTGTTTTAGATATAGTCCTTAGATCTTTAGTTTGAATGTAATGTAATGTACGAGTTTACTACTACTTTCATCTAAGGCTAGCGCCAGCTGAAATACTTCCAACATAGTCATGACGAGTTACAACTTAAATCTTACACCTCCCGTTGCTGTTAGTAGGCGTAAAGTCCTCCGTACGATAGCTGTTGCACGGCACGTCACTTTGAAAGGTGGCATAACTTGGAGGAGCGAATTATGCCAGCTGTTTTGTGTCGGCACCGCGCTTTCCGTGATAGATTACACCGCTTGGACATTTATGAGGACTAAGATTTATGCTTGTGCTTACGTTTTCCACGAGCGGAGATACAGAGGATTACCGGCCTGCTGGCAGCAGACCTGGAACTTGAAACGTGAGACGAGCCTCTCAGTCCTTTCCCTACGAGTGTGTCTGGCGCTAACAATTTTTTGCTACAGGATCATTTCCAAACTTTGGTTGGTGATTGGAGTGCATAAATATAATGCATGTAGAGCTACAGGAGCGGTCACACTTTAATTATGTCAGCGCTTTATAAGACTGTTATGTTTTCCAACTCAGCGATCAAATATGGCCATGCAGGGCCAAAGCATGACGGCTTTATCCTCGAGCAGTGTAGCACAGTGGTTCTTAGACATTTTCATGTCCAGGAGGACCCACAAATTAATATGTATTCGGCCGCAGACCCCCATCTGAAAATGCTTTGTTGCAAGGACCCCCCATATGAGATTTTACGGTGTTGTTTCAAAAGTATTCCAAAATGTAAAAAATATATATACCGGTATATATAATTTTAGAAAATAGCTGCAAGCTTGTAGATTAGACAAAATAGCTGATGTACTGTCTATAGAAAGTGGTCGAAATGATTAACCAATTTCACTGGGGACCCCCTGGAACCCCGTTAAGGACTATACTGGGGGTCCCCGGACCCCACTTCTAGAGCTACTGCCTGTGGAGAGACTTTGAGGCATGCAGGAAACCAGAAACCCCCGGGAAGTTCCTGGGAGGCTGAAGGTATCCCCTGAGAAAAGCTAATGACCCAGTTACGTTAGCTATAGTATTTTAGCTTTACTTTGAGCCATTTAGGCGTTTGATCTCATCGCTATCACGTAGCAAAAGAGTTCAAAGATAATATGGGCATGAGAGACTTGTTTTTGCACACTTTCATGGAGCATGACAGGCTCTAACCGACAAAATAGCATTGCATTAAAAAACCATTAAACTGATTGACAACAAAAGCGCTTTATTTTCTGAGAGGATCATAACGTGGTAAATTACACTGCAATTATGATGAGGAGTGCTCATCACAGATTAGCACTCTACATCAACCTTACACACTGTAAGTTTTAGTCCTTGAACAAATAGTGTTATTATTTTGCTAGTGCTAATGAAATACGAAAGCCCTAATTTGCGGTAGGCAAACAACCATGTCCCACATTGATCAGCTTGACTGTTTTCATTCTGTTTATGTCATTTGATGGCACGGTAATAAACAAGGCATGGCGAATAGATCTTTTCACTGATTGGACTCAGAAAGTGAAAACATAATTTTCCGTGAAAGTATTTTGTTTTGTGTGGACTTTACACCAGTGTAACTAAGATTAATCTTATGTCTCTGTGGTGCAACCAAATCTAAACAGCTTCAGTATTTAACTGTAGTATCTAAACTAGTTAGATACTGAAGATTAGAATAATTTTGTCCCCATTGATTTCGGATGGGGACCAAAATGCATTTGGGTCCCCATCCGGAATGGGGGTACATTTACTATAATCAATTTTGGGGGTGAACTACTCCTTTAAACCACAGCATCTGTATTATTCTGGGTGAAACATTTGCAGAAAATTGCAAATCTATAAGCTCACAGTAGATGGGCTATTTTCTGATGTGGAGAACAGAAAATACACTAGTATAGAGCCCATGAGGGACTCATGGGCATGTCAACTACATTTTTCAAACAATACAGACAATTAAAATGTACCTTTGCCGAAAATAGCCGATCTACAAGCACACAAAACGCTTTAACTATCCAGAATATGGACACTAGGGTTCATGCATGGTTAAAAACTGAATGAATGATTGAATAAATGAATGAATGTATGACAAGCATTGCTTCTATATCATCTGTGCAATGTTGCTAAGTCTTGTTCAAAGTAAGAAAGTAATAGCCAGCACTCCAAAGTACTTCTAGGGCTTTTTAATTCATAGATGCACGGACAGTATACACGGACACGTTTCACCATCAAGCCTTCCTCAGCGTGTATGAATAAGTGTTGTTCATGTGGTGTGAGTGATGGCTCACACTGCTGGAACAAAGTTAATTTTGTACTACTTTGTTCTGCTCCTTGGGACTAAAATCCTAAAAATCCACAAGGAAGGAGTTGAAATTCACTGTGCAGTGGGTGGGTGCCAGGAAAGGCAAAAAGCG
This sequence comes from Nannobrachium achirus, assembly GCF_963921795.1. NCBI lineage: Eukaryota > Metazoa > Chordata > Actinopteri > Myctophiformes > Myctophidae > Nannobrachium > Nannobrachium achirus. The sequence goes on from NC_137823.1 coordinate 38,097,046, forward strand.
CACCACCCGATGCACTGTGGCACGACAGCTTAACTAATAACACTGTAGAGACCCTGATGTTAGATAGGAGAGTGTGGAGGGCAGCGATCCAGGAGTCCCGAGTTGGTGTTGGCTAGACCACACACTACAGTATACTGTACGTGTGTGTGTGTGTGTGTGTGTGTGTGTGTGTGTGTGTGTGTGTGTGTGTGTGTGTGTGTGTGTGTGTGTGTGTGTGTGTGTGTGTGTGTGTGTGTGTGTGTGTGTGTGTGTGTGTGTGCGTGTGCATGCGTGTGTGTGCGTGTGCGTACGCCCGCAAACACTGTAACTGTGAACTGTACAGGGAGGATGGGTTAAGCTGTGACTCACACCGTTTAACCATTCGTTTCAGAGAGTTTATGTTCTTTATAGATAGGTTTCCAAACCGTGACACACAAAAAAGAAAGGTTAAATCGACTCTCACTCAACACAAACATGATAGAATAAGGTCATCATGCTTTGGTGAATGTGGAAATAGGACACTTTCCTCAAACAAAACAAACGCACGGCTAAAAAAGTTTGCTGCAAAGTACAGTTCTGCCCCCGGGGGATCTTGCATTCACCTATGTCTGTCTGTCAGTCTGTCTGTTTGTCTGTCGGCTAGGCCAATCATGCGTTACATTTATTGTGCATGCTGCCAAAATGACGTGAGAAAAATCATAAAACGGCAAAAATCATAAAACACTTAAACTATCTATACTTAGTAAACTAATACTTTGTTGATTGGGATCAGCTCTGTACTTGGTCCACTCTCGTCCCTGCTCTACACCAATTCTCTCTCAAAATAGCCGATCTACACGGTCACAACGTGTTGCGATACATTGTTGATCGGCTTTTAGCGGTGAATGCTCCTTCCATTATAGGGCTGCTAGGGTTCAAGTTGGCCTAGTTAAAAGTTTTGAACAGAGTCTACCACAGCATCCTTCCACACCGTAGAGCCGGGGTCCTCAATAGGCGGACCGCGGTCCATGTCCGGACCCAGGCGCACCTCCGTCCGGACCGCGGCACATTTCTGAGAAATCTCCGCACAGTTGTATCTGACAATCGGACTGACTGTGTGTGATTTGTGTTTGTGTGTGCGTGGGTGTGTATGTGCTCATTCGCTCAAACACATACACAGGCTCACAAGACACACCCCTACGCCAATTTGCAAGCCCACAAAGCGTAGCGGGTGCAACGTGCTGTGGACTTGTAGATCAAAGGTTTTCCTTCCCTCCGAAGCAGCGCTCTCCATGCTGCTCCCCCCTCCCCTCCCCTCTCCACACACTCATGCCGCTCGCTGCCTGAAAAAGTTGCTAAAACCTCTTGGAAACCATTGCTCCCACTGGATTAATAACTTAGAGATCTTCTACCTTTGGCTGTTCAATTGGAGAGGACAACAGCAACACATTAATATCCACGATGTAAGGCTCCAACTGCTTGCATTAGACGAGAAATGGTCGCGAAACTCGCGATGCGTGATGATGCGTCTTTAACAATGTGATGTGTCGTCGCATATTATTGCCAGCTATCCTAGGCTGTGTTAGGTTAATAACTATGACTCGTTGACCCTGATTTGACTGGCCATTTGACATAGGCAACCAGCACAGTCTGGCTTGTGCAGTACGTGTGTCAACTGAATGTCAAGTAATCCTCTCCCCCTCACGCTAAGTTTCACTTTATTTTCCATTCTGAACGACAAGCCTAATATTGCATTCATGCTCTTTAGTTTCCAATAATTAAACTATAAGCCAGTGTTTTTTGCTACACAATAAATGTAAATAATGTAGCCTACTCTACATGCATAAATAATTATCCATTCATCCATCCATCCATCTTCAACCGCTTATCCAGCATCGGGTAGCAGGGGTAACAGTTCCAACTGAGATTTCCAAAGTTCCAAATAATAATAATAATAATTAAAATAAACAATTCTAATGATTATAAAATAAACATACATACATACAGTACATACTGTATAAATGTATCCGCCTTATTTCGCCTTCGCCTTTTTTTTCGGACCCGGACCTGTTTCAAAAAAATATTTCTGGACCTTCAAGATTTGTATTTGAGGACCCCTGCCGTAGAGTATGTACAGTATATATGCTGTGCCTGTAAAGATCCAGTCCTTAATCAGCAGCCTCCTTCCCGACATTAGAACAGTCTGAATCCATTCTGCTAAGGGTTGAGCAATGTCCTTCAGGGTGTTGGGGTCCCCCAAAATAAACAGACTAGGGTTGAATGGAATAGTCACCCCCTGGGTAATCATTTTCTTTTACCAACGGAGCAGCTATTAAGATATCTCGACAATATTTGGAGTTAAATCATTAAAAGGTGACACAACCTGAACCTCTGGCCAAAGTTAAATTGTGCTTTACTGTAGTTAAACAACCACAAATGTCAGGTCCATGACTCTTATGTACTCTTAATGAGAGCCTTTTCAGCATCCACAGCTGAATATGTTCAAGTTTGTGACTCAGTCAAAAGTATTAAAATGAAGATGAAAACAATTAAGCCCATTCTATCTGAATTGAAGCCATTGAAAGTGACATAACTGCTATAATTAGGATTCTGGAGGACTGCTATAGTTGGCATGCTATCAAGGTGGTTTGCTATAATCTAGTTCAGATTTTATAGTTCTGTTTTTCTTTTTAAAATAATATCTACATTCATCTGCTTGATAAGTGCTATATGCAAATCAGAGGCCACTGTTTAAAAATGAGTTTCTTTTTCTGTATGCTGGACTTGCTCACCCATGGTTTGTTAGGGTACATTTTAAATTGCTTACAAGAAATCGTCATTTCTCTAAAACAGGCAGCATAATGTGTTCATATGTGAGCATGTTACATCAATAGGGTTGACCAAATCATGACCACATCACTGTGTGGGGGTCCCTGCTTCATCTCTCTCTCAACTAAGGGGTCCTTGGCCTGAAAGCGCTGAAGACCCCTGATGTATACGGTATATTAGTCGTGGCAGCATGTTTGTGATTGTGAAGAGACCAAAACAATTGTCCTTGTCGCTGCGGCACATCAAAGTGTCATGCAAATCATGCTGTGTTACTGGCAAGGTGACCTGGCTGGATGGGAGACTCCCGGCCAGTCTGGCCCTGCTGTTGTCTGACTCTGGATGTGTAGTTGACTTGGCCTCGGTCCAAATCCAGTGTGACCTGTCCCCTCTGCTCTTTATTATTTAGACAGAGAGCTGCGTGACTTCTGAAGAGGACTGTTACTTTGTGAAAGTCTCTGATGTGATGATAACTTTCTTGACTTTGGCATTCTCAAAATATAAGGAATTCATTGTTGATTTGATTCTGACAGCATAGTAATACATCAAAAGCCTGCATTATACACGGCGAGGCCGATCAAAGAGTTGACACATACCTTACAAGTGTAAAGAAAGTGTTTTATGTGAATAGTTGGTTGTCAAACTGAAAAAACAAAGAAACCACTTCCATCCTTTTCATGTTTGTGAGACTATTTTATGTAATTATTCATCAAACATTAATTTAAGAATCCAAAAGATTAGTTTTGGGGCTTTTATGCCTTCATTCATAGGACAGTAGACTGACAGGAAATTGTCAGAGAGATGGGGAGTGACACGCAAGAAAAGGACGCCAGGAACGGGATTCGAACACACCACTCGCTGTCAGGCTGGCATTGTAGTCTAGGGTGCCCGGACCGCCACGCTGGCAGCTCGGGACGATCCATGCTCTAGTTCATGGGTCTTCAACAGGGGGTCCGGGACCCCTAGGAGGTCCTCAGAGTTACTACAGGGTTCCTCCAAATCTTTGAGTGATAGAAACTTTTTTTATCCTTTTTTATACAGTATTAACCACTTGAACCCTTGCGTCCATATTCTGAGAATTTAGCCAAAAATAGCAGATCTACAAGCTCACAAGATCTCGCCCTCCGAGGCGTTGTGAGCTTGTAGATCGGCTATTTTCGGCAAAGAGCTTTGGTGAAGAGGGTAAAAAGAGCCGACTAAGTATAGAGTGAAAGGTCAAGTTCATTAAGTATTGACGGTTCAAGTGGTTAAATATCTGAAAACACAAATTGACATGAATCCAAAATACACTGACGATTGTGCTGTCAAACAATGAAACTGTGGAATCTATGAACAGGTTGTGGGGGTCCCTGCTTCATCTCCCTCTCTCAACTAAGGGGTCCTTGGCCTGAAAACGTTGAATACCCCTGCTCTAGTTAAGTGGGATGTCTGTGGAAGACAAGAACTGCGTAAATGTTATTGTGTTTCCTCTAAGATAATCAGAGCCCCGCGAAGAAACCTGTGCTCCCTTTGGGAGAAACAGGTGGCCCAGAAAGCATAAGGAATTATTAGCCAACCTGGTGTGTCCAGTCATTTCACCGTAATGTAACAACCTGACCATGTTGTGTCTACTGAAACAAGTAAGACACCCTAAGGGCAAGAAGCGACCGTCAGGTCGTGCTGAAACAACACACACAGACACACAGGGGTCCATTAAACAGCATGTTATAGAACTGCAGCCCAGTTGACAGAGCTGTGTTCCGTTAAACAGCGTGTTAAACAGCAATTCCCCCCAAAGAAGAAGACATGAACTCCCTAAACAACAACGTGTTATAGAACAGCGACAGGAGAGACACAGCTGACTGAGCAGCGTTCGGGTAAACAGTGTGTTAAACAACAATCTGAGCTGTCTGTGAAAGCCACAACCTTTTGTGACCTGCCTTTATGGATGGACTCTGCTGAACCGCCTGAGAACTGGGGTCGGATGCTTCAAAGCGTCCATGCAAAAGTGGGGCTTGGCGGACGGAGCAGCATGTGAGTGTGGGGAGCCGGAGCAGACCGCTGACCACGTAATCAACGCCTGTCCTCTGTATAAACACCCTCTGAGGCCAGCCTCTTCAATGTGGGACCTGAGACGAGGGCGTGGCTGTACGCTACTGATCTGGACATCTGATGATGGCACACGAAAGAAGAAGAAGGATGGAATGGGAGGGAAGAACTATGGGAGGGAGGAACTGAATTCGATAGGTAACGAAATGTTGTGTATTAGCGTGACTCACTGACGACCTGTGTGTGTTTGTAGTCCTGCTGCTCCAACTCCAGGATGAACATCTCCAATGCAAAGTAATTATGTTGGTTAATAATAGGTTTAACATACTGTTCTGTTAGAATAGAGGGATGGCGTGGTTGTAGCCGGTGCATCTGTGGCCATCAGCTTTGATGAGCAGCTCTGAATTTGTGTATTGTATTGTATTGTATTGTATTGTATTGTATTGTATTGTCTGAATGTGCAGTCTAATTGTATGAAAAGTGTAGTCTAATTGTATGAAAGTGTAGCACAATGAAAGTTTAGTGTAGTCTAATTGCATGTCTGTGTAGTATAATTGTATGCAGGTTTAGTCTAATTGTCTAAATGTGTAGTCTAATTGTCTGAATGTGTAGTCTAATTGTCTGAATGTGTAGTCTAATTGTCTGAGAGTATCTAGCCTTTAAACACAGGGTCCAATTTTCCACACGGAAACTGACAATAAATGATTGTCTCTATGACCTCATGAACACCTGTTCCAAATTTGTTGACAATATTGTCCAGTTTATCCACACGGAAAATCGGACCATGTGTGCAAAGGCCTTCATTGTCTGAATGATTATCTATCCTTCTTATCTCTCTCTCTCCCCCCCCCCCCCCCCCCCCCCCCACACACACACACGCGCGTGCGCAGTGCCTTGCGTGTTCTCCATTTGCTTGAGGTGATTTCTACAGCCTTGCTGTGTGTCAGCGTGCAGTGGTTTTGCTTCCCTGATAAAAGTACTCCTTGACGAGAGCACAAATTCATGCGGGCGGGGCCATTTTCCCCTCTCCAAACCTAGGGGCGGAGATAGCGCATTTCTTTTGTAGATAATGGGACTGGATGGGGAACGGATGTTTTGTTTCTGGGTTATTTCGTCTCATAGCAACTATTAGCAACGGTAGCTTGATCGAACGATAGACAAGAGCGATCTTAATACGCTGATTAAAAAAAATAAAAACGCTAAAACAGAGATCTCCTTCTTAGGCAGAACTTATTTACCAAAATCATAAACCCCTGACAGGAAAAGTGTTAATTGTGCTGAATGTGCAGTTTAATTTTCTAATGCTTTTCTAAGGAATTTTATATCAGGGCCACTCGGATATTGACAGATCCTCTTTTTAACTCTAGGAGATAAGTGTGATTTGGTATTCAATAGAACTGCATAACTGCTTCTGGAAACAAAGGAAAATACCTACATGTTGGGGTTGCAAAGTTATATAAAAAAGAAAACGAAGTGTCATTGTTGTGTCTTCAGGAACAAGGCATATTTCACAGAACATTGTTTTGGATATGGTGGCTCACTGGCTCATGCTGTTAACAATACAGCATTGAGTCACGTTCCTTGTAGGCACCAACATTAATGTTGAAAAGTAAAGGACTGTATGCAGTATATCCTGTGCCAACACAAAGTTAAGGATAAGGATGTGTGTGTGTGTGTGTGTGTGTGTGTGTGTGTGTGTGTGTGTGTGTGTGTGTGTGTGTGTGTGTGTGTGTGTGTGTGTGTGTGTGTGTGTGTGTGTGTGTGTGTGTGTGTGTGTGTGTGTGTGTGTGTGTGTGTGTGTGTGTGTGTGTGTGTGTTTTAACTCCTTGTGTGCACTATATATAGGCTGTTGGTAAACCTATAGGCAAAGCTATAAGCAGCCAGGAGGATCCATGGATGATGACGCCTTTTCAAACAGCTCCAGAATGCAGTGCAGATATTATCATGAAAGCTCCAAGGCACAGCAGAGCCGGCTGTGCAGAGATATTGTGGTGTGTGTGTGTGTGTGTGTGTGTGTGTGTGTGTGTGTGTGTGTGTGTGTGTGTGTGTGTGTGTGTGTGTGTGTGTGTGTGTGTGTGTGTGTGTGTGTGTGTGTGTGTGTGTGTGTGTGTGTGTGTGTGTGTGTGTGTGTATGTGTGTGCGAGAGAGAGAGTAAAGGATTGTGACTGTATAACTATAAACAGTATACGGATTGTGACTATATATAAGGATCATCATGACTGTATACGTATGCTGTAACAACAATAAGTAAAGGATTGTGACTCTATCCTGTGCCAGCAAAAAGTAAAGGGTCGTGACTGTAGGCCTATCGATGGTGACTGTATACATATCCTGTGACAACAAAAAGGCAGAGCAGCCATGTGCGCAGCGAGCTGTTTGTGACAACCCCGTTGGTTCTGAGATATGCAAATTCTGCACATATCAATAAACAACAGATGGTAGGAGCAAAAAAACCACAAGAGTGTTGCATTTCAGACGTGAAACGCTTGAAAATCGAGCACCCACCATCATCGCCGCCACCACGCCGCGCGTTCCCCGGAGCCTTGTGGAGTCATTTCATGCTTCACGCAGCGCTCGCTACGCGGCAGGCAGGGTTACAGGATCGCTGTCGGCCATGCTGGAGTACTTTTACTCCATAGTACTCACTTCAGTACAATTTTGTTTATGAAAGTATATTGTAGCTGTCGGGCTGAAACTCTAATCTCCATATTTTCTTCTCTGTTCTTTTTGTAAATGAATGCCCTACTTGATCATACTACAAAGTCACACAAAAGCATCAAAAGGAGCAAATCTGCAAGCTCAAAGCGCTGTGCGAAGCGACGTGTTTTGAGCTTGTAGATCTGCTACTTTTGCAACTTTTGAATTTCAATACCAAAGAGTAACAGTTTTGGACATATGAGGTTTTCACCCGACAGAGACAATATGCTTTATTATACTCCACTACATCTCAAAGGCAAATCATTGAGCTTTTTATTTGACAGCTTTGGTTTTTAGTCACTTTGCAGATTTAGATTATTCGTATGAAACATATTAAGTAATAATTGATGATGTAATATTATAGGTTAACCTAGCCAGCGGCACATTAAGTCATTAAAACCATTCCCACCTTTAATTAACCATTAATACATTACTAATTACAATCCAGTAATGACCTTCTTCTGCATAATGATACACTACTTTTACACTTTCTATATGCATGGTATTGCTAGTTTTCGAAGTAAAAGTAGTATATCGTAAGTTATTCCACCACTGCTGTTTCATACAGCTTCACATGCAGTCTTGAGCAGCTACTTTATCTACTTAAACCCAATACGGTGTTGAGCAGAGTACCTCAGGGCTCTATACTAGTGGATTTACTCTTTTCGCGGAAAATAGCCAATTCACAATCTTATCGATCTGCTAACCACCAGACCAAAGGGGTATCCCTGTGCATGGCGGGAGATACTAGACTTTTGAGGCCATCAAGCTAGGGGAGTGAGTCACTCTGCTACCCTACTCACCCCTCTTTTGACCTCCACTCACGGGGAAACCAGATCGAGGTCACAGCACCATTGTAACCCCCGGGATTCGAACCCGGGTCTCGCACGTGGAAGTTTAAAATAACCACCGACCAAAGGGATACCCCTGTGGAACGGGGGAGATACTAGACAAAATAGGGCCCCCCTGAGTAAAAGTACAAAAGCATTGGCGTACAACTATATTACAGTGAAGTGTACTTTTACTCTTTGAAAACTTTAGTCGCTAGTTACATTGTAGATTTAGATTATTATTACAAAACATACATTAACCAACTTCAGCCCTATGCGTCATGATGCAACGCATTGTGAGATTGTAGATCTGCTATTTTCAAAACATTTTATACATTTGAAAACATGAAATAATGATACTTTCTACTTTTGGTATTTTAAGTACATTTTGATACCAATACTTTTGTACTTAAGTACATTTTTAATTCCGGACTTTTACTTGAGTATTTCTACATTGCAGTATTGATACTTTTACTTAAGTAAAATAAATGAGTGTTTCCACCACTTGGGTAAATGTACTTAGTTACTTTCCCCCTACTGCCCCATGTGAATGACAACCAGGCTCCAGCTACAACAGCAGTTGGTTCAGGGACGTGCAGGGCATGTTAGAGAGGCAGGGGCTGAAATCTCTAAAAGGGCTTTTTGGTGAAGATATCAAAAATAGCAGACCTCCAAGCTCACAACGCGTCGTGCTGCGACACGTTGTGAGCTTGGAGGTCAGCTATTTTCAGTGCTTGATACCACACTGAACTAAGCATAATCAAGTCAATACTGGAGATGTGGCGTATGGCATGGATTTCTAGAGGGCAATTCTTTCAACATAAGATGCTGCATTCAAGTTCAGGAGTGTTTGGAATTATTGTAATAATACATTCTTGAATGCTGCCTTCAGGTATGGCATGGAAAGGGGACATTTGCATTTCTTTCACCATAGTAAAAACAGCATTCATTGTCTGGAGAGGGCACTTTTTACAGATGGATAAAAGGGCAGGGGCTCAAGCCCCCTTTGATGTCTATGTGTGCACGTGCCTGACAAGTGACAACAGCGGTTGGTTGTACTGCTAGGTGGAGCAGGGACCATAAAGGAAGCAATGCATGCTGGGTAGTATGTTGGCTGTGGGTCAACGAGATGGAGGAGAACGAGACGAGAGAGGAGGGGGGAGAGAATGAGGGGGTGGGGGAATTATGCCGTGAAAGAATATTGTTGATGTTGGGCAGAAACCTTGTATCTCCATATTTAAACATTTAAGACCTGGAAAAAGCTCACAGCGCGGCACCGAGTGCTGCGCTGCGAGCTTGTAAATCTGCTAATTTTGAAAAGTCGTGAAAATGTGTGCAAACCTCTGAATATATATGTGTTTTTAGAGCGAACACATTTGTAACTCAAATTTTGCATCTGGGGGTCCCTGGAACTAAATATTTTGAGATGGGGGTCCGTGGCCAAATACATTTTGGGGGTCCTTGACATGAAGAAGTCAAGGACCCCCAAACATAGAAACATAGTTTTTTTTTTTTTAAACATAGAAGGATTTAGAAGACATTTATAGAATCGGGACAAAATATTCAAAGACTTGCACAAATCTTCAAGATTTTTCAAAAATAGCAGATCTACAAGTTCGCAGTGTGGCACTCGGTGCCGCGCTGTGATATTTTTTAATAGTTAAAGCATAAAATAATGCGTAATAATGCGTTCCCTGTCTAAATGGGTTAAACATTTTATACTGTTGCTATCCAGCAGAAATATCTTATCTCCGTCTTTTAACTTTTGGTGTTTTTTCATAAATGAATGTGCTACTTGATCATACTACAGGCTCACACAAAAGCATCAAAAGTAGCAGATCCACAAGCTGGAAACGCGGCGTGAGGCAAAGTGTTTTGATCTTGGAGATCTGTTAATTTTGAATTTGAATCCTGGGAAGTAACAGTGTTTGACATATGAGGTTTCCACCCGACAGAGACGATATACATTGAGCTACTTAAGCCATACTAAAGAGCCATAATACTCGGCACTGCAACCCGCCGCTAATCTGAGGAAGAGAGCTATTACCGCCCTTCCCCCCCATACTATACCCAACATTTCCACTTTGGCAAGCTGCCAGTGCCTCACTTAAAGCACATTATGTACAAGCGTTGTAACTTTGTTGTTTGTAAAGCCCCTAGGCGTGGATTTCTGGACTTTGCAGTGTACCTGACCAATTTGGAAATCCATCCTTCCCTCCTTCGTGATAAGTTCCAGTGATGGACAAATTGGTGCTCAAACTCAGTACTTGGGTACTATTGAACACTTGAAACCCTATAGCTATCCCTCTTCTGGGGGAGTACATTCGGCGAAAATAGCAGATGTGACATGCTGTTGTCTGTTTGTAGATCAGACATTTTCGGTGAAGATATTTAGTGTTCGTGTAGACGCTACATTCCCAAGTGCTCTCTCTACACTGTAGAGTGCTCTACAGTGCTCTACACATAACCCTCCCCACACACATATGACATCAGTAAATACATTGGAAAAACACTGCACATATACACATTGTCATACACACAATGTCCTGTAGCAGCAGCTAGCACCGCTATAAAAGAATAATACCCTACATGCAATCATCACGACACAGCTCACACTCCGCATAATAATGGCAGTCTGACTCCACTTCCCATGGCCTTAAGCGAAGACACACACACACACGCGCGCGCACACACACACACACACACACACACACACACACACACACACACACACACACACACACACACACACACACACACACACACACACACACACACACACACCACAATCTCTGCACAGCCGGCTCTGCTGTGCCTTGGAGCTTTCATGATAATATCTGCACTGCATTCTGGAGCTGTTTGAAAAGGCGTCATCATCCATGGATCCTCCTGGCTTCTTATGGATTTGCCTATAGGTTTACCAACAGCCTATAGTGCACACAAGGACCCCCAGTTTGATATGCATTAGACCAGTGGTTCTCAACCTTTTTTTTTTTCTGTCAAGGACCCCCAACATTATATGTATTTGCAGCAGACCTCCAGAAGCAAAGATTTGAGTTAAAAATGTATAAATATATAAATATGTATTTTCAAAAAGATTCTTCACAATTTGTCTAAAACAATATCAGTTCTACAAGCTCACAGCACGGCACGAAGTGACAATATTTAACCAATGAAAAGCATTAACAAGAAGCGTGTGGCTAAATGATAACTACTGTACACTGGATCCCAGTGGCGTCAGTTCAGCAAAAGCTAAGGTATGGCAACATGACTGGTGTCTTTCACGCGTACCAGTCATGTTGCCATACCTTAGCAACAGGCATGATGAATTTATTTTAAGAAGTACATTTTATTTTTCCCCCCCTGTAGCCAAGGTATGGCAGCTGGCATACCTTCCCATACCCAATTGACGCCTCTGATTGGATCCTTTCCCCCCTTTCTTGAAAAGTAACCGTTTTGGACATACAAGGTTTCCGTCCGCCAGCGGCGATAATGTGTCTGGTATGTCATCTTTACAGGGTCTAGCGCACTGCAGAGAACCTCAAGCCGTGGTACAGACAGACGGACAGCGCTGACAGACAATCGGACACGCCGGAGGCCCCGCGAGGTCGACTGGATCTACAGCGAGGTCATTGCTGTTGACCTCGCCGCGCGGCTCGAGGAGATGCGGAGCTGATGAAAAGAGAAAAGCCATGCTCGACCCCTGACCCCTCGGCAGAGCTGTTTCCCGGTATGATTTATTCTCAGATGATTACACCGCCGTTACCAGAATCCATCTGATGCTAAAATGATTCCAAACCAATACTCTGGTTTGAAAAGCAGCAAAGCCAAAGGTGTCAGTTTGTAAAGCTCCATGGAGCATCGAGAAGGCTCTTTCGGGATTAAAAATTCACAGCTGATTTGTAGGGTCGTCTACTCTATGTGTTTTTGTTGAAATAAGTGTTAAATAGCTCTCTATTCCGATAGTGATCATTGCTATGGAGTGTTTAACAACAACAGGGCTCTCACCGTCTACCCAGCTATTTAGCAAATAGAAAATACCTTTTCAGGTCAGGACACCAAATGGGGTTTCTCTCCAGTGCATGTATTTTCTGCTTATTAAAAGACCTGGAGCGATGGGGGGACACCCCTCTTACTGAGCTAACACTCTATAGCAGGGGTGGGCAACTTTGATGATGGAGAGGGCCACTATATTTTACCACTCACTCCAGAGGGCCACAATGCATATACATAGCAAAAATAGCCGATCTACAAGACACGTTTTGAGCTTGTAGATCGGCTATTTTTGCTATTTTTGAATTGGAATCATGAAAAGTAACTTTTTTAAATTATTTTATTTTTAAATTTCAAATGCATTCATATGTTCGTATGTTCATTTTATGAATTTAAATACAAATACATTGGACATCAAAAATACAATAACATTTTAATACTAGTCATTAAGCTACTAATATAGACAAGTAATTAAAGCGGGTAATTCTTCCATGTTTGAAATTGAAATCAATAATATATCAGTATTCCGATAGTAACCTGCAGGCCGCATTAAGTGGAGGTGGCCCCTGGGCCACCACAGTTGCCCATGTATGCTCTATAGCAATGATTACTGTCATAATATAGATATTAAACTTTTAACAAAAACAACTTTCAGTGCCTTTAAAACCTGTTTACAAAGCGTCGGCCTGCTTTGTATGACTAGCTTGTTTATCCTTTACACACACACAGCCTCCCCCCACTCCCGTCCATACATTAATGCCTAATGAGTATTTGCGCGCCGCCGGTGTGAGCTGCTCTGCGGCTATGGCTCGCGGCTCGGCGTGCGTCCTGTCAACACGGGGGCGCCGCGTGCTGACAGCTAGCGCAGCGCTAATGGATGGCTTCAACGCTCCGTCGTGACAACGTAACGGGGAAGAGGCCCTGTGTCATTTATCTGTCACTAAATTGCTTCGCACAGCAGCACAGAGGAAATGTGCTATTTGCCTCTGAGATGAAGTGTGGAGTAGGATTAAAAGTATGGAGAATTGGAACATACTCCAGTAAAGTAGAAATACCTCAAAATTTTACGTAAGTACTGTGCTTGAGTACATGTACTTAGTTACTTTACAACAGGGGTCTTCAACGTTTTCAGGCCAAGGACCCCTTAGCTGAGAGAGATGAAGCAGGGACCCCCACAACCTTTACATAGATTCCATATAGTTTAGTTTGACAGCACAATCATCAGTGTATTTTGGATTCATGTCAATTAGTGTTTTCAGATATTTAACCACTTGAACCATCAATACTTAACTCTTTGCGTGCCAGCGCCCTCTAGGGGCCAAAGAATGCCAGCGCATCTCTCATAGGCGAGCGCTTTAGCTTCCAGGACTTCAGCTTCCAGGACCTGACGTGCTCACGTTGATGCACTGCATGGAAATGTCCCGGATGAAGATGCTAACAGAATGGCTATTCCCATTTTGTCATCTAAAAGATCATTTTTGGGCGATTTCGCCGTAAATAAACCTCGCGCCGCTTTCCTAAAACACAAAAAAGAGATATAAGCCTTTAAAGATGCGGTCCTTCATTGGATTAGGCGGAGATTGGCGATTGCGTTCGCAAATTACGGCCGGCTGGGACGTTGTTAGCTTTCGGCTAGTAGCTACAAAAATCAAGCCAGGCTTCAGAAGGCCTCTTATCATTTTATTCATTTAATTAAATAAAGCCGAACTACTTCGGGATCGGCACACTCGTGTACTCATCGGAAGCGGCGCCGAACATCGGGTGAACATTGGGGAGCTCAAAAATGTATTTTAAACCATTTTTAATGGAATATATCGTCGGACAGAGTAGAATGGCTAACTGGCTAGCGGCTAGCGAGCCAGGACCACCCACGACTCTACAAGCAGCTCGGGGTAAGTGAATTAATAAAAAAAAGATTGTATTGGATTGAAATAAAGCCGAACTAGTTCGGGATCGGCACCAGATGAGTTAATAAACTTGACCTTTCACTCTGTACTTAGTCTGCTCTTTTTCCCCCTCTACACTAAACCCCTTTGCCAAAAATAGCCGATCTACAAGCTCACAACGCCTCGCAGCGCGAGGCTGCGAGGCGTTGTGAGCTTGTAGATCTGCTATTTTTGGCTAAGGTTCTCAGGAAAAAGGTCAGGTTTCTATCACACAAAGTTTTGGAGGACCCCCTGTAGTAACTCTGAGGACCCCCTAGGAGTCCCGGACCCCCTGTTGAAGACCCTTGCTTTACACCACTGCCCCTATCTCTTTTCACCCTCATGCATGACGTTGTCGCGCACCTAAAATAGCAAGTCCTGCAAGCTCACAAAGTGTTGCGGCGTGAGACGTTGAGAGCTTGCAGGTCTGCTATTTTAGATGTGCGACACCAGCCGCGCGACCAAGCATAAATCAGGCCTCAGATCTTTTCGCTTTATTTTCAGTTCTCCATTTTATGTCGCTGACAATGGCCGCTAGTCCTGCGACTGTGGCTGCTCTGGTTGGCTTCTGTTTGATGTATTGCAGGTAATCATGTTCAGATGAATTGTGGGGAGGGGGATGGAACATGCAGGGGCGTCACAATTGTTCTCCCCTTTAGAAGTGGGACCAAGTTACTAGGGCCCAAGGTGGAGGTGGAGGGACCTTATTTTATACTTTAGCTATTGAAAAATAGCAGATCTACAAGCTCACAGCGCGGCACCGAGTGCCACGATGTGAGCTTGTAGATCTGCTATTTTTGAAAACATACATATGTATATTTTAAGCGAACATTTGTAACTAAGATTTTGCTTCTGGGGGGTCCCTGGAACTAAGCTCCGTGGCCAAATACATATCATTTTGGGGGTCCTTCACATGAAAAGGTTTGAGCACCACTGACATAGAAACATAGGTTTTTCAAAAAACCTTAGAAGGATTTGAAATAGTCAAAGACTTGCACAAATGTTCACGATTTTTAAAAAATAGCATGAAATGTGAGTGAATCCTTGTACCCAGGGCCCAGAAGTTTGTGCGACACCCCTGGGAATATGATTGATGATGGAATTTGTTCCATGCCAGTCTCTAGCTACAGGTTCTCCCGCTTGTTGGTGTATTACTGTTGATGTTGTTGTTGTTGTTAATGTTGTTTTTGTTTTTACATTTGTGTGCTGCAGACGTTATAGCAACACACAGCGAAAATCTGGAACGGTCATTTAAATCAGTGGTTCTCAACCAGTGGGGTCCCCAAATTATTTTTGGGGGGTTCCCAGATGTTTAGCTTAATGTGAAACATTGTTTTCTAAACTAACAGTAAACAAACCAACATAAAGTGTAAGTGTATGCACATTTCTAAAGTGACAATTTAAGGACTTTTTAATACCTCTTAAATGGCCAAATTGTCAAATATTAGAGGCAGAAATTGTGAAAATAGCCGATCTACATGCTCACAACGCCTTGCAATGCTTGTTAGTCTGTCTACTCTGTCTACACTCTACATCTCAGAGGTACGCTGGGGACAGTTCAGAAAGGCTTTCTCTTCTTGGAAAGTTTGCACCCTGAAACAGAAGCCATTGCTGCTTCAATGATAATCTGTGTTAATTTACAATGACGTGAACATTCACAGCGTACAGTTCAACTACCACTGTTCCTTTGACGGCACGTCGAGCTCACACTTGTGCTTCTCCAGGCTACTGTGAAATTATGTCATGTCTGTGCTGTGACTGTTAATGTAAGCACATTTAATGAGGTGTCACCTCTTAAATGAGATTCCGCAGGCCCTTCGCGTGACTGAGGTGTTTTGTGTATAAGGGGAATGTGCATGGGGAATTGTATGATTTTCCACCACCATTTTAGAGAGATAAAACATATATATATATATATATATATATATATATATATATAGCCCTTGATGAGGCCCAAAGCCCAAACAAGCCTTCATCCTAAAAGTTTGTTCCCCATCTCTGATCAAACCAGACAGCTATGCTCGCAGCTTATCTATAAATTATCAATACATTTTCAGGTAACACATATATATGCCATACTCTTGATAACTTCCACATCCACAGCTTTTTTCTTTTCTTTTTTTTTGTGCAATATTTGGTAGGGTCTTGAAGTCTGTCACAGTCAATAAATAATAAATAGGCTACATTAAAATGTAAAACAAATTAAATATACATTTCATTTTGAGCAAAAAAAAATGCCTTAGACAGCGTTTCTCCTTCATAAAAGGCAACTAGGGTGAACATGCACTTAAGACTGTACAGTACCTTATGTCATATTTTTTCTTTATCCCCAACACCAAGAGAGCCAAGCAGTCCCCAGTGGCTGACATCAAGCTAAATGCATTGGCTACAGAAACATAAAGCATGATGCGTTTGATACAAATATATTCCCCAAAGCAGTGCTTCTCAGATTACTTGATTTCAAGGACCCCCCAGTTAAAGTAGGTGTGCATTATGCCACGGACCCCCATTTGGTTCCATTTTGTACAGTCTTGGAGTTACAGACCTGTAAGGGTCCCTTTGGTTACTATCAATCATTTAGATGGGGAACCCAAGGGGTCCCCAGACCCCACTTAGAGAAGCACTGCCTTTGATTGTACCTTACAAAGTAAGGTACAATCAAAGGCAGTGCAAAGGCAGTAAGGCTTACTTTATGTCATCTTTTATCTCCAACACCCAGAGGCTAACATGAAGCAAAACGCATTGGGCTACAGGAACATGTTACTGGTTATTTCATAACGCTCTCAGGATACACAGCCTGTCCCTCCCTTCCCCAGAACACCCTGAACAACGCTCCAAGCATCCTTGGCATCCTCTCCACCCTGGCTCCCAAGCTGTACAATGACCTCATCCTCTTCCCGGAGCTCTCCTCATTCCTTGTGCAACATTAAGCCGGCATCATAGTCGCCTGGGCGGTGGAAGGCTTTAGACCGCGGTGTAGTCTTTTCGAGTCTTTTTGAGTCATGAAACTACAACGTTACAGCATTCCTCGCGGTGGAGAGCTTTACACCGCAAGTCCCAACACATCTCTCTGTTTTTACTAT
Organism: Nannobrachium achirus; assembly: GCF_963921795.1. Lineage (NCBI taxonomy): Eukaryota > Metazoa > Chordata > Actinopteri > Myctophiformes > Myctophidae > Nannobrachium > Nannobrachium achirus. Next base: position 38,114,386 of record NC_137823.1, read on the forward strand.
CAGACAGACAGGCTCTACACCCCGTTCACTGATTGGTCGATCTAGACCAGTCAGACTCAGTCACAGTGTACAGGACTCCACCGTGAGTGACTATGATGTCCTGCACTTATTTTCTGACTTGAGGTGGAAAGCTTTCCACCTCAAATTTGCGGTGGATAGCTCTCCACCGTACACTCTGATACGGGCTTTACATGCCTATTAGGGGTGTGTGTCTCCCTTCCAAGACGATACGATACGTATCCGAAACATGGGCTACGATTCGATTCAGAGATGCTCCATATTTGTTGAAATATAATGTCCATGCATTTGCTAGATAATCACAATTTTTTACACATTTTACACAGCTTTAATTTCTTAGCAAAATCGTTATGTTATCGATTTTAAATCATAGAATCGAATCGTATCGCCATGAATGAACCAATATCGTCCATGTATCATATCGTTTACCATGTATCGTGATGCGGATGGTATCGCTGTTAAAATGTATCGTTACACCCCTAATACTGTATAGACAGACACAAGGTTTACTAAATTGTTTTTCTTTGCACTCAACTTACATGACCAGCATTTACCCTCTTGTCTAAGGTTTACGCCATTTATTCTGTTCTCATACTCTGCAACTCTGGATAAGTGAGTCTAAATTGTGAATTTTCAATTGTCGGTATAGAGTGCTAACCGTGAGAGGTTTGCAGGACAAAGGAAAACGGAAACTACTTCACAACCCGACAGCAATGAATTGCTTGCCTGAATACATAAGAGGAGTCAATCAACAAAGGCTGTGTAGATGGAAATCACAAAGCAAGGAACGCACACTTTAACCGCACTTGCAGCCCAGACGACGTTCACCTGAGAAAACCCGAGATCAAGCATACACATGTCAACTTTTAGAGCCGGTTCCACAGGGACAGACAAGTGGAGGCACGGGTCACAGACCTGTCAGTGGCCTCTCACTGGTCCTCCCAGCACTAATTACATTTCAACGACAGGGGCCGCATATCCACACACCGCTCAGGACTCAATACCAGCCCTTCTGTATAGACAAGAAGCAGTATACTGCCTTAACCACTTACACCCTGCTAGACTTTCAATGTTTTTCAGACCAAGGACCCCTTGGCTGAGAGAGAGAGAGAGATGAAGCAGCTAGGACCCCCTAATACATTTTGTATACAATTGTGTAGCAGATTACACTTTTTCACAGATTTTATGAATAGCTTTATAGATTGTTTAATACCACTATCATCATTGTTGCATGTAAAGCGTCTTTGGGTACTTAGAAAAGCGCTATATACATTTGAGATATTATTAATATCTCCATATACATGGATCTTCATGTATGGGTATCAGAGATCTCCATATATGGGTAACTGGTCCGATATCCTGACTACTAATTGAAGCCGAGGCCGAATTGACCCGAATCGCATGAAAGAGAGTTTAGTAAGCAGAACATGTGCTTTTAGGTCAGACTAGCAATTTTATAAGACCAAGTTTACAGAACAAGTGAAATTGAACGTGATGAAACAAAAATGTGAATTGGAGCTGGGGCACTATACATTTGAAGCTGAACAGTGGGTACTCTCTCCTGACTGGAGAGAATAATTGGCAACCGAAAATTTATTTTCTGTTTACTTAAGAGTTGGAGAGACAGGGAGACCCTTGTTACAGAACAAACACTGAATCGATTTTATCCTACTATAGGAGCATTCACTTTTTCCACACACAGAGAAAATGAAAAGAAAACTTTGTTTTAACAATAAAATATCACTTGCACTATCTTTAACTGTGATTCATACTTCATAGAAGTTGCATATCTACAAGATCACAACTTATGAGCTTGTAGATCGTCTATTTTTGGTACGCGGCATCATGGTACGATGGGGCATAAATTAAGCACCACCTGCATTAGAATTCAACCCCACTCCGTGTCCCGGCAGTCTCCAGATGGCGGTGTTAAGTTATGCCAGGCCGGGGGGTCCACGGGACCCCCGAAGGTTACAGGGGTTCCATCTTAAGGGTCTCTAATAATTTATCAAGCACAGTGGCAGGGCACGCAGTAATGGAAAAGGTGGGCATAAAACACAAGGTTTATTGAGCTGTTAATGAGGCCGTTTGATTTATACAGCGGGGCAGAGCTTATGGGAACCGTTGCACTCTCAAGAAGCGCCAAAGGAAGCCTCCATCAAGACCAGGTCAGATCATGTTTGACAAGACCTCAGAACTGCTCTGTTGTCTATGACAGTGGTTCTCAACCTTTTCAGGCTGTGAACCCCAAAATAATCATATTTTAACTGGGGACCCCTCCCCCCACCCTACAAGCGCTAAGAGTTGAGGCAATACATTTTGTGTAACACGGTTCTATTGTGAAAATAGCAGATCTACATGCTCACAACGTCTCTCGTTGCGAGGTGTTGTGAGCATGTAGATCGTCTATTTTCAAAATTTCTGCCTCTAATATTTGACAATTTGGCCATTTAATTTGTCATTTTAGAGGCATTAAAAAGTCCTTAAATTGTCACTTTAGAAATGTGCAGATACCCTCTATACACTTAAACTTTATGTTGGTTTGTTTACTGTTGAGTGAGAAAACAATGTTGCACATTAAGTTAATCATCTGGAGACCCCCCAAAATAATCTGGGGACCGATCCACAGGTTGAGAACCACTGGTCTATGACAGTAGTTCCCAAACTGGGGGACAGGAAATCTATTTTTGGGGGTTCCCAGGATGATTACCTTAGTGTGCAACATTGTTTTCTCACTCAACAGTAAACAATCCAACATACAGTATAACTGTATAACAGGGTACCTGCACATGTCTAAACTTGAATGACCTTTTTAATACCAAGTTGGCAAAATTGTAAAATACTACGTAAGAAAGAGCTAAAAATTGATCTATAAGCTCACAACACCTTGCAGATCTGCTATTTTCACAAATTATCACAATATATTTCTGTGGAACCGAGTCAAACAAAATGTAATGCCTCACTGCCTATATTCCAAGTGCTTATAAGGGTTTGTTGGTATAGTAACAAATTACATTAACATTTTTGGATAAGTTGTAGTTTTAAGAGTAGTTTTAAACTAAAGCAACATGCTATTGACATTTACCTTTTTTTTTTCTCTCAATGTTTGGAAACATTTGAATATAATCTTTTTTTTTACACAAATCTTCTCTTATGGGGCCCCTGGAACATAACCTTTTCAGATGGGAGTCCGCGGCCAAATACATATCAATTTGGTGGTCCTTGACATGAAAATGTTTGAGAACCAGTTAAAGGATGACATGTTTGTTTTTACAACTATAAAGGTACCCCAATGTGGAATTAGTAGTGTTGCAGGCAACCATGCATGCTGCAGGTGGCTTTGGGACCGTGTAATACTTGTAATGGTTTGATTAGGAAACACGTCACACTACATTCACACCGCCATTCAAACCAAATTGGCCTGGGGGAACATGGGGAAACGGTACTGTCTATAAGCGAGACGGGTCGTCTTTATTAGGACACCATAAAACTGAAATGGTTTTCATTTGTGTTACAGTGTTATGCCGACTCTGCACGTTCCTCCAATGATCTCATCATTTAGGCCATTTGCTTCAAATGTAAGATAAGTCACGGGTAAACCCTGTCATTAAAAGTGGAATTGGTTTCCTCTGCCCGGCTGCCCTGCTTCTCACCTCAATCACATTTTGATAAGTACTTAAAGGAGTAATACAGACCAAAATAGGACCCCCCCTGAATGAGAATGTTTCCACAGACGTTCTTACCTGGTTCGGTTGATATGTCTCATTTCTGCCCCTGTTCTAAGATCTGTAGTTTAGTCCCCACTGCTAAAACGGGCGTATCGCCTCTATCCAAAAGCGCACATTTCGTCCGCTTCCAAAAAAAAATATTTTATGAATCGTCCAGACATGCTTCCTACAGTCACCACACACAGTGTTTTAGCGAGACGCTCTGTGCATTGATGTAAACAAAGCAATGCCACTTCCTACCTCGGGTCTGAGAGCTAGAGCGGAAGTCTCGCGAGAATCTCGCGAGAGCTCGAGGCAGCATTGCTTTCCTTAGCCCTGGTAAACAGGCTATTAACCTTTCACAGACTACAACAGCGTGTCTGGTATGTCTGGATTCATAAAAAAAATTACGCCCGTTTTAGCAGTGGGGACTATTCTACAGACCTAAAACAGACCTGAGTTGCAAATCTACTTGGACTGATTTCTTTCCCTGTCTATACCAAATCTATTTGGTATCCCAAACATAGCCGATGTACAAGCTAACAATGCGTCGCGTTGTGAGCTTGTAGATCGGCTGTCTTTGGCGGACGTTACCCCCAAAATGAGCATGCTGGAGTTCAGGTGGTTAATTCAAAGTTTGTAGTATCTAGAATCATTCATTCTTCTTATTCAAATACATATATAAAATTCCCAGCCACCCCAGAAATGGCTGTGCGCTTATTCTGCCAGGAATATTCTGTTATTTCAGGAATATATTATATATTTACAGTGATATGACTGCATTGATTTTACCACACCACCAGAGAGCGCCACGGCCTCAGTGATTCTGATATGCGGATGTAATAGGCTCAATATCCCTATTGACTTGTGTAAGCGAAAATTAGCAAAAACATCGTTCCCGCGGGGCGCTCCACGTGTGCGATTGGTGCACACCGATATAAGCGTTCGCATGCTCTCTATGCACACTCCCTAATAACGTTTTACCGAATGAAAATACGACCTACAGGAGCAGAGATGTCGACTTGAAATTGTAGTGTGTCGCTATGATAAAAATAGCTATGGCGACCCGGAAGCGATCGCGCATTTCTGGTTTTGGTTCAACGGCCGTGATCGTTTGGGATATCGTTTGCGGTGCTGCGATACGATAATCATTTTCGTTTTTACGCAAAAGAAATCTAAAAAAAATGTTTTTAATTACAGAATACGTTCGAATACATTCATGGCTGATTTGGACTGTTGTCTGGGATGTTGTTTTGGCTGGGGGTGAGTTAATCTCGACATGTTCTGTTTAGTGCATGGGTGAAATAGGCTCTCTCACCCCTCTCCCCTCCTCCTCCTCCCCCTCTCTCTCTCCCTCTCAGTATGTCAGGGATTAAAATAGCATCCCCCCACACATTCAATCACCAATACCACACTGCAGTGCACGCAAACACGCACGCACGCACGCACGCACGCACGCACGCACGCACGCACGCACGCACGCACGCACACACACACACACACACACACACACACACACACACACACACACACACACACACACACACACACACACACACACACACACACACACACACACACACACAGAGAGAGAGAGAGAGATAGGGTTTAGCATTTTAAAGCTATTAACCTTTAATACGAAGATTCAAAGTTTAAGTAGTTTAAGCCATTTACTTTCAAAGTGGCTATCTGGGGTGCTCCAGGGGTCCTTGAAGTTTGTTATGTGTAAAACTGAGTCAATTCAGTTTAAACCGCAACATTTATGACTGAATCATTTGAAACAGGGTCTATTTCCTAAAGAAAGTACATTTGGAGGTCCATGACAAAAACAACAACAACAAAAAGTTTGAAAACCCATAGTTTAACCTCTGCTGTCTCTATTTTGGGTATGTCATTATAAGCAAAAATAGCCAATCTACAAGCTTACACGAAATGTTGTGAGCTTGTAGATTGGCTGTTTCCACTCTTCTCCGTACAACCAAGTATAACGCAGGGGTTCTCAGAGTGGATTCCAGGGACTCTGTGGGTTCCTTTATGGGGGTCTAAATTGACCCATACAAGTCTGTAACTCTGACATTGTACAAATGGAACAAATGGACCCTAATGGGTCCATTTGATTCCATTTGGACACTGTCAGAGTTAAGGGAAGACCTTGAAATTTGAAAGTTTGAGAAACACTGGTATAATGTATAGAGCTTAAGTGGTTACGCTGACATTAGTACAGCACACATCAAAGCCAACCTGCCACACTAAATATTTGTCTAGTCGCGAGCGGAACAAGTGATGCAGCTGACACTGTATAAGCAGTTGAGTGGCAGCGTTCGAGACACCTGGGATTTCGTCTGTACCCACAGCTCACAGCTCATATCTCCTCCTGTCTGCTGACTCCAGACCAGACTCCCCCGACTGAAATTGCAGTAGCATTAAGGCTGAATCGCCTGGCATCAATAATTGAGCGGGTAATTGATTACCCTGCGGTCTGCGGCCGTTTAATACTGAATATGATGAGGCGGCGTGGCGGTATTACACGTTCACACCCATTGAAGAGCCGTCAGCCACTAATAGAGACGGACTGAGAGGAGAGGGGCCGCTGACAGGCCCACAGGCATGGATCTTTATGACGTTAAACGCGTCAATCACTCCTCTGCCAGGGGGGGTGATTCACATCTATAGGGAAGTGGTGTGGGAACAGGGTTCGAGTTATGTGGGTGCCAGTAGGGGCTTAGCCCCCATAGATAAAGTCTGGGACCCCATAGTCAAAAACCCCTATGGGGTCTCTTTTTTTTCCCAAGTGTGTTTTTTTTTTTTTTTTTTTTTTTTTATTATTATTTTTTTTTTACTGACAGTCCCACATATCATACCTAAATGTCCAAATAGATAAACGTATTCCCACCATACATTGCCGGCAAATATCGAATTTTCATAACACAAGGATTTTCAGTTTCACAGTGCAAGGAGTGCAGTTAACATAGGTGCAATACAGCCAGCCGCCTGCACTGTTTGTAGCGGGGGCGCTAGCGAGATAGAGATAGTTGAGAGGACTGAATTTTGCACAGTGAGGAAGAAGAGAGACGAACGCTCCGTGCAGTGAGCAGCTGAGGAGAGGGGACTGGAGTGGACTAGTGGAGGAGAATACGTTGAATCTTGTCTTCATTTTACAATGTGAAGTTAATTTGAGCAACACAGCACTGTTTGTGTTTAGTGGACACACATACTGTACACATGCTGTTACCCAAACCACGCATGCACACCCACATTAATAAATAATTATGAGAATAAAAGTAGGCTATGTAATCATTATTAAAATTATAATCATTATAGGCTTCACTAAATGGTCAGTCCATAAATGTAGGCCTATTTGCAAATGGAAAGGGGGGAAAACAGCTCGTTTACAATTCACTTTTGCTACCTCTGAAAGAAGTAAATATCATGGAATTAAATTTATATTGGAGGTGAGTGAGAAAAGGAACAAATATTGATGGTTAAACTTAAAACTTAAAAGTAAGACTGAACAATGACATCACACCGTTTAATCCTACTATTAAACGGAGGGAAGTAGGGGTGCTGGGGGTGCGGCCGCACCCCCTCCCCCACGTCCCACCGCACCCCCTAAAGGGGGGTTGGGGGGAAAATATTGCCGATCGGCAAGTAGAGGCTCTGACATCAGTGGCGTGAAGTAGGAGCTATTGGCTACTTCTATTTCCAGTACAATTTCAAAATAAACATGTGTTGAATGATCGATTGTATAGACAAAAAAAAAAGAAAGGCTCTTGTTTTGAAATGTGCTTCTGGGCACAGGAAATGGCTTTCAAAGGACTTCCCTTTTAACTTGTCTGTCTGAACGTCTGTCTCTCCGTGCGTAACTGATGCGTCATGGACTCGGTGGATTATAACAATACGGCCATAAAGGAATATACAGAACACCAAGACAACACAACCTAGGCTTTGAAGGCATTAAACATCGCCCTCTGCTAGCCCTGGCGTCCTCACTGGTGAGTCGTGGGCTCGTGGCTATAGACTTGTTATGATGAATGAATGCTATGTTGTGCTGCCTGGCTAGGCTAACGTTTGGGCTAGCTAGTGGCTAATGGCTATGGTGTACCAGAACCATCGCCAATGAAGCCTGGGTTTCCGAGGCTAGCTGTTTCCTAACACTGGGGTCTGGACCGATGTGGCGGACACGTTGTATGGGTCACAACGCACTGAACACAGTGCGAAGCAACTCGTTGTGAGCTTGTACATCTGCTATTTTCACTACTTGTTTGGTACAAGGTAGTAATGTCTCTTGGTTCACGGGCTAAAAAGTTTGGGAACCATCATACTTGCTGTTGTAGACAGGTTCACGGGCTAAAATGTTTGCTTGCTGTTGTAGACAGTGGTGTAAAGTAACTAAGTAGATTAACTGAAAAGCTCTGGGAACTGAATGATTTTATGAAACTGGCACTTGTTGTCTGACTGTTGGTACCAAGAAATCCAGACTATATACCGAAAAATACCTGATTTAATATGATTTAATATAGGAAAATACTCGTTTTAGCCGACTTTATACCCGAAAAATAGGGCCCCCATAACTATGGGGGCCACCCCCATAACTATGGGGGCCCTATTTTTCGGCGGCGCCTTAGGCGCCGCTAGAGGGACCCCATAGCTCTCGGAGTATAACTCGAACTCTGTGTGGGAACCCCAGAGGCCAGGTGATATCAGAACCTATAATTGCCCATCAAATGGAAGAAATGGAACTCTTCCGCTTTAATCTTTGCATATGGTCGTGTCGGGCGCAAACCTTGTATCTCCATTTTTCATTAATTAATGTCCTATTTTGTACTTCCGCGTATTACGGTGTCACACAAAAGTAGCAAATATAAAAAAAATTATGATAAACTGATACCAGCCGGCTGTGTTCTTCTTCGTGTGCTGTATTTGGGGAGGCTCCGACCACATTCTCCCATGTATCCCTGCGGTTGCATGTGACCGTTGGCAGCCAATAGCATTCCTTATGATTCCTGGGGTACCATTCAAACAATGATGGCGACACCCATACAAGGGACAAAAAAGCACGATTTTCGCCGCATAGAAACCAATGGCTTCGCGTCGTCCATATTTTTTTTAAAGTCTATGTTCCAAACTCTCCTGAACTTGAATGCAGCATCTCATGTTGAAAGAATTGCCCTCTCTGTTTAGAAATCCATGCCGTTAAGCCACATCTCCAGTATTGACTTGATAATGCTTAGTTCAATGTGGTATCACACACCAAAAATAGCCAACCTCTGTCCTTGGAGGTCTGCTATTTTCGATATTTCCACCAAAAGGCCCTTTTCGAAATTTCAGCCCCTGCCTCTCCAACATCCTCTGCACGTCCCTGATCGCAAGATGAAGATGATTGGAAAAGGCTGCCTCTCTTGTTTGTGATATACGATCGTCCTACACCAGCTGATATGAGGCAATATTTGCGTTACCGAAGCGCCTTTCTCATTATTTACTTTTAATAATCGGAGCTGCTGCCAAGCCGACGATCAATAAAGCTGTCTGGCAGGAAGCCAATATACTTTGCTAGTGCTTTGTTCCTCTCTCAGTTACTTTATTATAAAATCCGGCGTGAGCAACGTCTCTCTGCAACCAGAGAGTTACAGTGCCTACACTTCTGTCGCTTTGGTTCTCTTTATCGTTTCATAACTTCCGTCGCAGCAGGACACAAACAGGTGGAAGCAGGACTCACTGACAGGATTTCAAGGCATTCCAAAAAACACATGGTGTGAATTTTCTGCTGCCGGTGTTTTCCAAACAAGCAGGGGTGCAACACATTTTGAGTTGTGGACTGGTTCGAATAAATTATCCTGTTTTTTAGTACCTTTCTTTAAAAAAGAAAGAAAGAATAATTAGATATTTCTTGTGTACTGTCCAAATCACAACATGTCTCAACGCGATGTGTTGTGAGCTTGTAGATCAATAATTGTTTTCAGCAAATGTTCCTCCCCAGCATATAGGGATGCTGGCATTCCATTGGTTTAAGTTTGGCAGTGCAAGAGGAACACACTGGCCCGTGAAGCCCGTCTCCTTCTCATTAAAGCAAATTACCACCACAAACAATCAATACTCTCGCCTGCACATATTTTCATGCTTTTTTTTTAATAATGTTAACATGTATTGTTTGTTTTCTTATTGTGCAAATAAATAAATCAAATACAACTTATTCGGGAACCATAACCAAATCTACTGCAGCTCATTATTCCTTTCAATAACAGCAGTGCCAATTAAATCACTATAGTCAACATAATTACTATAACCACACCCCAGGGAAAGAATTAATTTCTTCTGTGTTTAATTAGTTTGTTGTGATAGAAGTGAGGAGTGCATGACCCTCCAACCGTGTGGTAAACACAGCAACAGGAACTGATGTAGTTGTACAATTATGAGCACTCATGTGAACTCATGTCTCAACGTCGGGTTCGGGGACCACCAGGGCTCCAAATGAACCCTTATGGGTCTGTAACTCTGAGAGTGTATACAGTTCCAATTACTACGGGTCCATTTAGATCAATTTGTACACTCTCAGAGGTAAACTAAAATTGAGGATTAGATTGGAGTCCATAAAAGGTCCACATGAAAAGTCTAAATATGGAGATGCAAGGTTTCTCCCGGACGCGCAATTTGGAATCGCACATGAGTTCTGGGCAGAGCCGTTCGTTTTCACCCCCGTCGGCAGGTTAGCTACTCACCCCCGTCGGCAGGTTAGCTACTCACCCCCGTCGGCAGTTTAGCTACTCACCACCGTCGGCAGGTTAGCTACTCACCAGCGTCGGCAGGTTAGCTACTCACCACCATCGGCAGGTTAGCTACTCACCAGCGTCGGCAGGTTAGCTACTCACTTTCTCATTATTTACTTTTAATAATCGGAGCTGCTGCCAAGCCGACGATCAATAAAGCTGTCTGGCAGGAAGCCAATATACTTTGCTAGTGCTTTGTTCCTCTCTCAGTTACTTTATTATAAAATCCGGCGTGAGCAACGTCTCTCTGCAACCAGAGAGTTACAGTGCCTACACTTCTGTCGCTTTGGTTCTCTTTATCGTTTCATAACTTCCGTCGCAGCAGGACACAAACAGGTGGAAGCAGGACTCACTGACAGGATTTCAAGGCATTCCAAAAAACACATGGTGTGAATTTTCTGCTGCCGGTGTTTTCCAAACAAGCAGGGGTGCAACACATTTTGAGTTGTGGACTGGTTCGAATAAATTATCCTGTTTTTTAGTACCTTTCTTTAAAAAAGAAAGAAAGAATAATTAGATATTTCTTGTGTACTGTCCAAATCACAACATGTCTCAACGCGATGTGTTGTGAGCTTGTAGATCAATAATTGTTTTCAGCAAATGTTCCTCCCCAGCATATAGGGATGCTGGCATTCCATTGGTTTAAGTTTGGCAGTGCAAGAGGAACACACTGGCCCGTGAAGCCCGTCTCCTTCTCATTAAAGCAAATTACCACCACAAACAATCAATACTCTCGCCTGCACATATTTTCATGCTTTTTTTTTAATAATGTTAACATGTATTGTTTGTTTTCTTATTGTGCAAATAAATAAATCAAATACAACTTATTCGGGAACCATAACCAAATCTACTGCAGCTCATTATTCCTTTCAATAACAGCAGTGCCAATTAAATCACTATAGTCAACATAATTACTATAACCACACCCCAGGGAAAGAATTAATTTCTTCTGTGTTTAATTAGTTTGTTGTGATAGAAGTGAGGAGTGCATGACCCTCCAACCGTGTGGTAAACACAGCAACAGGAACTGATGTAGTTGTACAATTATGAGCACTCATGTGAACTCATGTCTCAACGTCGGGTTCGGGGACCACCAGGGCTCCAAATGAACCCTTATGGGTCTGTAACTCTGAGAGTGTATACAGTTCCAATTACTACGGGTCCATTTAGATCAATTTGTACACTCTCAGAGGTAAACTAAAATTGAGGATTAGATTGGAGTCCATAAAAGGTCCACATGAAAAGTCTAAATATGGAGATGCAAGGTTTCTCCCGGACGCGCAATTTGGAATCGCACATGAGTTCTGGGCAGAGCCGTTCGTTTTCACCCCCGTCGGCAGGTTAGCTACTCACCCCCGTCGGCAGGTTAGCTACTCACCCCCGTCGGCAGTTTAGCTACTCACCACCGTCGGCAGGTTAGCTACTCACCAGCGTCGGCAGGTTAGCTACTCACCACCATCGGCAGGTTAGCTACTCACCAGCGTCGGCAGGTTAGCTACTCACCAGCGTCGGCAGGTTAGCTACTCACCAGCGTCGGCAGGTTAGCTACTCACCAGCGTCGGCAGGTTAGCTACTCACCAGTGTTAGTTTCACTGAGGTTATGGTTAGGGTTAAGGTTAGGTTTAGGTGGTCGCACCTCCGCGTGGTCCAAGTGAACAAAAAGGACTGCTCCCTAGCTCCGGTTCAGGCTCCGTTCAGCCAATCAAAAGCTTTCGTGGGTTGGGGTTTGCCCAGAACTCATGTGTGTTTCCAAATAACGCCTCCCGCCCGGACAGCAACAACACACACTGTATCATTGTGTAACATTACATTATGTTGGACACACCAAGTGCACCATTGCTTTGTTTGTGTATGGCACAACTTCACTCTAAACCTGTAGCTGATGGAGAGATGAATAGGCACCCGCAAGGCAATGGGAAACATTTCCAGGAAGACTGATGACTAACGGCCGGTGCATTGATTTCACTGGCGGTTCCGTGGCTTGTGGCACGCTGTCTGTGTTAAATTGCTTTGCTAGAGAACGCGCTGTCTGCCTCATATGAGAAGCAAACACTTGGCACAACTAATTAATAACGTGCTTCCGGTCGGTGAGCGGCTGTCTTTGGAAAACAGAATGAGCACGCAGTAGCACTGAGGAACAATTATAAACACAATTAAAATGAGTTATTTTTTGTTTAAACAGTCCTAAACGGATGGGGATTTATTTTAATGTACCGGTTACCTAACGCAGTAGTTCTCAAAGTGGAGTCCGGGCACCCGCAGGGGTCCTTGAGGGAGTTCCAGGGGGTCCCCAGCTAAATGATAGTTAGGAACCAAATGGACCCTTATGGGTCTGTAACTCAGAGTGCACAAATACCATTTGTACATTTGTGTCAGAGTTAATTTACTTTAATTTTACAATATAAATTGGGGTCCCAGACTAGAGATATAAATACCATTAAATGGGGGTCCGTAGCCTACTGCATGTCAAACTAAAATACAATCACTGCTAGAGCTGTAAAAGATCTTCTCTTATGCCTTGCCATATCTTTTCAAATGGAGGTCCGTGGGCTAATAGGTGTCAATTTGGGGTTTCTTGACACGAACAAGTTTGAGAAATACTGACCTAACAGACAGACCAACCGTAAGCCTGATTCATACTTGGTTTACAGGTCACGTCACATACCAGAAATAGACAGTTTGCTATTTGTGAGCCCGTAAATCTGCTATTTTTGGTTTATGATACCGGCACACAGCTGATGAAGTATAAATCACTCTTTAGAGCCCCAACACGAGCGAGACAGTCTTTGAATCTGAAAGTCTGAGCCTGACCCTGGGTCTGCATTACAGCATGCATTTGTCCATCTTCTTTGAAGATAAAATAATAGTTCTGTCTGGTCGAAGCTGCAACTAATTGGTGTAATCTGCAGTCTCAAATGACTGATGATAAAAGAGCAGAGGACAGTGGGCAATTATTTACCATGGATTTTTCACAGTCAATTGGGGAACATTACTTACATGGTGGCCATGCTTGACGAGCTAATATTGATGGAAGAGCTCAATGGGTGGAAAGTAATTAAATAAGTACATATACTCAATATTGTACTGCACTTATGTAACATTTCGTCGTTGGTGGGGTGGAAACCTTGTATGTCCAAAACCGTTCCTTTTGTATTCATCATTTTTTTTTTCATGCTTGTAGATCAGGTATTTTCACTACTTTTTTGCAACAGTCTTATGATGAGGCAGGGTTTAAATTTGAAGAACAAATCATTCAAATTTGAAACTTGGAGATACGAGGTTTCTGCCCGACTGTGACAACGTATTCCTTTCCATTCCATTGTTCAATAATTCTCCACTACATCCCAGAGCCAAATATTGACAGCTTTAGTTGCATTGCATATTTAGTTATTAATATGAATCATACATCAACAGATACATTATTATGTATTATCATAGGTTACGGTTAAGCTACCCAGCAGCACATGAAGTAAAGGATGACCTCACATTTTCAACCATATCTTCATATAATCTGTCCTCACTAATGCTTATTATAAGATGCCACTACTTCTGTCTACTCAGTCTCTGCATCTCATTGGTGGGCTATGGACAGTTCAGAACTCTGCCTACCAAATCTTCGATTGGCATTGCCAAGCTGTAAGAAACTACCACGAAAGAGAGATTGGACTTTCTTTATGAACATTAGAGAACCAATTATAGGAAGACACGGTTATAAATGGGTGAAGTGCTCCTTAAAGATCAGCCACACCCTTTACCAAAAGCACAATCAAATATTAATTACAATCCAACAATATGAGTACTGTTTACGTTTGGTCCCGTAAGTACTGTATGTTTGTAATTTATTTTTTGTATTTCTACATTGTAGTATTGCCACGTTTACATACAACAATCTCTGTCTCGCATCTGTGTGCGTGCGTAAAAAAACAGGTATTTTCCATTTTTCATCCACCTACAGTATACAGCATATTTATGATCTTGTCACACATCCATTGCAGAACAGTGCGAGAGGTACGGGCCACAGTGAAATGGTTTCATTACTTTGTTTAAACAAAGGCTCCAGGTCTTTTGTTTATTCAGCCATTTATTTTGTGACTGATGTGTCGGGATGGATATTGTCTTCTCAGATCCACGCGGTTCAGCTTAAACTTCCAATGGATCAGACAAACCAACGGGGATAAACATCCACCACGAGAAAGAACACTTCCAAGGTGCCTTGAAATCCCGGGGACGTGCTGCTCGCCGAACGCCAAATCGAAGCGATCCGAGAGATTGGTTTGTCATTTACTGCTAAATGAGAAATGGAATACCCCCTGACAGATTTCACAGCAATACGGCCAGGGACATGCTGGGCCCCTGACTCAGCCCGGGAAAAAGAGTTGGAGAGGCCCTCATTGCGCGCTATAGAGAGAGATCTCTTTCTATAGCGCTGCTGCTACTCAAAGATTTGCCATTTCAGATCATGACAAGTGACGAGCCAGTGGGCCAATTCCTGTACATGAGTTATATTTCATCGTTGTCGGGTGGAAGCCTTGTATGTCCAAAACCGTTTGTTTTTTATTTATCATTTTAAAAATGATTTAAACTAGTGAAAACAGCCGATCTACAAGCACACAACGCCTCGCACCGCGAGGCGTTGTGTGCTTGTAGATCTGCTGTTTTCACTACTTTTGTGCGACGGCCTTGTATGATGAAGCAGGGCTTTGCTTTGCGAAAACAATTACAAATTTGAAACTTGGAGATACGATGTTACTGCCAGACAGTGACGATTTACTTTCTTGGCCGTCCAGCCCCCAAAATGGAACGAAGGCCGACATTTAATTATTATTTTTTTCCTAATGGCCGGCCTGGACCGGCCAGGAATGAACCGGCCGTTCGGGAGTTGTCCCACTTTTCCCAATGGCCAGCACGTCCCTGTTCACAGCAATACTGGGCTCTCATATCTGCTGCAGGACCATACTCGCGCAACGTACAATATGTGTGCAGTGGAGCGTGCCGTTTTAGTTTCAATGAAGGCATAGGGCTCATGTCATGTGATTTAGTGAGAATGGATAACCCATCCAATCAAACCGTCTTCGATCACAATCAGGGGTGTCGCACCAAATTCTGGGCCCTGGGTACAAGGATTCACTGCGGGCCCCTCATGAATGCTCTTCATTCTCTTTAATCCATTTAGACTGGGCTTTGTTTTGTGCTTTAACTATTGAAAAATAGCAGATATACAAGCTCACAGCGTGGCACCGAGTGCCGCGCTGCGAGCTTGTGGATCTATTTTCATTTTTAATTGTGAAAAAGTCAGTATGTCAGTGGTACTCAAACTTTTTCATGTGAAGGACCCCCAAAATGATATGTATTTGGACACGGACTCCCATCTCAAAATATTTAGTTCCAGACAGCTTAAAACGACTTTTCAAAAATAGCAGATCTACAAGCTTGCAGTGTGGCACTCGGTGCCACGCTGTGAGCTTGTATATCTGCTATTTTTCAATAGCTAAAGTATAAAATAATTAAGGCCCCCTCCACCTTGGGCCCTAGTAACTCAGCCCCACTTTTCCCCTCCTCGTGACGCCCCTGATCACAAATTCTGCAGAGGTGAGGCAGAGGGCAGTTAGCAATACATTTATTTTAAAACTGAACTCTCTATTGATTTAGCTCCCCTCACGCCTCAATGGTTTTTATTTTTCACCCAGTCTGTTCCAGAGAAAAGTATATGGTCCCAGAGGCTGCAGGGCTCACTTGAAATATCTCTGTGCTTTGGCAGAAGTAGCACATGCCCAAATTAAAATCTAAATATGAAATACCGATAAATGCAAATTGTATACACTAGGGGGGGGGGGGGGGGGGAGAGAGTAACAGATGGCAGACAAATAGAAAATGTTTTTTTTATGCAGGCAGAAATCCATGAAGTGCTAATTTTCTGGGTATTGCTTTGTCTGTTGGGCAGGTAGCTTTGTTTGTCCCGCTCTGGCACCCAGTCAGCCATGTCAAATTTTTGCATTTGCCTGATTGTTTCTTCTGTACCCAAGACACATTTTGGCTGACAAGAAATCAAAACATAATTTTCGAGATGCATGTTTTCGACCAAGCATGAACAGTCCCTTGTTCTAACTGGAATCCATTAAGGCCTACTGCTGTGGACAATGTATTAAAATGGACATGGTTGGTCCACAGGAACTTCATACAGTTCATAAACACTGAAAGCACGTTTTAAGTCAAATTACATTGTTTCAAGGTTAAAATGTTACAACACTCGCACTCACTTGAAAGAGACTCATATGTGAGTGTCAGTGAACAGAAGTTTCCGATGAACTTACAAAATTGACATCTGACAAGCGGGAGGGCAAGTTCTTTTCGTGGCCCCGTCCCGTCCCGTGTCCCCATGTAGGGGGGCCACGGCCCCTCAAGGGACGCAGGTGAAATGTTAACCTGCCGACGATACAGAGCGCCGGGAGGTAGCACCTAAACCAAACCTTAACCCTAACCCTAACCTCGGTAAAACTAACGCGGGTGAAAATCTCACCTCCCGCGATGCCCCGTCCCGCCAAGGGGAAAATCTAACCCTTTGCGATGCTCCTCCCGCCACGGGTAAATATCTAACCCTCCGCGGTTCTCTGGTCCACCATGGGTGAATATCTAACCCTCCGCGATGCTCCAGTCCGCCGTGGGTGAATATCTAACCCTCCGCGATGCTCCGGTCCGCTGTGGGTGCCGCAGGACGGGGCCGCAAGAAGACCTCGGCTACGGTCCGCCGCGGGTGCCGCGGGACGGGCTGGGGCCGCGAAAAGAACTCGGCCTTGCTGTCTGACAAAGTAAAGTACACGGAACAAGCTATTTGCAGGCAAAGCCATTGATTATCTACAGGCACGGTGGACAAAGGAGGTAGGAGAAACTGGACAAGCTTCCAGCGTGGGTCAGGTATCCAAGATGGCAGAGCACCAATTGCAGACACTATTGTCTGTGTCATTGATGCAGGCGCTGTGGACCACCATGCAAAATCTTAGTTTAAACTTGCCATGGAGGTAATGTCACAACTGCAATAAAGGACAAACCTGTCCTTGTACCCAAGAAGGCCAGAATAACTGACGTGGTGCCGAGGCACCCACACAGCCTGGCATGCACCATGGACAGCACAATCCACTCATGCAGCCTGAAGATACTTCAGCACCATGGACAGCTCCAGCTACTCTGACAGCCTGGACATACTTCAGCACCATGGAGAGCGCCAGCCTCCCATACTGTAAGAACACACTTCAGCACCATGGACAGCCACCCACACACAGCCTGCAGTGAAGAACCACACCACCAGCCACCTACTACTGTATGCCAGTGGTTCTCAACCTGTGGGGGGGTCCCCAAATTATTTTGGGGGGTCCCCAGATGTTTAGCTAAATGTTAACATTGTTTTCTCACTCAACAGTAAACAGACGAACACACAGTATGTATACAGTGTATACAGGGTATTTGCACATTTCTAAAGTGACAATTTAAGGACTTTAAAGAGCTTTTGACCTCTGGTTTAACATTGGTAAAATCTTCAAATATTAGAGGCAGAAATTGTGAAAATATCAGATCTACATGCTCACACGCCTCGCAACGCCTACATGCTCACACCCCTCGCAACGCGAGGCGTTGTGAGCATGTAGATCAGAGCATGTGCAATGCCAACTCCTACAATTCCAAATGCTTGTGCAGGGTGTGGTCCCCTGTTATAATATGATTATTTTGGGGGCATTTGTGTTAGGCATGATCGCGATCGCGAAATTGCATGTTTAACCACCATACCAACCCATTCTTTCAAACATGGCAGCCATGTTTGTTTACATCTGAAGAAAACATAATGGCTCATAAATCATGAATGCCTGAACGGATTTCCAAGCGGATTTTTTTGTTTGAAAGCTGTGAACAGCCTGCACACACGTGGTGCATCATCTAGGCATGGGCGTGCACTTTTTACACAATTGCACAATTACATGGAAGTCTATGGTAACCATGGCAACGCGGGACATTGGCCGGAAAAAATCATTGCAACATAAGTGTTAACTTGACCTTTCACTCTGTATTTAGTCTGCTCTATTCCCCCTCTACACCAAATGCCTTTGCTGAAAATAGACGATCTACAAGCTCTCAGAATATGGACACAGATTTGGAGGACCCCCTGTAGTAACTCTGAGGACCACCTAGGGGTTCCGGACCCCCCTGTTGAAGACCCTTGTGCTACAGTATGCAGGCTGCTGGGAAGACTTCAACACAGTTCGAAAGTTAAAAGCTAAAACATATTCTTCCACATCCGTGTGCAGATGGCCTTTCCATTCAGTCTGATATGTTTTAGCTCCGACAAGCAACAGTGCCAGTTCTCTATTGTTGATTTTGCTCAGTTGAACAACATTTTATTCCAAATTGGTACTTGTTTACAAAGGGGAGAGACCACACCCACAAAGACAAAGAGACCATACCCACACAAATTAGGTTTTGACTTGCCATTTCCTCAAGATTGAACTGGACATGCTCAGATGAGTAAAAGCTAGACCCGGGGTCTTCAATGTTTTCAGGCCGATGACCCCTTAGTTGAGAGAGAGATGAAGCAGGGTCCCCACAACCGTTTCAGAGATTCCATGTTTGACAGCACAATCATCAGTGTATTTTGTCAATTTGTGTTTTCAGATATTTAACCACTTGAAAGTTGAACCGTCAATCCTTTTCCCCGCTACACCAAAGCTCTTTGCTGAAAATAGCTGATCTACAAGCTCACAATGCCTCGCAGTTTTGACTAAAGTTCTCTGAATATGGACACTAGATTTGGAGGACCCCCTGTAGTAACTGGTCCCAGACCCCCTGTTGAAGACCCATGAGCTAGACCTGTATTGATGCCAGAAAGGGGAAATTCTGTTTCGGCTTCAGACAGCTGATGGCTGCTCATGATGAGCTCTCGAAGAGGAGCTGTTAAGTGTCTTGCTCAAAAATACTGTGTCGTTCTCAGGGATACTTTGACAGGCATATTGGACGGACCGGGGTGCGGCTGCGAATCAGTGACCTTCAGATTCCCAGGCGGCCTTTATGCCCGCTCAGCTATGGCTACCCCAACAAAGGCGGTATCAACGTGGATCCTCTGTCTAAACCTATGCCCTACAAAGCCAGGAAAGTCCCCTAATGCTGTCTAACCTTTGATTAAATCAGAGACACTCGTGTCAAAGGATTTAAGACCATTTATTGAAACATATGGTTATACGGTTCACAAGCCTTGCGGAAAAGGCTCAGCTCTGAGGACACTCGACTCAAGCAGCATGTAATAGATTCTGCAGGGAGCGCAATAAAAAACCCATGTCATCATTCTATGAATATGATTATGAAACCATAGCCCAAAACCAGACATAATTTAAGAAATAGTCTGCACAACAACCCTGTGGAAATAATAGCAGCATGAAGTTGGGTGGTGGAGAGAATGTGCAGCAAGCTCAATGATTAGTGATTGGTGAATGAGCTCGAGAATGTGTGAATGAGTCACCTGATGGGCTCTCAACAAGGACAGCTGTCTTCAGTGTTCTGCCTGAACCAAAACAATGCCTCGTTACAACTGAAGACGAAAGGTGTCTTCAGGAGACACAGCCTCTGTAGTGTGGCAATTGCGTGTCCTTCTTCTTTTTACATTTCAGTGACATGGATATATCTTGAACAATGCCAACAAATCACCAATGGTGAGCTAAGATGCTATCGTGAATGGAACATTGTGTTCTTAATGTTGTTGAGCTGTGTAGCTCGCTGTGATTGGTTAACCTTTCTGGGGACTGTGATTGGTGTAGCAGTGTCAGGTGAGCTGTGTAGTGTGCTGTGATTGATAGTTTTGTACAGATGGTATCATAGGTTCATGATTTGTTGTGCGCCCCCCCCCCCCCCCCCCCATCCAGTTATTACACTGGCCCAGTCCACAGAAAGATAAAAGAAAGAGACAAGGGAAAAGCATAGGACAAAACAGGAGTGAGTAAAAACTAAACACAAACACACACACACACACACACACACACACACACACACACACACACACACACACACACACACACACACGGAACAACAAAGTGAACCAAAGAGATTTTGTTACAGCGCACATTCAACTGTGTGTGTTTTACTCCTCACCAGGGGTTTACATACAGCCATCAGCTGCCGTTTTACTGGAGTGTTAAGTGGAAGATTTCCCCCATGTTGTAACACGTGTATGTATTTTGCCGGTACCGTCACTAATATACCAAATGTCACTGTGAGCTGTCCCTGGTGTATTTTCTGTACAGCAGTGAGAAAAGTCATGTAGCACAAAAGAATGCTTCAGCCATTGTCCCCTGTGGCGAGGAAATTCTCAGACGCTATAAAGGCACTTGGTTTGTGAAGAGGATCATCAACTGGGCCAAATGCTCAGGATGTCATAACATCACAGAAAGATAAGAAAATGCATTCCAATTCATATAGCAAGATGAATATATTTCAGATTTACCTTTCAAATGATATACATTATGCATGTATGTATAATACACCCCAGAATAGATGAATCCACAGATTGCCGTGTAGTTGGGGTGTTGCGGTGAGCCACTTGACACCGCAGTGTGTATGATTGCCACTTCGTCTAGGATTGCCATTGCTTATTATTATTCAACAGCATCACTACAGTGGTAATCGCAGTTATTTGAGTGACAATTAATCGTCATGTAAAATGTCATAATCGTGACAGCCCTATTCATGGGTTGCATTTGTAGTCCTATACCGGCCATATTGAGGACCAACACAGGTGTTCAATGTGTTTGATTGGCATAGAACCAATGTTCTACGTTAATCAAAACACCTGTGTTGGTCCTCAAAATGGCTGGTGTAGGACTACAAATGCAACCCATGAATTGAGAACCACCGCTTTACTCAAGATCTGCACTTAAATGCAACTTTGAGTTAACCAGTAACTTTGTGTGGGTCAGGGTGATAATCAGATGAATCAGTCTCAATTCCCTTTCACCCTCTGTCGTGCTCCACGGAATGACTTTAGTGCAATTCAATAAAAGGCCTGAGCTCATTAGGTGTAGACACACCACAACAATCTCCAGAGGCCAATGACTCTGGTCTAGGCTATTGATCCTTCGTAAGAAAATCACATTACACATTTCTCTCATTCACTTCACATGTTAATGCTGTCTCAGGCCACTAGCATTAAAGGGATATTTCACTTTAATTCACAAAAGAAAGGTAATTTTATTGTCTACTCTTGTCTACGCTTTTGTGAGCCCCCAGATATTGTAGATATTGGATAATAATTTTATCAGACACGCCCAATTCCTATACAAACCCCTTCTGGTGACTGATATTGTCCTTCTAATGCGTGAAAACACAGCCCCTTCACATATTAGGAGTATGATTCACCAGAACCAAGGACAGGTGTTTTCAATGAATCTACCTTGTGTGAAATGGAGTTTGAAGTTACAATGGGTTTGTATAGGAAGGTGCCATGTCTGATAAAATGAATATCAAATGTCTAGTAAATACTGAATTGAGCAACTTAAAAACTGTCTGTGGGGGCTCACAAAAGCCTGAGTAGACGATAAAATGAAAGTGAAATATCCCTTTAATATGTGAAGTGAATGACAGAAATGCGGCTGTGATCTAAGGAGGGAACAGACACACACATTCACACACTCACTGTGCGCTGCGGGGGCAGTCGCAGCAGCTTTTTAACCCATTCAGAACGGGTACACTATATTGTGTATCATTATTTTATGCTTTAACTATTGAAAAATAGCAGATATACAAGCTCACAGCCGCGCTGCGAGCTTGTAGATCTGCTATTTTTGAAAAATTGTGAAAATTTGAATTTTGACCCGATTCTATAAGTGTCTTTTGAATCCTTCTAAGGTTTTTTGAAAAACCTATGTTTCTATGTCAGCAATCTGGCTAGCCATCGTCAAAGAAAAGGTCCTTTTTCACTTAACTGGAGCTCAGTTAGTCTGTTCTTGAGAGACTACTATGTCAGTGGTTCTCAAACCTTTTCATTTGAAGTGACCCCCAAAATTATATTTATTTGGCCACGGACCCCCATCTCAAAATAGCTTGCCCAGAGGCAAAATTTGAGTTACAAACGTTCGCTTTGAAAATACATATATATTCAAAGATTTGCACACCTTTTCACGACTTTTTCAAAATAGCAGATCTACAAGCTCGCAGTGCGGCACTCGGTGCCGCGCTGTGAGCTTGTATATCTGCTATTTTTCACTAGTTAAAGCATTCAATAATTCTAGGCCTAAACTGCTTATAAAAAGTGTCCAATGCCCAATACAACCCCTGGCTATGGTAAAACAAAAAACACACACTGTTCCAGCTCCATAATTCATACAGTAAGCTATTAGTTTTTTTTTTTAATATTACAAAGCAACTGATAAGTATTCATGAGCTGAGCATCGCTCCAAGCGTCCCACGCTCTTCTCTCTCCTGGCTACCCAAGCTGTGGAATGACCTCCGACCTCCCCGCCAGTCAGGACTGCAGACTCGCTCTGCATTTTCTGCCGCAGTCTGAAGACGGAATGCAATTCTTTGATAGATACTGACTAATTATACTGGGAAGATTTGTGTTGGTTTGATTTTTGCCTGGTATTCTATAGTTACGTTATAGCACTTTGTTGTTTTCTTTGCACTGTATGCTGATTTGTGCTGTCATTTTGTTGAGTGTTCGTAACATACGATTATGTATTCAAAGTCTGATAAATATTCAAAGTGCTATAGGCAATGCATTCAAAATATTCAATTCCTATTCATTATGTTATTCTGTTTGTTTATATTAACGATTGTACATTATGCAAATTATATTCCTTCATTAGGGAAAATGCCAAATCTGAAGCCGGTGGGATGAACGGTTCTCGAGATTCGCGGATTACATACAGACAGACAGACAGACAGACAGACAGACAGACAGACAGACTCACAGAGACTTCTCGCATTTATTGTAAGATATCATGTATCAGTTTAGCATACAGAATTTCAGAAAGTGACATTTTATCAGGTCATGTAAAGCAGACTTGTCAGAGAGATTT
Organism: Nannobrachium achirus; assembly: GCF_963921795.1. Taxonomy (NCBI): domain Eukaryota; kingdom Metazoa; phylum Chordata; class Actinopteri; order Myctophiformes; family Myctophidae; genus Nannobrachium; species Nannobrachium achirus. Next base: position 38,137,924 of record NC_137823.1, read on the forward strand.
AATGAAGATGGATTAACCCATTAAGACCTGAGGTCTGCAAAGATCCTAACAGGTTTCTGAAAAACTAATGTTACTATATCAGTGAAAACGTTCCAGGGACCCCCCCAGAAGCAAAGATTTGAGTTAAAAATGTTCGCTTCAAAGAATATATATATACTGGTATGATGTTAACGATTTAAAACATGATTTCCTGGTTTTAATGGGTTAAAAAAACAAAAGGTGGTATTTTTGAAGCCGTGTTACATAGTGGTATTGATTTGAGGGCATATCGCCTAGTCCTTACTTTAACCTTTCTTTACAAGCCCAGTTGCAGATCCTCTGACGAGGCTTCCTGAAACTCTGATAAAGTTTTAAATTCCATCTTCCTTTAAATACATATTATTTTAAATTTGCTTTAAATTTGAACTATTCTTTTGTCAAGTTTCTTGTGCCACAGAAGTACAGTACATACAGTTTTTCCCTGTGCACCTTTATACTTTTATAAACGTTGAACATGAAAGTGTTTCATTCAAATTGATGCCTTCATTAATTTTGCACCTCTTTATTTATTGAATGTTTTATTTCAGTTGCGTAAAGCTTTTATTTATTTTATTTTTTCATTCATGGTTTTGAACAAGTGCTATGCAAATTAAGTTAGTGTTATTCTAGCTTCCTTTCCCAGCATGCCTTAGGGGGGCACACACTTTGTGTATTGTTTTAATAATGTCATGCTATTATGAATTTATTTGCTATGGAATATAGGGGGAATTTGTGTTTGTCATTTATGCCACTGGGTTATGTTCAGTTTAATATGGTGGTGTTTTTATAGGGGTAATTACAAACAGCAATCCCCCCCGCCCTCTTCTGTGCTTTGGGTCGAGTTGGTTTTGAGACACAGTTGGATATAGAAAGTCAGGAATCTAACATTAATAAACCAATTTTAACCTGGCATCCCTATTTTGGGTCACTGTATAATTTATTTTTCCATAATAGCTTATCTACCAACTCAAATCGCAAGCTTGTAAATAGGCTATTTTAAGTATTTTTCATTCAAATGAAGTATTATGGCTTAAGTGGTTAAGCGGAGGGGCGCCCGCTGGCCTACCGGTCCAGGCACATACCACATAGGCTCAGTGTAGCCTGACAGCGTGTTGCTGGTTCGATTCCTGATTCCCGACTACATTTGCTGCGTGTCACTCCCAATCTCTCTCCCCAATTCCTGTCAGTCTACTCTTGTCCTATCAATAATTAAACATGGAAGACCAGAGTCATAATAACGACAGATTTAGTCTAATATACCTTACTCATAAGACCGCACACACAATTGCAGTCAAGATGCAGGACCACACAAGGCAAATGTTTTCAAAACATTTCCAACAAATAACAGATGTACAAGCTCTCAAGGTTGTGTTGTGCGATGTTTTGTGAGCTTGTCGGAAATCTTTGCCATTCATCATATGACGAAGTATACCAGGCTTAAGTAGTTAATATGAAGTTAAGAGTTGAACAGCGTGCTCTTGGTTAGAATGTAACACCTTTGGCCTAAAAGAGCTGTGCGCTGGCTCGTTCAGCTGCTGTGTGGGGCTGCCAGGGTTGCTTGGAAGCCCTCCACCGCCTGCTGTACGATTGATAAGACAGCGGGCTGATGGGAAAAGATGAGATTGTCTGGACTGTTCATTCAGCTAGAAGCACAGAAGCCAGGGACGTGCTGGGCCCCTGATTCAGCCCGGGAAAAAGAGTTGGAGAGGCCCTCATTGTGCGCTATAGAGAGAGATCTCTTTCTATAGCGCTGCTACTTCTCAAAGATTTGCCATTTCAGATCATGACAAGTGACAAGCCAGTGGGCCAATTACATGAGTTATATTTCGTTGTTGTCGGGTGGAAACCCTGTACGTCCAAAACCGTTTGTTTTGCATTTATCATTTTAAAAATGATTTAAACTAGTGAAAACAGCCGATCTACAAGCACACAACGCCTCGCGGTGCGAGGCGTTGTGTGCTTGTAGATCGGCTGTTTTCACTACTTTTGTGCAACAGCCTGGTATGATGAAGCAGGGCTTTGCGAAAAAAATTATACATTTGAAACTTGGAGATACAGGTTTCTGCCCGACAGTGACAATTTACTTTGTTGGCCGCCCAGCCCCCAAAATGGAACGAAGGCCGACATTTTATTTTGAATTTTTTTCCTAATGGCCGGCCTGGACCGGCCGGGAATGAACCGGCCGTTCGGGAGTTGTCCCGCTTTTCCCAATGGCCAGCACGTCCCTGACAGAAGCCCCCTGGAAGCAGGAGCCAGGTGCAGGACAGCAATGCCCGCTGCTAAAATGGAAAGTGACAGATGCAGTCAGTGGGAACGGTCCACTTTCTCTTCCGATAGGTCACATAGAGGAATTGGAACACCACGCCACGGAGGCTGTGTGCAGGAACGCCGCGCCACAACGTGCCTGTGGTGTAGACAGAGCCTACATCAGGATATGTATGCAAGGGAGAAATGACACCGTCTTGAGACTAAAAGTCTATTCCCACGGGCAGCGACTGACGCGTCAAGTAATTCATTTTCAATGAGAGGAGAGCGGGCAGGTATGGAGGTGACAGGCGTGGCGACCAGCGGGCGCGATCTGTGAAACTGTCAGGTTCGTGCTCGTCTCACGCACACGCCCATCTGCTGCCAGAGTTTAATTTACAGTGTGACTCCGCAATCTGCAGGAGTCTAGCCGACTAGAAGAGGGTATCTCTCTGTGTGTGTGTGTGTGTGTGTGTGTGTGTGTGTGTGTGTGTGTGTGTGTGTGTGTGTGTGTGTGTGTGTGTGTGCGTGTGCGTGTGCGTGTGTGTGTGTGTGTGCGTGTGTGTGCGTGTCTGGAGCTAATCACACAAATGACGCTAAGCGCCAAACCCAAAATGCTGCCATATATATAGACCACAGAACTACCACCACTAATGTGATTCACACATGTATTATACATATTGAACTTTCATATAAATCATAGATATGCCATTGTTGTCATATTTAACACTCTATTGATGTGAGGAGAGCAGTGTGACCATGGATCCAAACGAACAGTACTGCTTTCGAGGCCGGACGTGACCGGACGCCGTCAGGCCAATATATTTCCCACATGCACACGAGGAACAGCACGGAACAGTGCATGCTAGAACCATAGAGTTATAGGCTATACGAGTGACAACGCGCCATAGCTTATCTAATCAAATGGCTATTTGCATAACAAGTTTACCAGGTTTACCAGTGGTGGGCTTGCGCATCCCCCCTAGATTCCCAGTAGGCTATCCTAATCATATGGATAGGTTACTTTAACACCCATTGTAGGTTTCCAGCGGTGACTTTATGTGCATTGTGCGTGCGTCCATCGTCAAATAAAAGGGAAAAACAGCACCCTCTCTGTGCGTAGCATCAGTCTGTTCTTGAGGGACTACCTCATAGGCTACATGGCTCCAGGTACAGTAGGTACTCTATGAGATTTGTTTAAACTTTAAAGCAAGCTTTTAGTTTCTCTACTGCAGCGCAGTATTTTCTATTTGCTCCATGCGCACATGTAGGCACACGGCACGCACTAACAGCGCGTGTGCATGTGACGTCAATAAATGACCGTCCCCCCTGAAAAGAAAACACCAAAGCACCAGCGCAAATGAATACGCATGCAGGCATTGTTTCGCTCTGTGTGAAAAGACCTTCATACCTAATGAATGAATACTATGTATGTAGACCAGAGAATGTATTCTATATACAGAGCTCTATGGGGAAGCTCAAAAAGAATGGATAATGGTGCGAGTTTCAGTTTGCTAACTAGAAAGTTGACCTAAAAACGTTGGATGCTGGCAGATTTATACTGAATGTCATTCAGGAAACTGAATCTGTAAGGTGCACAAAACATTACAATACTATAAGGACCGCAATGGAAAAAGCGGTAGGCTTTTTTGCGTTATCCTTTTGATTATGGTGGGTCAGATGTATGTTACATGGGACATATGTTTACTTTCATGATCAATAAAGATCAATCAATCAATCAATCAATCAATCAATCAATAAATCAGCTGTGCTGGTGCTGTGAAATGGCCTTTGGGAATCGAGTAGAGCTACAGCTATGAATTCAGCTCTAACATAAACATAAATCTGTCAGATTTTGTGTTTTCCTTTGTGACTAATGTGTGTTGCATTGAAGACGTGGTGCATTATTGTGGACAGTCTACTCCTACTCCTATAGTCACCTACTCACTAAGGAGGCTAGGGAGGCTAGTATGAATCACCTGCATGTAATTACAACCCGGCATTCAGACATTTTACACAATGCAAATACGATCCAGATTGTGTCTTTGGCTTAGCCAACTGATTTAGAGCCGACCGTGTTCCACCCACAGATCATGGTCTAATCTTTTGTACACAATCACAGTATTGTGTAGGCAACGGCAAGCGACCCATCGCATTTCACATAACGTTGCATATCCGAGCCTCCCTCTGTAAGGCTCCTTGTGCCTAAAACAACAACACATGGGGAGAGAAGGTGTTTACCGCCTGGCTGATAATAATAGCCATCTCAATCATCCCTGTAATCATGTTTATATATGAGAGAGCTCCTGTCTTGCCATCGGAGGATTCCAAAGTGCTTTATGATGCTGCAAGGCACATAGAACTGCGGCTTCAAAACAAGAACCATTAATTTTGTGTGTAAGTCAATAAGGCGTGCTTGAAAACAATTTCAACTTATCAGGCATTAGCATGCTTTTTTGCCCCACCCACCCATGTTCTGTATGTTGCAACATGGTGTGAAGCGTTTTCTGTCACTGGTTCACTTCTTCTTACAATGAAAAGTGGACTTTCCCAGAGCAATTCATCCCACTTCTTTGTTGATGCATCCCCAGAAAACCAGGACAGTACCATAGCAACAGGTAAACAAACAAGAGAGTCTCTCCCACAGTCCTCGTTCCTCTTTTAGACCCTTACAGTTTGCTTACCAAGCTGGCAAAGGTGCGGAGGATGCAAAATGTTTCATTCTCCACAGAGTTATAATAAGCACCTCGAACGAAAAGCCAAATCTCGTGTCACATTTTTTATTCGCAGATTAGATGCTGCCTCACACTATTGATTTATTGTTGTAGTCGGCTGACTGTGAGAGGACAAAAATAGCCTAAATGGTATTGCGAAAGTCTGCTCCAGATAATCGGAGCCCAGAACCCGGGAGATAATCAGAGCCCAGGAGACTTGTGTTCCCTTTGGGAGAAACAGGTGGCCCAGAAAGCAGAAGGAATTATTATCCCGCCTGACCATGTTGTGTCCAGTCAATTCAATGTAACGTTACAACCACAGACTGGACAACGAATGGACAACGTGACGCCATTGGTTTCTACAGACTCTAAATGAAGACTATTTTAGAGTGATGAAATGAATCATATTGGCCGGAGGGCCGGTCTTCACTCAGTAGAACCAGTAGAAAGCCTAGAAACACTTAAACAATTTCATTATCAAAATTAAAGGGACCATAATTTACTAGACGCAAATCATGAGGATTTAAAAAAGACTTGAGCGATTGAAAACAAAGCCTGTGTGTATGAAAAGGTTTACTAAGGTAATAAAATCAAGTGTAGTTCAAGTTCACCAAACCCTCTTTGAATTCCATTGAGAATATAATGTATCGATACCAGTAGAAGGTGAAATAGCTAAATCTGCTGGGCAATTAATAGGAACAGCAACTTCGACGAAAACCCGGAAGTAGCCTTCATTTCCAGCAAACGAAGTTAACCCCTTGGTTACAACCTGACCATGTTGTGTCCACTGACTTCCCTGTAACGTCCCCAGGCCAGTGTTAGCATATTCTATGTCAGGAGTCTTCAACGTTTTCAGATCAAGGACCCCTTAGCTGAGAGACAGATGAAGCAGGGACCCACTCTACATATTGTATAAATGTGTTGCAGATTTTCATCGATTTCATAGATAGATTCATAGACTTGTTTGACAGCACTGTCATCAGTCTGTTGCATTCATGTTAATGTGTATTTTCAGACATGTAAGTAACCACTTAAATCGTCGATCTTTTGTCAACTTGACCTTTCACTATGTACTTGGTCTGCTCTTTTTTACCTCTACACCAAACCTATTTGCAGAAAATAGCCGATCTACAAGCTCTCAATGCCTTGCAGCGTGAAGCGTTGAGAGCTTGTAGATCTGCTATTTTTGGCTAAAGTTATCCTCGGAATAGGGATGTGAGGGTTCAAGTTGTTAATTTAAAAGAATTATCCAATCACACAAGGATTTGGCAGCCCCCCTATAGTAACTCTGAGGACCCCTAAGGGGTCCCCGCCCCCCTGTTGAAGACCCCTGTTCTATGTTATGATTAGGGTTGGGATCCGGAAACCGGAGGAATTGGAGGAGCCTGATCCGACCTTGAGGAACAGGAATCGATTCCATCACATTTGGAACCGTTTCTGGAACATGGATTTACCACACTGTCAAGAGCTGATCTGTAGATTCACGCCTGCTATACAAATTCAATACCGGTGGTTCACAAACTTTTACATTTCAAAGGCTTTTGTTGAAAGAACATCTTGTTCTTCTCTCACTCCTCCGCTATGCTTGTTTTCTCATTTCCTCCCACATAACCCTGTTCCTGAAACCATCTCAGTTTCCTGCTGCTCCAACCGTCTCGGTCCAAAGAGGGTGTTTGTTTGTCTCTACCTTCGGTCCCTTCAAGGAGCCCTGAGGGTCCCTGGACCCCGCTTTGAGAAGCACTTTCACAACAACAGTGTCCGCAGAAAGTGGTTCTTGCGCTGCCAGTACCTTGTGCTATTCACTTCTATGGTAAAGACTTTGTCCCATGCACTTCTGTAATAAAGACTTTGTGCCATGCACTTCTGTAATAAAGACTTTGTGCCATGCACTATTATAGTAAATTAATGCGGAGGGTTCAGGGGACACACCCACAAGTGTGTAATTAAGTAAGTAAGAATGTCGGATTGTCTATCCCCTTTTCAATGCACTAGAAGCCTGTGAGATGGATTGCTCTCTGTGCTTTGCACACAACTTAGTTACCCGAGCAGTGCTATTCATATCCTGAGTTGGCGGTGCCCGGGATCTAACCCATGACCTTGCAGTCTAAAGGCGAGTGCTCTACCGACTGAGATGCAGACACAAGCGTGTCACTCGGTGCATTTATGAGAGGGGGTGTGGCTGGAGCTTAGTGAGTAGAGAGGCCAGTAATCAGAAGGCCACATACCGGTTTGCCTCTCAGCCCACCCTGTAATAATGTGTCAAAGTGTCCCTGAGCAAGACGCTTAAAGCTACTAACTGCTCACCCCCCGGCACTCATCATGTCCATCTCAGCAGCCGTGATGGCTGCTCAGAAGGCTGAAGGCTGAGGCTGAAGCTGAAGCTGAATCTTGATTTCCCCTGCGGGGGTCTAAGGTCTACACATCCTATCAAAAGGGAATGTGCAGCACTCCGTACACGAGGACCAAAGTGCTCCGCCGCTCAAAAAAAGAAAAGAAAAAAGCTTTATGTGGACACAGCCCCTAACAGTGCTTTGTTCTCTCTCCTTGAACCAAGCGCACTGTCCTTCTCTTTGTATCAGAAACGTTTTCATTGCCAGTTGCTCTTTTCGTCACAGTAAAAAGAAGGTCGTCTTGTCCTTCATTTGAACAATAGAGACAGATGCCGTCTCGCAGGTCCTCTCTGCAGCTTCAAAGGACTCAGCAGTTGAACTTTGATGTCTGCTCACAATGGCTCGTATTAAAGCATGTCCAATCCCATGCCTTCATTACAAACCTTCTCGGAACGAATCGCCACCGTCCAAGCCTGTTAAAGGACAACTTTGTTTTTTTACAGCAAGGGTTCATATTTTAGATTGTAATTAGAAAATGACAATTACAATGTTTTAACTCTCATCTTGTCTTTTTCTCTAATTACAATCTAAAATATGAACCCTTGTTGTAAAAAAAACAATGTTGTCCTTTAAGGCCGATTTATACTTGGCTGTGTTTGACACACAACACTGTTGTACGATTAAGCATTAACTTAGACAGCTCACTCCCAAAAGATAGACCATTACTGATTGCTGTGTCTAACCTGGAAGAATGAGCACAAAAGACAATATAATGAAAATGAAGAGATTGGGATTCTTTGTCGCAGAGCTAGGTCTTACTCAAGTTGTGGACTCCAGTGCAGGTCAATAAAAAAAATAGATATGTTTCTCTTCATACAGTACAGTACGGTATATTCTGTATATATCCTATGAAATGTTACTAGTAAGACGACTCAGGGCTACATGCCAATTCTTGGCCATCTGGCCAGTGATGTATATCGGACCAGTTACCCATATATGGAGACCCCTGGTACCCATATATGGAGATCCATGTACTGTATATGGAGATATGCTGTGAGAGCCCAAACATGGGCTCTCACAGTTATTCAGCTATTCGTTATGTGAAAGTCCTATGACGTCTATGACATCTGACATCATACCCTTTTATGCACATACATGGAGATCCCTGTCTGTAGAACCAGCCACACAGATATGGGCTGTCTTGGCCATATATGGATTTTGTTAGTGTGGTATGTGGCCGATGTGGCCTCCATATATGGGAATTCCCATATGAAGTCCTGTTAGATATGGGCTTAATATTGATGACACCAGGGAACTCCATATATGGGCATAAAAGGGATTCTGTTAGTGTGACATGACATCACAGTGAAGCCAGAGCGTGATGTCAGAGCAGCAAACCCATTCTGTTCAGAGTGGTTCCCCTGACATCACAGTGACATCAGAGCATGATGTCAGAGCGACAAACCCATAGAACCACAGTCAGGCGTGACAGACAGACACATACGGACAAGCTGTTCACATACTATTCTGTGACCTACAGTCGCAATTAATTATTTCCTTTTCATACTAGGCAGTGTAAAGCCCTTCTAGTCATTAAGGTGTGAACTTTTAAGTACATTTCATTGTGCACATTGGGACTCTTGCTAATGATATCCCACATGTCCAGAGCTGTGGGAGAAGCTAGCCAGTTGAATCTGAGTAGTATAGTATAAAACTCTCAACTCTACATATTTCCCCATATTTCCTTAATGTCGGAAGCCAAATGTAATTACATTGCAGGATAGACTTTCAACCCCGCACAAACACACACACACACGCGCACACGCACACACACACACACACACACACACACACACACACACACACACACACACACACACACACACACAGCAGCTGCAACTATGTACCAAAGCTTTGAGATTTGCTCGAGAACAGAACACGGCAATAAGTTATATACAAAACATAAATCATGATAATGGTTGCCTAAGCAACAATCTTCACGGATACAGACTGAACGCAGCCCTAATGAATATTGATATTTACCTCGCATTGAACTCCCAAAGCGATACGCATGCTCAGGCAAACAATGCTTCAGAGGAATGAGCAAATCACTTATGTTTGTAGAATTGACTTCTTTCCACGTTCAACCAATTATTAAATCACTTTGGCGCCACGCAGGCTCATTAGAGTTGGACAATTTGAAGTGCCGCAGGGCCTTTGTGCACATATCCCAGGATGGAATTCCATGTGTGAGATCTTTGTATGTGTGCAGTAAAATCTCTCTCTCTCTCTCTCTCTCTCTCTCTCTCTCTCTCTCTCTCTCTCTCTCTCTCTCTCTCTCTCTCTCTCTCTCTCACACACACACACACACACACACACACACACACACACACACACACACACACACACACACACACACACCCACACACACAGCTAGCAGCACCCTTGACTTCCGGTCAGTGGACTTCAAAATAAGAGTCCAACTTGTTTTCGCACGTGCCACGGGGGAGGGGGTAGCGGGGCAAAAAAATCTACTTTGCTGGGAGCCCCCCGTTTGTTAAATCAGCCCATGGGCCCACAGGATCCAAATGTCTCAACACAACCACCATAAGTTATATTATATCAATATATTGTTGGGCAGAAACCTTGTATCTCCATGAATTGTATCAAACTAGAGGGTCGCGGCCCTTCGGACCGCTCACATCTAGTTAAAAAAAAAAAAAAAAAGTAAAAAAAAAAAAAAAAAAAAAAAAAAGTAAAAAAAAAAAGTTAAAAAAAAAAAAAAAAAAGTAAAAAAAAAGAAAAATTGGGGGGGGGGGAACTGTTGTGGCGGAACTATTGTGCCGCAGCGCACGTTTCCGGTCGGACATATTTGACCGGCGGACTATTTTATACAGAGGCAAAATATGAGGGTAATAACGAATACAACTGTAGAGGTTTGGAAAGGACATCTTGCAAAGGTGACATGGGTGTTTGAATTTTTAAGCTATATTTAGTACATATGTAGTACATCTTGGCCAAGTGGTTTGCTATTTAAGTTAGCGATACATGACCCGGAAGTAGATCACTTACTCTTTTGTAATATAAAGATGAATTGCCTTAATACTTCGTCACACTACAGTGTCACACAAAAGTAGCTAAAATAGCCAATCTACAAGCTCACAACACGTTGCGACGCCACAATGCGTTACGGTGTGCCCGCAGCTTGGCTCTATTTTTGTTATTTTTGAATTAATCGTTTTTGTGAAGTCTATGTGTGAGTTTTATAAATATTTAACCAATGAAAAGTATAAACAAGAGCTCGTTGTGACTAGATAATAGCTATCTATGCTGGATCCATTGGAACGCGTGAAAAGTTAAGGGTTTTGGACAAAGAAGGTTTGGCCCGACGATAACACTCTACCATACAGATTGGACAAAAAAGCATTTTATTCACTAAAACCTGTGCCATAGTGCAGCTGTTACACACCGGATCTGTCCGTGTGGTGCCAGACAGACGCTGTTGTGGATGAATCCTGCCCTTTGTTGTGCCGTTGGTCTGTAGCCGCAGGCCTGCGGTAATGAGTCCCCCTGTGGAGTTCATCCGTTATGCCGCTCTCCAACTAGCTACAGGGGTTTTTCTCCTTTCCACGTGTGTGGAAAAAACTCAGAGCTGTATGGTAACCCAGCCACTTAATCTTTTGAACGCACAGCCATGCGCCTTCCAGCATGATTTGAAAAAGTACTGGATATCCGCTTACTTTGTCTCTAATAGCAAACAGGTGCTGTGAGGCTATGGATTCTGCAGGGCCGTTTGTAGTGTAATATAGTTTTCCTTATACGACAGTAGTTGCGTTTCCATAAGCTTATTCGAAAATAGGAAGCGAATTATCAGGAATTTGCATTAAGACAAAGCGAATTTAGCCTGTTTCCATTTGCGGGTGTCATTCGAATTAGCGACGGTCGCATGAGCCGACTCAGCGCCGTTACCGAGTTATGTGCCGTTATGGACAGAATAGTAAATCTTCGATCCCCCGACTTTCGGCACCTCCACACGGTCCAGCTGAACACAGCAAAGCAATTAATTTATTTGCATTTATTGGCTGACCCGTTTCCATTCACTAATGCGCTTTTTTTTTCTCGATAAAGCCTCAAAATCCACCTCCTCCAAGCGCATAAATAATAATAAAAAGAATAATGAAAGTTTATTCGAATTTTGAAGTGTTTCCATAAAAAGATTTATGTGCAAAAGCCACTAGTGCCTCAGGCCCTGTGCCGGAGAGCGACATAATTATTTTTTTATTCCTAGTTAGTGGAGTTAAGGGCTGTCCAAAAACATATTACTGTAAAGAGAACTATAATTATGCGAGCGTCTGCCATCGACACTGATGCTGTACGTGAGTGACTGATGTGTAAGTAAATTCGGATGGATTTTGATTGGCTGTCGGTGTTTCTATCAGTCACTGTCATCGTTATAGTACTGCATGTGTAGATCAGCTATTTTTCGTTAAGAAATGTTGTGTTGAGGGCAGGTCTCGGATTTCGTCATTTTAGGGGCAAGGCCACTTGGCCTTTGATGTTGTTCAGTGTTTGATGACACAAAAGCCAAATGCCAGGGCAGGAAGGCCATCAAATAAAACAAGATTTTGGTCCACTGAAAGAATTAATTGAATTTAAAGGTTAAGATTTAAAATTGTAGACTATCTGCTGTGAAATAAATAAATAAATAATGGTATTTACAATCTGATCCATGCTCAGCCCTGCACCAATACTGGATTGGTTTAAAAATGGGGACTCAACAAAAGACACTGGTCTACATGACAAGTAAGATACACTGGTGTGTTGGCAAGACAGAGACAGAGGAGAAAGTGGTACAGTCAGCTGGGGCATTAAGGGCAATGTGGCACTCAGGGAATGCCATTTTTGGAGGGGCACAAGGCCAAACTGAGGAACAAGTATTATAGGAAACCCCAGTCAACAAAGTATATAATAAGGTTTAGGTGCTTAATGATGCTTTGGATCGCATGGTCCTTCAGCAGTGAGTTGAGGCCCCTATTAGTATGTGTGGACAGGTTACATTTGTACATGCTCAGTGATGTAAGTGGATAAATGAACATTTTGCTGTGTGCCATTTCAACAAAAGTAGTGTGTTCATCACAGCCGTTCAGGTTAATTCAAGTGGACTCAGAGAGTGTCCATAACGTCCTTTCATTAATGCTGGCCATATCGGTCACAAGCTCGAGCCACACTTAATTCCTCGCGCCGGTCCCCCTACGCGCTTACATTGTGCCGTGGGCTGTTCTACAGAGAGTGGAAATGTCACACAGGCGAGTGATGCGGTCCCATAGGTAATGCAGACACGGCTGATTGGCTTTGATCTACCGCTGCAGGTTTCCTACCAGAGTTCAGGATTCAGGTCAAGGTCGGTCGATTACATGGGATTTGTAGCTGGGGACTGTCACTCCCATTATGAAGCCTGATGCCTCGGTATGACCATAGAAGCACGCGCACGCACACACGCACGCACGGCGCACGACACACTCACATACGCACACACACACACACACACACACACACACACACACACACACACACACACACACACACACACACACACACACACACACACAATACAGTGGACATGTTCTCCTTTTCTTTCTATAGTTCTCTCTTTGTCTCTGTCTCGCTATCTCTTTCTTCCTCTCTCTGTCTCTCTCTCTCTCTCTCTCTCTCTCTCTCTCTCTCTCTCTCTCTCTCTCTCTCTCTCTCTCTCTGATAGTCCATATTGCTCTTCCTCTCCCCTCTATCTCTCTGTGTCTCTCCCTGTCTGTCTGTCTGTCTGTCTGTCTCCCTGTCTCTCTTTCTTTGTCTCAACATGTCTCCCTCTCAGTCTCCCTGTGTGTGTGTGTGTGTGTGTGTGTGTGTGTGTGTGTGTGTGTGTGTGTGTGTGTGTGTGTGTGTGTGTGTGTGTGTCTCTCTCCCAGGCACACGCAGACATAAACATCAAAGGGGGCTTGAGCCCCTGCCCTTTTACCCGTCTGTAAAAAAGTCCCCTCTAAAGACCATGAATGCAGTTTTTACTATGGTGAAAGAAATGCAAACGCCCCCTTTCCACGCCATACGCGATGGCAGCATTCAAGAGAATTGCCTTGTCTAAACTCTCCTGAACTTGAAGGCAGCATCTGATGCTGCCTTTCTCTGTGTAGAAATGCATGCCGTATGCCACAATGCGACACGTTGTGAGCTTGGAGGTCTGCTATTTTTGATATTTTCAACAAAAGGCCCTTTCAGAAATGTCAGCCCCTGCCTCTCCAACATTCTCTCCCTCCTCTTACCTCGTACTCCACGTACTCCTCCTCCTCCACCTCGTAGGAGACCGTCTGGATCTTCACGTGGTCCAGGTCGTCGGGCAGCTTGTCCGGGGGCGGGGCCTCCTCCCCTCCCCCGCCGCCGCTCCTCTCCTCCTTCCCCTCGGGCTCCTTCTCACCCCCCTTCTTCTCCGTGAAGGTGGTCTCGCAGCACTCGCCGCCGCTTTTGTATTCCTTGGCGCTGTCCTTGCTGTCCTCCTTGTACAGGATGAAGTTGGGCTTGTAGAAGGCCTCCACCGCCAGGTGCAGTGAGGTGGCGTCCAGCACCTGCTGGGACTTGGTCTTGTTGCCGTTGGCGTTGTTGACCCCACCGCCGCCCCCTCCTCCCCCTCCTCCTCCCCCGCCGCCCCCCACGAAGTAGTTGATGATGTTCTGCTGGTACTGCTGCTTGCCGGGGAAGTCGCCGCCGTAGCCGTTGACCGCGTGCTTGCTGTTCTTGTCCAGCAGGGGGTTCTGCAGCTCGCTGAGGTTCTCCATGGTGGTGGTGGTGGTGGGGGTGGTGGGGGTGGTGGGGGTGGTGGGAGGAGGTGGAGGAGGAGGAAGAGGGGATGGGAGGGTTAGGGGGGTGGGGGGAGGAAGGGAAGGGAGCGAGGAGGCGGTGGCACGGAATGAAGTGCTCGACGAAGGCAGCTCGCTGGGGCGTTAACGCTGATTGTCACTCCCGACACCTGCAGGGAGAGAGAGAGAGAGAGGGAGAGAGAGAGAGAGAGAGAGAGAGAGAGAGAGAGAGAGAGAGGGGAGAGAGAGAGAGAGAGAGAGAGAAAGCAGGAGAGGGTGATTGATTTGAGATGCTTCAGGAGTTGACATTTTGCCAAACAATTAACTCATCTCAGATCACAGCTTTAGCAGCAGCAACGACTCCTCGCGGTGTTCCTGCATGGAGTCATTCACCTTTGCAGGTGCTTCAAATTCTGTCCGTGAATGTATCGTCGCTGTCGGGCGGAAAGCTCATAGTCCAAAACTGTTACCTTTCAGAATTCAAATCCAAAAAGTAGCAAAGGATTTAGAAGATCTACAAGCTCAAAATGAGTTTTGAGCTTGTCTATCTTCTATTTTTGCTACTTTTGTGTAACACAAGTTAATTTACGAAAAAACATAAAAATATGAAGATACAAGGTTTCTGTCTCGACAGCAACGACATGTGCCACCAGTGTAGTGTCACGACACATCAAATACTTGTCACCAACTTGAAAAGCCCCATTGAACACTGAACTCTGCAGCTCAATCAGGAAAGACACCGAAAGTGATGGTAAAATTATAATATTCATAGATAGATGGCCTTGGAGGTGGAGGGGAGGTACAAGGGTGGAATAGCATCGACCGAAATTACGACAAAGTTGCACATCAGAAAAAGAGACCTACGGTAGATAGCTTTCAGCTATTATGGTAAAAAAAATCCAGATTGTATTTGCACAAGAAACAGAGGGAAGTGGAGCTCTGTACACTTTATGTGTACATTTTATATTTGTGTGGTTTTTGATATTTATTGTTACTTTCACTCTCATTCGTTATTTAAAATATAAGCTTGGACAAATATGTATTTATTTCCTTCCTTTATACCTGGCGTGAACGTGTGATATTACAATAAACTGAAGTTATATGTATACTCAGGGCTGTATTTTGAGTTCCGGCTTTCCGACATGCAGATTTCCGAACTCTAATTCGGGGTGATGCTGCTCAGAAGATGCAAGTGACGTCATTTTGTAGTTGAACCAGATTTCACAGACAAAATGTTTGGTGTTCGGAGACAATATGGACAGGCCTTTAAGTTAAGGCATAAGAGCTGGTACTCAAGACAATCAAAATAGAGCCTGTGACATGTGTAAAGAGAGACTGAACAAAGTTGTCTTCGCCTTGAACTCATAGGCTTAGACAGGGGTTTTCAACATGTTTCAAGTGAAGGACCCGCTAGCTGAGAAAGAGATGAAGCCCCCACTATATACTTAATATACCGTAGATATTGTGTTGTAGATTAAACTTTTTCATAGATGTCATAGACTGTCTTACTGGTTTGATAGCACTATCATCAGTGTTGTGTCGGATTCACGTTTATGTGTATCATGATTTAACCACTTAAACCGTCAATAAACAGTCTTAGCGCTTAGACTTTCTGTGCACAGGTGTGCACGTGCGTGTGTGTGTGTGTGTGTGTGTGTGTGTGTGTGTGTGTGTGTGTGTGTGTGTGCGCGTGCGTGCGTGCGTGCATGCGTGCGTGTGTGCGTGCGTGCGTGCGTGCGTGCGTGTGTGTGTTTAAATGCGTACACTACATTGTGACAGCCTGACAGGTGAGTGGGAGCTGTGTTATGTTTGGTGGGTGTGGCGTTCATGTCAAGTTGTTTTGTCATATATCATTATAGAAGATGAACTCTGCGTCCTCTCTGCCTGACAAGCCTCAAAGACACGACTCAATTTCACTCAGCTACACTCAATTTCCCCGTGACAATTACCATTATGATGATAATGGAACTTTTATCTAGTCACCCATGTGCGACTCACAGGCCTGTTTCCCACTCTGCATTGCGACGCTCGGCTGCGTTGCCCCAGCTGCCTCTTGCAATGCGTTGCCACCCACTAACAGATTTATAAATCCGCAATTAATCACAAACAACTAAAGCAGATTATTTGTTTGGGGGGGGGGGGGGGGGATCCTAACCCAGTTGTCAGTGGATTGGCTTACGGTAATATTTTGAGAAGCGTGGAGACGGAGTTTATTGCTGACGGCAGGCGACATGATAATCCATAATGCAGATTGGCGGCGTGACCATGGATTGTGGATGATGATGATGAGCTCCTGGCATGCGAAATGAATGAACAACTTTTGGTTGATTTTTCATTTTCTCCCCAATTTAGTCCATTGACAAGTCCCACATGTGTATAATCCCTGTCACCGCCAGCCACTACTGTTGGTCATGTGGGAGGGAATTCAAGGCACGTGCACACGAAGACATCAAAGAATTTGTACTCTGTGAAGAAATCCATGCCGTACGCCGCATAGTTAAAGAGTGCAGGGTCGAGCACTGAAAATAACTGATCTACAAGCTCTCAACGCGTCGTTCTGCGACATGTTGTGAGCTAGTACAGTAGATCAACTTTTTTCTCTGTTTTTGCCCAAAAGTGCCCTTTTAGGAAATGTCTGCCCCTGCCCCTTTAACATTCTCTGCACATCTAAAGAGCCGTTCTCAAACTATGGGTCCCTTTTTTTCTAGCTTTCATGTATGGTCATTTGGGGGTCCGAGCGAACCAGTCGGTAATGTTACATCGCGTCGCAATCGAAATGTAACACTGCGATGGTACAGATGGAACCAAATGGACTAGTGGTCCATAAATGTGTACCACCCGCTGATATTAAACATATACGTAGGAAATCGTTTATGAACAGTTAAAATCAGTTTGTGTTTCACAGCCTCTGCTTACAAGGGTTTGTGAATGCGTGTGTTGGCTTCAACGGCTTCATGGCTTCTGCACTCTTCTGTAACTTGTTGGGGGCGGAGCTGTGTGTGTGTGTGTGTGTGTGTGTGTGTGTGTGTGTGTGTGTGTGTGTGTGTGTGTGTGTGTGTGTGTGTGTGTGTGTGTGTGTGTGTGTGTGTGTGTGTGTGTGTGTGTGAGCCCATAGCACTTAGCGTAGCACTCGCCAGACAGACAACCAGAGTCAGATCAGTTATCAAGATTCGGATCACGGAATTCTTGTTGTTTACTATGTTAAAGTACTACTAGCAACTATGGAAGGCCGAAGGCAGGAGGGGTGCTTTGATCAGGGTCGCCAAAAACAATCCCTCATAATATGTGGTCGTGCTAGAAAAAAGTTTGAGAACCCCTGCTGTAGTAGAGTGAAGACAACCACTTGTCCTTCGATAACACATGGAGCCGCCAGCTGCTGCTTCTCACCGGATGTGTTTTACTGGGAGGACATAACGAGCATTAAACTATATAAGAACTGGAGAGGGCACAGAAGGTCCCTGGCCGCTAATTTCAATGAAAAATTGCTCACCGAGCCAGCGCATACTGTCCCTGGAAGTAATTACCTATCTCCATACCAGAAGGGCATATGTATATGACATATTATGTGCATTAGTGCAGTGGTTCTCAAACCTTTTCATGTCAAGGACCCCCAAATCAACACATGTTAGCCCACACAGACCCTTGTGTGAAAATATATGCCAGGCAGGGACCCCCATAAAAGAAGATTTTTTTTACTGCCATACCAGTGATTCTCAACCATTTTCATTTCAAGGACCCCCAGTTTGATATGCATTAGCCCACGGATACCATTTTGTATAGCACTCCTCTCATTCAGTCATTCTAACTCCACCTCTGCTATCTGCTGATTCATAATCATGTGATAAAAGATTGTTGTTTTGCCTCAGCCTTATCTAGCCGGGATAGGGTTTTATTAAGATAACCAGCAGTGTCCCCCAGGGGGAGACAAAATCTCTTTGCCAAACAATGTCAATCTAATTAGTAGGGCAGGAGAGAGGCGCCACCACTGAACGACATGTTTTCAATACCTATTTTTTAGGACCCTTATGGTGTCTAGTTATGATTTCTTCTTGTTGCCGTGGTCAACTAATGTCCCATGGGGTTCATTTTGAATGATTTCTTGCACCTACCCATTCGCTTACTATACAGGAAAAAAAGACCACAGCAACAAGAAGAAATCATAACTAGACACCATTAGGGTCCTAAAAAAACTGTTTTAAAAAAAAAGTGACGTTCAGGTGCTGGTGGAGCACTCCTGTCCTACTAAATAGCTCACAAGACTTTTTTGACAAATCATTGCCTGTTTGCTGTTTCAGCCGAATGTTTGTCTATAATGCCCCAGTATAGGCCAGGGATGCTCAGGTTCACATGGTTACCATGCTGGATGGGTTAGACAGGAGGGGGAGAGACTGCTCTGTATCCTGGTCATGTACATATCGTAGGTATCACATATTATCCTCATCCGTCAGATGCCAGCGCTGGTATACATCATGGAACTCATTGAGATCCATGTAGCGTGTTGGTTATGTAATTTCGTTCCACTGTGGAGAGATTGGAAAAAAATCTCCTGGCGGGCATGGCGGAACATGCTCAGCAAAGGAGAAGAATTGATCAAGCGTGGAGCGGCCTTTCTGCAAGGTTTCATCAACACCATCACATAACCATCACCATAATCAGCATCACCATCACAACCACCACCACCACCACCACCACCACCACCACCACCATCATCATCCTCATCATCATTATCATCTCCATCTCTCCCTTGCTCCCTCCACCAATTGTTCACAGTGGTGGAAAGTAACTAAGTACATTTACTCAAGTACTGTACTTAAGATTTGGAGTATTTCCAATTTGCAATACTTCTACTGCACTACATCTCAGAGGCAAATATTGTACTTTTTACTCCACTGCAATTACAGCTACACTAACTAGCTACTCTTTACTTTGTTGGTTGTGATTATTATTACAAAACATACATTAACCACTTCAGCCCTATATATACTTTGGCTATTTGAAAATAGCCGATCTATAAGCTCAAAACACATCACGGCACGTTGTGTTGTGAGCTTGTAGATCTGCTATTTTCAAAAGGTTTTTAGACATTTGAAAACTTGTGGAATGAGGCATTCTGTATATTCAGTACTTTTTTATGCCAATTCCTCCCTACTTTTACTCAAGTACACATCTTGAATACTGGATTTTCACTTGTAAGGGTGCCCTCACACCAAAATACCTAGAGTTGAATCTGCCAATGCATTTCAATGAGAATGGAGCGTTTGTTGCCACTTGCCAGTAGAGGATTTCTGCAGAAAAAAAAACAAAAACGCTCCATTCTCATTGAAATGCATTGGCGGATTCCACTCTAGGTATTTTGGTGTGTGGGCACCCTAACAGAGTATTTCTACATTACAGTATTGATACTTTTACTTAAATAAAACATTTGATTACTTTCTCCACCACTCCTTGTTTACTCCCCTACGAGAGCATTCTTTCCATCGTTCTCTTCTTTTGTATCTCTTGTTCCCACGCGTACATCACGCATGCTGATAGGCTGTAGTCCTACACCGTCTCCATACAGTAGGGCTCTCCATCTCTCTGCCTGCCTTGCCTGCGGCACACAGCAGCAGCAGCCTCAATCCGTACATGTACTGTCTTTTTTTTCCTGTTGCTTTTCCTGGTCTCAGCTCCTTGTCTCACTGCTGCACAATCCATCCTCTCTCTCTACACTCATGCATAAAACAGCATCCTCTAAGTCTCACACCGGGGCTCAACTTGGACCACCGTGGGCTGCGAAAGGTCAGGAGAGTTCTACCAGAACATGCTCTGTCTCGGCATAACCGAAGGAACTGACTTCCTAATGATTAATAAAATGTGCATGAGCACATCCTCATACGTGGCCTCCCTGGGCAAGGTGCAACGTAGAAGACAAGTGCATTCCGAGGACAAACACTCCTTCAGTCTGAGTTGCGAAATCATGCAAAAAATGTGCTTTTGCAGATTATTCTGAAATGATGATGCAGCATAGCTAAAAGCAACTTTACCAAACTCTGTGCTTAAAAAAGAATGAGAGAAAGAAAAGAGCCTGTTTTGTTGAGATGATAAATATTGCATCATGAATTAGTCCGAGAACTACTGCTGAAAGTGTCTCACCTGGGGGTATAGGAAGAACAGGCATAAAGGAAGTTCTGGACAACGTGTAGCCTTGTACCTTCTGGCTAGACACTTTCGGCTCTAGTTCTTTTCCCAGACTTCATCTCCTCGTGAGATGGAGATACAACTGGGAAGGAGGTTACAGCATGTTCACCTGGAACAATTTGACTCTGCTATTGACGGTGACATAATAAAGTGGATCTTGTACACAAACATCCAAATGACCACTGTCCCTATTTTGACATCGCTATTGGGTATGTCATTATAGACAAAATAAAATGTCAAATTATAAAAAATTATAAACATTTTAAAAATATAAATAATTCCAAACTATTGGTCTTAAATGGTTTTAACAACATATCAATATCCTGGACAATTAAGCCACTTTCCACTTTGCCCTCTAAAGGTCAAATTAAATCTCATTTTCCTCTGTATTCCCCAAGGTGCCAAAACAACACCTCAAGCTGCACGTCAGCTTTGACATATAGATGAACACTAATGAACCCATCGCTGTTCTTCACCCAGAGATGACACGGCCCTAACAGCCTGTCAACGGCCCCCTTGCAGCACAGTGTGGCGTCTACAATCTGACACAGGAATACCACAACACTCGACCCAAAACAGTCGCCTCCGGCGTCTGTCTCTGCCTGGTATTCCTAAACGTAACCTCAGTAAACTTTACCTAAGCGGTTAAACTGAAACGTATTCCTAACCTTAATGTCAGTAAAACGTGTAACGTAAAAAAAGAAGAAAATAAAAGAGTTAAAAAATTATAATCTTAAAGACTGTTTTCATTGTGATACTGCTAAATAGGAATTTAAAGTGTACTACGTTCCATTGATCCAAGCCAGAACACAATGCAATTGATTGATCATAACATGCTGTGAGAATGCATGCGGCCCTTCATCTGACCACTCATGTTAAGTGGTCAGATGGGTGGGCCGCGAACGCTTTAGAGGTTTTCAAGTGGACCCTGATCCAGAAAAGGTTGAGAACCACTGTACAAACACCTCTAAAACCAATCCAGAAGCTTTACTATTTCTGTCCCTGCAACAGTCACCTTTCCTCTCCTTACTCTCCTGGTGTAGACACTGGCTGCTTTGTTCCCATCCTGTTGCACAGAGATGCACTACAATAATTGCTTTGTTTTGTTACCATTCTCGCAAATAGGTCTCTGTTGTTGTTGCAGGGAAATGGAAATTTTAGTGTGAATAACTTCTAACTACAGTATATCACGCATAATGAGCTATATAGGACACTAAACAGTCAATGGGGACAAGTGTCACGGGAGAAAACATGGTTCTCTTTGTGTGCTTGCGCAGGCACATGCTAACATATGTATGTGGGCGAGAGAAAGAGTGAGGGAGAGATACATCATCCTTATATTGTTTTTCTGCGTCTAGCCTTGCAGGGAGACATATGGAGGCCGAACAAACAAAAAAAGCCAGTAGGCACAGCTGAGAGGAAGAGAAGAGAAATGCTTTGGCCAGCAGAACAATTCACAGAGAGAGAGAGAGAGATAGACAGACAGAGAAAGAGAGCGCGAGAGTGAGTGCACGCCTGTGCACCTCGCTGCTGTGCTGTTGTGTAACAGAGATCGCAGACCTGTCTGACACGAAGAGAATAGATCGGCGAACAACCAGGTGTGGGAGTGAGGTTGTCATCATCACATGACATGTGTGTCCATGGGATGGGCTGCGAGCGAGCTTGTGTGTGTGTGTGTGTGTCTTAAGCCCATTAGACTCCAGTCAGCACACTATCCGTTTCCCTGTGTCAGCCTCGTTGCCAATCAGCCGGCTGGACCCTTGACCTTGCACGCCAAGAGCTGGCATCGTAAGTGGGGAGGGGGGGGGGGGGGGCTGGGGGCCCGGCGATGTGTCACACGACAGAATACCAATGTGTATTGTTATCCGTCCGCCATGCTTACAAAGTTGCGTTGGCCCTGTGGCCGGGACTCCCGACGGGGGGAACACTACAATGCCAAACGGTGACACCTGCTGTGTTACTCTGGAGCTCATTATTTCCTCGTCTGTGGTCTGGTATTTCTGGAATCTGTGTTTTCTCTAGCGGACCCGGTTCGTCTTATTACCTTACCTTAACTCGCTTTACTTTTGCCTTATCTTATCCTGCCTGCGTCTGACTGTCGGGATCCAGTTGAATCGCAGGACTGTTCCCTTGGTAATGGCACCAACTTAATAACCACAAGAACCGTAGTGTTCCTATTATGGGGCAGACATTCTGTCGAATGTCCGCCCAGTGTGATGCGAATCGCCGCGTTGCAAGCTTGTAGATCGGCTATTTTCTGCAAAGGCAGACCACACTTTTATAAGTGCCCTTGGGGACCCCAGTCAACTGGGTACCTAGGGTTTAAGTGGTTAATCGTTCTGCAATCACAATTCTAAAGTGGTGACCACACAGCAAAACTCCTGAGTGCTAATTAATCCCGAAAGGGGGCATTTTTACACTCCCCAGAGTTAAATTAACACAGGATTTTCCAGTGCGAGGCTTCAATCTGCATATCAAGGTTAATACCTTATGCCAAAGTAGTTACAGATTATCATTATATTATGCGTTCAAAAGGGGCTTACAAGTGCAGAGATTATCAGCTCACCGCACTAAAGCTGCACAACGAATCTCTGAGGCAAATCTCCCCCGCGTGAACCTGAGCGGCACGAGAGACCAAAAGAAAGATGAAGTGCCTGAGCAGATGACGTGACTAATGGGTTTTTAGGGCCACGCTGGCAGATCCTTTTATGCAGAGACGACGTTATCATCAAGGAAAAACGGGGGCCGGGGGAAAAAATGGCATTATCCACTTGAACTGAGAGTGACTCCGCTTTCCTCTGGTCACAAAACGTTGAACCCCTTAGCGTGATCTCTCACCACAGAGCTGATAAAACATTTAGCACTTGAACCCTAAAGTGTCCCTATTCTGGGCGTGTCATATAGGAATATTCAGCGAAAAATGTGTGATTGCAGCACTACAAGCTCACAGGGCATCAAGCTTGTAGCCTACTGTAGTTTGGCTACCTGTGGTAAAGAGATTAGATGTAGAGGGGGAAAAACTGTTGCTTTTCAGGATTAAAACGCAAAAATAGCAAAAGCAGCAAATCTACAAGCTCAAAACACATCACTTCGTGCCACGTTTCAAGCTTGTTGATCTGCGACTTTGGATGCTTAATGTGACGCTGTAATATGATCAAGTATAGGGCGTTAATTTACAAAGAAACACAACAAGTTAGAATATAGAGATAAAAGAGCTTTCTGCCCCGACAGCAACGATAATATGTTTTATGTGATTAAAGCTTTTTATATTTGCACAAGCATTTCTCCTCGTATCGCCTTTTCTCCTCCACCTCCTCCTCCCCATCTCTCCTTGATGTCTGCTCCCTCTCTCATCTCCTCCCCGGGCTTCTGTGTTTTGGTCTCCTCCAGATGATTTACAGATCTCCTTGATGCGTTAATGTTCCGCCTCACATCTCCATCCTCAGCCCATGCATAATTGAAGGGGGGGATGATGTCGATGGCGTCCATACACATGGCTGGCTGTCTGTCTGTCTGTCTGTCGCCAATGTTACAATGGGGGTTTGTTTTCGAAGAGGTGCGGGCCCTGCTTGACCCGCTGTTATCGATTGAGCCCTCCCCTCATTAAGGTGATGTACTGCAGTAATGACAAGGTTTGATTGCTTTGGTTTGTTCAAAAACCACAGCCTTGCAGATGATGGATCATTGAGGCCTCAGTGTGATCTTTTTGTTTTTTTGTTTTAACGATCTGGTGTTGTGTGAAACCATTTCTTCTGACAGGTTTAAGCGTTTAAACTGCTGCAAGAGTATGAATATGATCCTTAAATATATTTTCCATTTGATCTCCTTTGTAAAGACCTTTGTTTGTTCTGCGAGTTATCTGTTGTTCTCAATACTGTAAAGCACGAATGGCATATTTATTTATTTACACATTTTTAGCAGGTGGACATGTCGTCCTCAATGAAACGGGCACATAATAACAATAGTAGGCTAATACAAAACTGCCTATTCAACTGCCTTGAATTGGTTGAGAAAAAAGAAAAGAAAAGAAGGGGGGAAAAAGCTCTCTGTAACTCTGTTACCACAGTAGCCTATATAAAGTAAAAGTAAATCCCATCTAATACTGTATAGGACACATTTAAACTGATTTACATTGCGAAACTGGCAAACTGCACGCCCCCGGCCCCATCCCCATTCCTACCCCCACGCAGTCTAGGTAGGCAAACTCCCCTGGGCTCTGGGGGCAGATAAAGGAGTTGTGAAAGATAGGCTGACAGGTGTGGTGGCGGTGGCGGTGGGGCTGCGAGCGTTCTGGCTTTCCAATCATCTGCGCACGTTTTGATTTCATTTGACCCGCGCTCCACCATTCCACGATATTGTACGCTTTCACATCAGAGAGGCAGAAAGGTTTAATTGAACAAAGCCTCTTGAAATTGAAAAGCCTATGAAAAGAACGAATAGAAGAAAATACAAGACAAATCCAATTCCACGTAGCCAGGCATTTCTAGACTCTGGATGTACGGAGTGGTTCTCTCTGACTCTCTGACCGAGACCGTTATTTCAGGAATACATATTTAGCCTAATCTGTCATAATCTCCCGATTCTAGGCTACTGGACAACAGATCTCATCTGTGACTCCACGACCGAGCATCTAAATAACAACTCAAAACGCACTGTTTATTACAGAGAGGAAGGGAGTATGTAGCCTTACGCTCCATCACTCTCCATCACTTGTTAGCAGCGCAGAGACGCACAGAGTTCTTTGTCAGCGCCACACTCCCACACCTCAGACTCAGTCAGAAGAAGCAATATAATCGGTAATCTACCATTTAAGATGAAGAAGTAGCCGATCAATTCTGAGTGCAGCGGCCGTGAAATTCGATTAAAGGCACAATTTCGCACCAAAAAAAGAAAGAAAATGCCACACAACAACATACGACCCGAATCCAGCAGCCCAACACCTCACGCACGCCAAATGCGATGTTATACAGGCGAGTTCAAACAAAAAATAAATAAAAACACAGTAATGCCTCATTCACACTGCAGATATATAGTTGAACGTTTTGCTTGCTTGGTCAATGTTATCTCAATGGAAACCAGCTTTAAAGCTTTCAAAGCTTTGTTCTGTGTAGCCTATGTCCTGTATCTTTAAAGCTGGTTTCCATTGAGATAACATTGACCAAGCAAGCAAAACGTTCAACTATATATCTGTAGTGTGAATGCAGCATAAGGCTATTGCGGCTAGATTATGGTGCCCAAACTGCCCGTGTGATCTTACCTTTCAATTCCGTTCAGTCCAAATGTTTGGCAGACGCGCGACTTGCTCGTGTTTGTCCGTGCATGGCTGTGGCGCTGATGATGATGATGGTCTCGCCCTTGAATGGAGACACATGTTTGAGACTTTCTCCTGTGGATCGAGGCTACAGTTAACTGACTCCATCCAAGTCCTCTATAGCCTGCCCTACGGCTACGATATCTCTCCAGGTCTGACTCCTCGATCCGTGCGTCAAATATGTTGATTCAAGTCTCTCTCAATTTCTGAATCTCGCTCTTCTAGACATCAACATTCGTCTATATAGCTGTTAGCCTAAAATCCGACTTCATATAAAGTCGTCGTCGGCTTGCCGTTATGGATTTGGAAAGTTAAGGCGCGCCGCCTCCCCTGAATCACCGATCCCAGCGTGTGGAGGTTGGAGAAGGAGGAGAGAATGAGACAAGAGGATAAACAACGCGCGCCCTCCTCCCGGGAGGAAAATGAGACTAGGCAGAGATATTCGTAGACCATTACATGCTTCTGCGTTCTTACTACTTCTTACCACGTTTTAATCCTAAAAGAACGGCTTGATCAGTCCAAGTCTTAAACAAAAACATATAAGCGAGTGGTCATCACCGTCCACCAGACGTGCCACAATGCGTCTCGTTCGGACCGTCACCCTTCGGTGTCACACGTCAAGCTCGCAGCCAGGGCAGACAGACAAAAATGGTAAACACACGTTTTCTAAAACGAAGATTTTAATTAGCCTATTGTGAGTTTATTGCAGGGTATTTCGTTGTAAAAGGCAGTCGCAATTGGCCAACATGGATGAGGTGCGCGGTGTTACGCATGTGATATGGGACAGCAACAGCATATCTTTTCTTTTTTTTTCTTTTTTTTTTTAACTCTTAACTTTTATGGAATAAGATAATAACAATTTTAATCCTGGGTAGACCTAAAACTATGTTCAGTGCATGTGATGATGTTTGCTATTGTGTTTACAGCAGGGTACAGGCAACCTTAGGCACGGGTGCCAACATTGCCACAGGGGAGGGTGATCTGCATGGCACACTGGCAGAAGTGTGAGAGGGAGGATTTTTATTTTAAAATCAAATATTGTTTTAAACATGGTCAGTTAAATTGAGTCAGCAAATTACATCCTGCACATAATTCTACATTCATTAAAATTCTTAACTTTGACTGGGGATGGAGGGGGAGTCTAATGGATTGTTATAACAATGTCCTGACAATCAAAATAGCCTATGTCTGAATTTCTGATGGGGTGTCATTAAAATTCATGTTGACATGGCACACTGACTATCTAGAAAATAAAAACATGGCACTTCATTTCAAAAAGGTTCCTGCAGTGTCCAAAATGTCCAATATGTTTTACAGTAGCCAGTAGGCCTACAACATTTAAAAGAAAGTGTCAAACACAACTAGATAGGCCTTCATAAATACATGCTGTTACTACAGTAAGCCTAGGCGACCACTGCTGTTGCTGCTGCTGCTACTACTACTAGGCCTACTACCTTCTACTGCTACTGCTGCTGCTGCTGCTGCTGCTGGCCTTCAGAAGGTGTCAGCAGGATAGTAGTGGTAGTAGTAGAAGGCCGCCTTCTACTACTACCACTACTAGTCTGCTGACACTACTGCTGATACTAAAACTACCACAGCTGTTGTTATAACGTAGCCTAGGTAATTTTGTCTCCACAACCGTATCGCCTAATGATAAAATGAAATAATTCTATACACCAACATACGTATTTGCTTCAGAGGCACACATACACTCAAACACGCACAAACGGGCGCAGGCACACACACAACGTGTACACACGCATGCACGCACACACGCACGCACGCACGCACACACACACACACACACACACACACACACACACACACACACACACACACACACACACACACACACACACACACACACACACACTGTGTTTGAACTTTGAATACCCCGCCCCCCTCCCCCTTGCATATAATATTGCCAGTATAAATCTATGACATTGCATGGAGAAAAACAAGAAGAGCCATTTGAGAAGATGTAGGCCTGCGGCACAATAAATTGCTGTTAACTTCCACTTGTCTCGGACAAATCAGATTGTCCTCAGACAGACTCGCTGCCGTTTTGATGTTCTCTCTGCGCCGAGGAATCTGCAGACTTTAGAGCCACTTTCTGGTGTTCAATCAAAACTCGGTTAGATGTCGAAGATTGAAGGGACTTGTTATCATCAGGGAGGGGGGGAACAGAAATATGGGACATCACTGCCAGAATTTAGGATGACGATGCAAAATCCTATTACTGCCATGTGGGTGGATGAAAAGTGAAGGCGAGGCAATTTATTACTGCTGTCTTGAAGGTCCTCTACTCTGAAAATGTAACTGTCAAATCAAATCCGTCCTCCGCGGTAGCACCATTAGCAGATTATGATATCTGACAAGAATATAACACAAAAACAAAACAGATATCGGGGACATCGTCGCTGTTTCTTATTTGTACAGTTGATGTGGCTGTGATCATTGTTCTGGGGACCACAGGAATAACGATTGGCTCTCTGAATCAATACTATTGATCGAGTTTGTTTAGACATGCAAGGTAATTGACTTGGTTGGGTGATAACACGCAAGCACGCACACACACACACACACACACACACACACACACACACACACACACACACACACACACACACACACACACACACACGCGCACACACACACGCGCACATAATGTCAGCACTGACATCACGTACACCCGCAAGCACACAGTAGTAAATAAACAGAAATGTAAATCTGTCGCATGCATTATGAATGCCATAAGCTACAGGTATGTGCTGCTATATGCCATAGTGTATACAATCTATTAAACCAGGGATCTTCAACAGGGAGTCTGGGACCCCTAGGGGGTCCTCGGAGTTACTACAGGGGGGGGCACCAAAGTCTTTGTGATATAGGATCATTCTTTTAAATTAACTTGAACCCTCGCATCCCTATTCTGAGAACTTTAGCCAAAAATAGCAGATCTACAAGCTCTCAGCGCCTCGCAGCGCGAGGCGTTGAGAGCTTGTAGATCAGCTATTTTCGGCAGATATAGGTTTGGTGTAGTGGTAAAAAAGAGCAGACCAAGTACAGAGTGAAAGGTCAAGTTAACTAAAAACACAAATCCAACATAGACTGATGACAGTGCTGTCAAACAAGTCAAACAACATCCATGAATTCGATGAAAATCTGCATCACAAATGTATACAATAGTGGGGGTCCTTGCTTCATCTCTCTCTCAGCTAAGGAGTCCTTGGCCTGAAAACATTGGAGACCCCTTTATTAAACCATCAGTGCTTTTGAAAGAAAAGACTCAACAGGAAGTCAGTGGGATGTTGTGTGTCTGATTAATAAGTCGTAACTCCTCTAATGAAACCACATTCTCTCGTCAAGCTTTTATCTCTACTGTTAAATGAGGGTCATTACTCTTTGGAGGTTTGAGGACATGCTCAGCGGGGTTAATGTGAACCATAACAGTCTGGCCTGTAGTGTTAGTGAAAGGACTTCAATGAGAGCAGCAGCCATGCCAAAAGCTCTGAATCCCCATCATCGTTGCTATCTAAATGTGCTTTTAACGGCTCCACGCACTCACCTGCTGATGGAGCCCCTGGATGAGGACTTGTCACTTTTGATGTGCACAAGAAGAGGGAGGTTTTCCATCTTTTATTTTTTCCCTTTTCATTTTTTTTGTTGCATTAACAGCTCTCTCTCTCTCTCTCTCTCTCTCTCTCTCTCTCTCTGGGTGTGTGTTTGTGTCAGCAGCTCCTTACAAGACAGTGTTTGATCCTCCTCCTTGTGGAGGTGGTTGACCACTTTATTAGTCTCTTATTCTCTGTAGTGAATAGAACACGCACGCACGCACACACACACACACACACACACACACCCACGCACGCACGCATGCACGCACATACACACACACATGCACATACGTATACAACACATGCGTATACAGGCAGACAGACAACAGGCCATTAGTGTCCATTGTTCATAAGCCCATAGCTGCCTGGTGGGAATAGCTGTGTCCCTTAGTCTGCTGGTCTGTGCCTGTGGGCTGCTATAAGGCTGACCATACAGTAACAGCATGGTTGAACGCCAACTCAACCCTCTTCAGTCATCTGATGGTAAAGAGACATGTCAGGTTAACCAGCATTGGCTACGTTATTGCTTGGGGGTGATGGCTCTCTTGCCCCTCCTTCTCTCTTGAGTCCTGGTCTGACATCAGACATCACATACGCCAGAACCATTACCTAACAATGCTGATTTGCATGTGCCATACGCACACACACGCACGCACTCAGACATGTCAGCACAGTCACATCAGGCATGGTCATATACTGTATTATCAGTCAGACCATATGGGAATATTTTTCCAGACACCCACAGACAGACTGAGAGACAGACATATGCGCTATATTGGCGCAAGTAACAACTTGAAACTAACTTACTTGCTGTAACTTAACTTACTTATTACTGAACTTTAGATGAACTTTAGACCTGAAATGTTGGAGCCTTTCCTCCTTCATACTTTCACCCAGAAACTCTGTTCAGCTTGTTTGGGAATCCTTTGGCCTTGCACACAACCTTTTGAAATGTTTTAAAGTTCTTGAAATGTTTAGCTTTTTAAAACTTTAATAATATACTGGTCAAGTCAAGGAGAGGCAAATATGGAGCCCTGCGAAACTACCTATTTGGACATCAGTATGGCATCACACTGAGTGAGCCCACTGTGTTTCTTCAGGACTCTCAAGTTTAAGCATGTTACCCTGCTTTTTCTGGCCCTGGAACAATGGTGGATGATTTGAAGTAGAAAGCAGAATGATGTCTTTGAAGACACCAGCAGGAGAGGACGAAGAGAGATGGACAGCGAGGGTGAAGGGGGAGGAGAGAGGGAGAAAGATAAAGGAGAGAGGAGGTATGGAGCATAAGGGGGGGGGAGAGAGAGAGAGAGAGAGAGAGAGAGAGAGAGAGAGAGAGAGAGAGAGAGAGGAGATGTGAGGAAAGGCAAGTTTATTTCACATTTCAACAAGGCAATTCAAAGTTTTTTGACATAAACATTAGACAGTTAAGGCAAAGCATTTTGTTGCAGATATGTGGTGCATAAAATTCTGTTTAGTTTTGACATTGTGGCAGAAAGTATGCCTGTCTGAAACAAGGAAGCCTAACTTTTAATCAAACAGGGGCGTAAATGAATAATAAGATAATGAAGATAAGATACAGAAACTTTATTTTTGATGAAGATATCATAAAATATATAGCTCTGAAATGTGAGGGAAAACTGGCTACTCAAAAGGCTTCACATATTTTCAATGGCTGGATAGGTATAGTGTAGAACCCTGTAAAGTCATCTTATACAGGTATCAGGAGAGGGGGGGGGGCGGGGATCTATAAAAGCTGCTGTGAATATACAGATTTAATAATCATAACTGTTCTTGCATAGGCAAGAAAAGGTTGGCAGGTACATTCAAATTTATCACGAGAACCCTTTAAGGAGAATCTAATTTTCTTCTGTTCGAGGAAATGAAGTGTGTCTTTGATCCATTTGTTATGACATGGGGGTGAGGCATGCTAGAAGGGAAGAAAAAGCTACCACCCACTGTATTTCTAGATTGAGCGAGCTTCTGGTAAAACTCCAAATAACGCATTACACTTTGGATAAAAGAGTAAACCCTTAAGTGTTCAAAATACTCACCCAGAATGCTGAGTTGAGGACATGACCTGAACATGTGGCAGCGGGAGATCCCTTTGGTATAATGAATATGGCACTCTAGGGTGAAACATAGATCTAAATCTAAAGTAATAATATTTATTGCGACCGTAAGGTCGCAGTTTAGTATGAAAACCTCCACCGGCCGTCCGTCGGTCACACGTGCGGTCGACCGCACGTCACACGTGCGGTCGACGTGTGATGAGGTCACGATGAGTCATCTATGCCCAAATATAGATTTCTAGGTCAGATGGCCCATAGAGTTTGTGATGTCAAACCTAGCAACCCAATATAAACAAACCTGATGTCAGACCTGAAGTATCCTTTTATACCCATATATGGAGATACAGAGATCTCCATATATGGGCATATTAGAAAGCCCATATATGGGCATATACGGATGACATCAGGGATATCCATATATGGGCATAAAAGGGACAAGGGCTTACAGTTAAGAGATCTCCATATATGGGCATATCAGAAAGCCCATATATGTTCATATACTGATGACATCAGGAATATCCATATATGGGCATAAAAGGGACAAGGACTTACAGTTAAGAGATCTCCATATATGGGCATAAAGGGACAAGGACTGTTACAGTAGATATAGAGATGTCCATATGGGCATAAATGAACAAGGACTGACAAACACTGAGATCTCCATATAACCTATGGGAATATAAGGGACGAGGACTGTCAGCTTGTAGACCTATTTTCTAAATATTGTTGTACATTAAAAACTTGAAATGGGTCGTTCTGCATAGTACTTGGGATTTGTTGATGTAAATGTTCACATAGAGTGTAATAATTGGTAAAACAAACTTTTGGCCTATTTGTGGAGATAAGCGACCAACGGTCGCTTATCTCCCGATTAGGGAGTCTTACTGGTTATTGATTAACTATTCTCATTTGAGACCAGAGTAGTCTGGATGTCATGATGTGGCACAAGATCAGATGCATTTCTTCCCTAAACCATTAATAAACCAACAGTATTTTGGATTCTATTCTTTGACAGAGAGGAAGCCAGCATAAAGACGGAGTGATATGATCCACTTTCTTGGTATTAAGAACTTGAGCGACAGCGTTCTGAATCAACTGCACCTGGCAGATCTTTAGGGATACCTGTAAAGAGTCACTTGTTACAGTCATCAAGTGAGTTATATGCATACCGATAGACAAGTTTCCCCAAATCCTGAGGCAACGAGGCATATGATATATTCTTAAGGTGGTAGTAAGCTGACTTTGTAATTGCCTTAATGTGGCTGTTGAAATTCAGGTCTGACTCCATAGAACAAGGTTTCTGGCTTGGGTTGAACATTACAGATCGGAGCTTGAGCACAGAATTTTAATCGTTCTTCCTCGGCTCCAAAAACAATTACTTGGGCTTGGTCTTTGTTTAACTGAAGAGTATTCACTTCATGAGAGAGTGAGAGGAGCAGAGGTAAGGAGAAGAGATAATCTAAGAGGTATTCAAGAGATTCAAGATTCTTTATTGTTAGAGCCAATTATACGTATACATAAAATCACATTGGCAATATAGTTTCAAACATTCATGCCAATGAAACCAATTGAATTTAATTGATGAGAGTGAGAGAGATAGAGAGAGAGAGAGAGAGAGAGAGAGAGAGAGAGAGAGAGAGAGAGAGAGGGGGAGAAGGGGAGAGAGGGAGCAGAGACAAGGAGAGTGGGGAGAGAGAGGAAAACGAGAGGAAAGCACATAGGGAGGTGTCTCTGACAGAGTGTGTAATAGCCTGTGTGTTCTGAATCACTGATCTCACCTCCGTCTCTGCCCCCCTTCATCATTTTCACACTCTTCCTCTTTCATCAGACCTATTTCCCCTCTTCCTCGCCCTGCTTTTTTGTCTCTGCCGTTTGTCTGCTCCGCTTAGCGTTTTCCCTGCTTTACCTGCCTTCATATTCTGAGTTTACTTAAGTGATATTTTGAGGTTAAAGGAGTAGTTCACCCCCAAAATGACTTTTTTTTCTATTGATTAGTCATGCCATGGAGACTAGAGTTCAATAATTTTTTTTGTTTTTTGTCGCATTCCTAAGACAAAAATGTGATAACAATAAATGTACCCCCATTCATTCCGGATGGTGACCCGTTTCGAAACGGGTCACCATCCGGAATCAATGGGGGTAAATTTACTCGAATCAAATTTTTGTCTTAGGAATGTGACAAAAACCAAAAAATATTATTGAACTCTACTCTCCATGGCATGACTAATCAATAGAAAAAAAGTCATTTTGGGGGTGAACTACTCCTTTAAAACAAACAGTGTTTGCCAGGTTAAAACACTATATTCTGATTGTGATACAGTAATCAGGGTGTTTGTTCAGTAACAGCGGTCTCCCCGTCTTTCTAGCTCTTTGACACATTCTCCGTCAAAGGCATAGATCTACTACATCATCATGTCCTGTTAGAAAAGTTGACCGCCAAAGATGTAGATCTACGCCATGCCGTGTTTTCAGTGTCATCATCACACTGCTTTTTTTTCTTCCTTTGTTCAAAAATAGCTAATATTGACAGATCTACAAGCTCACAATTGTACAGTAGATCAGCTTATTTTAGCTATTAAAACAGGCTAAAGTGGTCACTTTTTTCCATCTCTAGTTGTTTTTTTTGTTAACACGCTATATGGAACCAGCTACAGCTACACATATACGCACGAGCGCCGGCATGCAAGCTCATCAATCAATCAGCACCACCGCAAGCTTCTTTCCGTCTCATTGTCCTCTGCTCTGCTCACTTCTCCATCCAATTGCGTCCCCGAACCAATGCACTCACGTCGTATCATAGCTTTCAGTTTCATTCCTCCACGGTGAGTGCACGTGTGTGTGTGTGTGTGTGTGTGTGTGTGTGTGTGTGTGTGTGTGTGTGTGTGTGTGTGTGTGTGTGTGTGTGCGTGTGCGTGTGCGTGTGCGCTTGCGAGTGTGTGTGTGTATGTGTGTGTGTGTGTGTGTGTGTGCGTGTGCATGTGCGTGTGCGTGTGTGTGTGTGTGCGAGTGCGTGTGTGTGTGTGCGTGTGTGTGTGTGTGTGTCTGTGTCGAGGCGGAGGAGGGCCCCTCCGGCTCCCCATCCCGTCCTATAGCACTACCTGCAGGCATGTCTTGCATTGCAGATGAGCCGCAAAATCCAATTTGTTTGTGCGGAGATGACTTCAATTCCTTTGCCACAGAACATTAGGGCTGTAAATTAATATCCCCGAGCTCAGCGGCTCGCAGGTCTGTCTCCAGACAGAAGACATAGGCATGCTGGGATAATGGCAGAATTTTTTTTGAAGGCCTCCGGGAAACTATGTCTCTCCTCTCCTCTCTCCTTCCTCTGTCACCTTCACAGTCCCTCTCCCAAATGAGTTTGGAAGGCGCGGGTTTCTCCCACGCCGCCACGCTCTGAGATTCTGCAACCAGGGGTGTCGCACCAAATTCTGGGCCCTGGGTACAAGGATTCACTGCGGGGCCCCTGTGCTTTAACTATTGAAAAATAGCAGATATACAAGCTCACAGCGCGGCACCGAGTGCCGCGCTGCGAGCTTGTAGATCTGCTATTTTTGAAAAATCATGAAAATCTTTGAATATTTCAAATCCTTCTGAGTTTTTTTTTTGAAAAACCTATGTTTCTATGTCAGTGGAGCTTAAACCTTTTCATGTGAAGGACCCCCAAAATGGTATCTATTTGGCCACGGAACCCCATCTCAAAATATTGAGTTCCAGGGACCCCCCAGAAGCAAAATGTGAGTTACAAATGTTCGCTTAAAAAATACATATATTCAAAGATTTGCACACATTTTCACGTCTCTTCAAAAATAGCAGATCTACAAGCTCGCAGCGCGGCACTCGGTGCCGCGCTGTGAGCTTGTATCTGCTATTTTTAAATAGCTAAAGTATAAAATAATTAAGGCCCCTCCACCACCAAATGGGCCCTATAACTCAGTCCCACTTTCCTACCCCTTGTGATGCCCCTGTCTGCAACTCCGCTCCCTCACTCTGCCCTAATGAACACAGCACACACATGGAGAAGAAGGGCTAAGAGGAGAATGCAAATGAGAGACACATGCAGCTTTTTAATCATTTATCTTCGTTTAATGATCATCGCTTAATCATTCATCTTCAGCATGTCTCAAATCACATGGGTTGTCTAATTAATTAGCATCAGGAGAAAAACACAGGCAATTCACAGCGCAAATCTCTGCAAGAATGAAGGCATGGCCTGCAAGTTTTTTTATGGGGGAAATGTAACATTTGAAATTTGTTTACAGGGAAGAAAATCGTCATTTTCAGTTATAACATTTTCTGAAGTTTTTCAAAAATATATAATACAAAAACAGGTTAATTTATGATGCAGTTTTGGTCCAGTGGACACATATCAAAAATCTCCTTCAGGTCTTGAGCTGAAAACCCGTGGGAACCATAATGCATGCATGAGCACCAATTCTGTGCACCGACCCGAGCGTAATCGAACATAAAATAATTTTTAGTTCCACTGGATTGCTTCTTCACTAGTCAGTATAGTCGA
The DNA here is from genome assembly GCF_963921795.1 of Nannobrachium achirus. Lineage (NCBI taxonomy): Eukaryota > Metazoa > Chordata > Actinopteri > Myctophiformes > Myctophidae > Nannobrachium > Nannobrachium achirus. The sequence goes on from NC_137823.1 coordinate 38,173,765, forward strand.
CATTTTAGTCTAGTTTTTATCTATTGACGAAATTATCGATATATTTAGTCTAGTTTTAGTCATCATATTAGTTTTTATATGGTGTTTGTGAGTGAAACATGCACGCACGATCAGATCTTCTGAGATGACAAATAGCCTGAAATATGAGGAGTCACTATTTAATAAATACATTTTTTAGCAGGTTTCAATTCTTTTTGGCTTGGTCCCAGGCTTAAAATAATTGATATGAATATTTTTGGGAATCTCTGACTTTGACTGTAGTGCTATTCTCTTTGTTTGGTAGGCTACAATTGGGAGGAAAAAATACAATGTGCTTAGCTAGCTTGCTTAACATCCAAAAGGGAGAATATAGGTTTGAAAAAACAAAAAACTAATTAGACTTTAGACATAGACTAATGTGTTATTGTCAGATACCCCCTAGAAAGTAGACACTCTGTGAATGCAGGTTATTGGTAGACACTCCCTAAGCAGGCTTCAGGCGGACTCTTTAAAACCCTTCGGTTGCCCCGCCCCTTTCCCCCCCACCTGCTGTAAACAGACACGAGAGGTCTCAAACAAACTCCGTTGTATTTTGAAGAAAAGAGTGATTAAACAACGTGTAATGGAACGTTCCACCTCATGGAAGTTGAGTAGTGTTCTCTTCAATGCATGCTACAGTATTAACAGCGTGCCTGTGCTGTGCCCCATACTGTATGTAGCCACTTAGTGGAGGCTCTAAGCCCGAAAAATAAGCTGTTAACTTCAAGTCATGATGCAAAGGTCCCCTTTGGTATGGAAGTACCTTAGGGCCATAGGAAAGAATTTAAAAAACCAATACTTCACTAATTAACATGACAGCGGGGGGTAAAATATGCAAATTCCAATACGTTTTAACAGGGTAACTTACCCCCCCACCCCTCCCCCAGTCCCCCTAAACTTTGATTCAATTTTCCTTTGGTATGGAAGTACCTTGTGGCCATAGGAAACAATTTATCCAAAGAGACAATTTTGATCACCCTTCATTTTCTATCTATAGCCATTTTAAAAATGGCCGCCAACAATAAACCACTATTACACCAGACCCCAACTTTGCTTCTGTTAGAGCTATAATAATAATATTGGTGTCAAAGTGTACATTTTTGGGGTCTAGGAATTCAACTAAACAGGTTTCAATTAAAAAAACAATATGTTTCAACAGGAGTAAAATATGCAAAGTAAAATGTGTTTTAACAGGGTATTGTTCTTTTTTCTCCCCCTTTGGCAATGAAGTAGGCTACCTTAGGGTAATAGGAAAGAATTTATCCAAAGAGACAAGTTAGATGACCCTTCATTTTCTATTTATAGCCATTTTAAAAATGGCCACCGACAATAATCCCCAATACACCAGACCCCATATCTTTGCTTCTGTTAGAGCTATAATAATAATATTGGTGTCAAAGTGTACATTTTTGGGGTCTAGGAACTCAACTAAACAGGTGTCAATGCAAAAAACCCAATACTTCACTAATTAACATGACAGCGGGAGGTAAAATATGCAAATTTCATGAAAAATAACACGTTTTAACAGGGTAACTTACCCCCTCACCCCTCCCCCTAAACTTTGATTCACTTTTCCTTTGGTATGGAAGTACCTTAGGGCCATAGGAAACAATTTATCCAAAGAGACAATTTAGATCACTCTTCATTTTCTATCTATAGCCATTTTAAAAATGGCCGCCGACAATAAACCACTATTACACCAGACCCCAACTTTGCTTCTGTTAGAGCTATAATAATAATATTGGTGTCAAAGTGTACATTTTTGGGGTCTAGGAATTCAACTAAACAGGTTTCAATGCAAAAAACCCAATACTTCACTAATTAACATGACAGCGGGGGGCAAAATATGCAAATTTCATGAAAAAGAATACGTTTTAACAGGGTAACTTACCCCCCCACCCCTCCCCCTAAACTTTGATTCAATTTTCCTTTGGTATGGAAGTACCTTGTGGCCATAGGAAACACTTTATCCAAAGAGACAATTTAAATCACCCTTCATTTTCTATCTATAGCCATTTTTAAAAATGGCCGCCAACAATAAACCACTATTACACCAGACCCCAACTTTGCTTCTGTTAGAGCTATAATAATAATATTGGTGTCAAAGTGTACATTTTTGGGGTCTAGGAATTCAACTAAACAGGTTTCAATGCAAAAAAACCAATACTTCACTAATTAACATGACAGCGGGGGGTAAAATATGCAAATTTCAATACGTTTTAACAGGGTAACTTACCCCCCCACCCCTCCCCCAGTCCCCCTAAACTTTGATTCAATTTTCCTTTGGTATGGAAGTACCTTGTGGCCATAGGAAACAATTTATCCAAAGAGACAATTTTGATCACCCTTCATTTTCTATCTATAGCCATTTTAAAAATGGCCGCCAACAATAAACCACTATTACACCAGACCCCAACTTTGCTTCTGTTAGAGCTATAATAATAATATTGGTGTCAAAGTGTACATTTTTGGGGTCTAGGAATTCAACTAAACAGGTTTCAATTAAAAAAACAATATGTTTCAACAGGAGTAAAATATGCAAAGTAAAATGAGTTTTAACAGGGTATTGTTCTTTTTTCTCCCCCTTTGGCAATGAAGTAGGCTACCTTAGGGTAATAGGAAAGAAATTATCCAAAGAGATTAGATCATCCTTCATTTCTGAAATATACACGTTTTTTAAAAATGGCAGCCATCATTTACACTTACAGCAATACAACACAGCCTATATCTTTGCTTCTGATAGAGATATCATTTCTGGGGTAAAATAATCCGATTAAATTGGTTTCAAGACAACAAAAAAACAATAGTTTTCTCATTACCTTCAAAATGGAGGTGAAATAATTAATCACATTTCATTAACAGTTAACAAATCATTTACTGATGCAAACTTGGACACATCATCAGTGTTGTTTCCTGGAGTCACTGGGTGTTTTGGGTCCTGCAAGAGTCAGCCTCCTCAGGCGACCAGACTGAAGCTGATCAGACCTCGTTATGTATCCAAGTGGCATGCTTCTGTCCCCACTGCTCTCCCCTCTTAATCTGGAGGCTTTTTCTGCTGCATCCCCAATGTTGCCTATGGCTCTTCTTTGTTGGCAACTGTTATGCACAGTGGCGTAGCTGTGCTTAGGGAGTGACTGGCAAATTCCAGACTGCTAGATGTCAGGTCTCAATCTGGACAGGGAGATGTGTGGTGGAATTTTCAGCTGCCTCTCCAGGTCAACTGTCATCACTCAGTCTTGGGCTGTGGAGAGCAAACCAGCAGAGCAGTTCTTTGGTGTTTTCTCTGACCTTTTCCCTTCCTTGACACAGTGAATGGCCTTAGCTGTGGCTTGGGAGTATTGGATGCCCTTGATGCCCTTGCTGATTGCTTAAAGGACCAGGTCACCTCTGGGACAACCAGATCTTATTTTATTGTTGTGTGGGACACGATCAACACAATCCTGAATTATTTTTTGTGTTCAATCTGAGTTTTTAGATATGTTAGTATTTCAGCATGCTACAACTGGTCATATGATGCATTTTGCATCATATGACCAGTTGTAGCATGCTGAAATCTGCTGAAATACTAAAATATCTATAAACACAGATTGAACACAAAAAATAACTCAGGATTGTGTTGATCGTGTCCCACACAACAATAAAATAAGATCTGGTTGCCCCAGAGGTGACCTGGTCCTTTAAGCGATGGATTTCAGGACCTGGTCGTTCCTCAATAGAAACCGGCCCTCAGGCCTCACCCAGCGCCTTGGAGCAGCTGCTCAGGATATGTTCAGGATATGTACGGTACCTGGGTGCTCAGGATGTGTACTGCAGATATTCCTGTGCCCGTGCCACAAACTCCTCCCTGACTGAGCTGAAACAGAGCCTGAGTTTATTGGTCTTCCTGTACAGCCTGATTTTGCTTAGGCTGCGGCCACAGCCATCTTCATTCAGCCATCATAGATGAGTAGAGGCCAGAGGATTTTTGGGTGCATTTCATGCTGGTAAACACAGGCCTTGAATCTTCCAGGGAGCCCCCTCCAGGTCAGCACTGGTTGCCTTGATGGAATCTCTGTCATTCAGAGTGCGGTTGAAGACGTTTCCAAGGCTCATCACCGGCTTCTCAATGACTGATGGGATCTGGTGTTCTCCCAGACTGAAGCGAATTTGTCTATGATATTCCCCTTCTTTTGGATAATTTTTCCCTTACCAGGTATATTCCAGCACATGCCATTGCTCACAGTCTTGGACCATCCAAGGCAATGGCACTGCCAGCATTCCATGCTTTAATGGGGAGCAACACAGCCTTTGGCAACGGCAAGAAGACAGTCCGTGCGGCAGTCCTTGCCTGAGCTCACCTTACCTCTTCAGCTGCCCTAGCCCCACCACTGAGATGATCTCCACCCACACACCCATTCTCCAGAAATCTCTCCAGAAGCTGTATGGTGTTTCCGGGGGGGAGAGTGTTTTCTGCTGGTGTTTCAGTCCGAGCGTATCAAAGGGTGCGTTCAGAAATGCGCACCGGGTGTGTGCTCAGTGTAGTGAGTGCCTAAACCCAACCCTAATCCTAACCCTAACCTCAGTAAAACTATGCCTAAACCCAACCCTAACCCTAACCCTAACCTCAGTAAAACTATGCCTAAAACTAACCCTAACCCTAACCAGACCCAGTGCACATTTCCGAACGCACCCTTTGATACACTCGGACTGAAACACGAGCAGAAAACACGCTCCCGTTTCCGGGGATGACATTAGGACTGTGTCCTAATGCTCGACTCTCCCTCTTCCTTCACAAAGGAAGCTACTTTGATCACATGCCACCAAGCAGTGATGCACTCCATTGGAAGTGCAAGACAGACTGTATTATTGTAGCTATGGGTTCTGGTGTAATAGTGGTTTATTGTCGTCGGCCATTTTTAAAATGGCTATAAATAGAAAATGAAGGGTGATCTAACTTGTCTCTTTGGATTTGTTTTTTCCTATGGCACTAAGGTACTTCCATACCAAAGGAAAAGTAAATCAAAGTTTAGGGGGAGGGGTGGGGGGGTAAGTTACCCTGTTAAAACATATTATATTTTCATGAAATATGCATATTTTACCCTCCGCTGTCCTGTTAATTAATGAAGTATTGGGTTTTTTGCATTGAAACCTGTTTAGTTGAATTCCTAGACCCCATAAATGTACACTTTGACACCAATAATATTATTATAGCTCTAACAGAAGCAAAGTTGGGGTCTGGTGTAATAGTGGTTTATTGTTGGCGGCCATTTTTAAAATGGCTATAGATAGAAAATGAAGGGTGATCTAAATTGTCTCTTTGGATAAATTGTTTCCTATGGCCCTAAGGTACTTCCATACCAAAGGAAAAGTTAATCAAAGTTTAGGGGGAGGGGTGGGGGGGTAGGTTACCCTGTTAAAACGTGTTATTTTTCATGAAATTTGCATATTTTACCCCCCGCTGTCATGTTAATTAGTGAAGTATTGGGTTTTTTGCTTTGAAACCTATTTAATTGAATTTGTAGACCCCAAAAATGTACACTTTGACACCAATATTATTATTATAGCTCTAACAGAAGCAAAGATATGGGGTCTGGTGTAATAGTGGTTTATTGTTGGCGGCCATTTTTAAAATGGCTATAAAAAGAAAATGAAGGGTGATCTAACTTGTCTCTTTGGATAAATTCTTTCCTATGGCCTTAAGGTACTTCCATACCAAAGGAAAAGTGAATCAAAGTTTAGGGGGAGGGGTGGGGGGGTAGGTTACCCTGTTAAAACGTGTTATTTTTCATGAAATTTGCATATTTTACCCCCGCTGTCATGTTAAATAGTGAAGTATTGGGTTTTTTGCTTTGAAACCTATTTAATTGAATTCGTAGACCCCAAAAATGTACACTTTGACACCAATATTATTATTATAGCTCTAACAGAAGCAAAGATATGGGGTCTGGTGTAATAGTTGTTTATTGTTGGTGGCCATTTTTAAAATGGCTATAAAAAGAAAATGAAGGGTGATCTAACTTGTCTCTTTGGATAAATTCTTTCCAATGGCCCTAAGGTACTTCCATACCAAAGGGGACCTTTGCATCATGACTTGAAGTAAAATGTGTCTTAGAGCCTCCACTAACTGGAGGAATGTGGTCCATGTGTGAGTATGTACCTGTACACACTGAGAAATGTCAACGCAGGAGGGAATAGTGTTATGACTGTATATGGAATTCATGGAAAATGTATAGCTATTCTAAATAAGGAAATAAATACACTATGTGTTTTGGGGTGTCACAGTATGTAAATCTTGAACTGTTTACCAATTATTGGAGTATGTGTCACAACCTGACTAGCATGTCCAGATTCATTTAATCTCTCATTCTATTTCAAGGGTTAACCTAGTCATATTTCTACTTTCTAGGTATAGCTCTTTTATAGCCTAATGTTGGGTGCATGTTTAAAATGCTACCAGATATTGAGAACAAAATACAACTTGTGTAAGGAAGAGAAACAATGTTTACTGTTATACCCTTTATTTTGTTTGATTAAATGGAAAACATGAATGACTTTTTCGAGGTCCGCAAAAGTTGACAAAAAGGACTTGATTTTAGCAATGTTTCCGAGCATGATTTTACAACCCTTGTCTCTTTGGCTTGACCATTGAAGGACAAGTAATAGGCAGTGGTGTAAAGTAACCAAGTACATGTACTCAAGAACTGTACTTAACTTTAATTTTGAGGTATTATTTTACTTTACTGGAGTATTTCCAAATTTCTGTACTTTTACTTCTACTCCACCACATCTCAGAGACAATTATTACTTTTTCCTCCACTACAATTATTTGAAAACGTTATAGTTACTAGTTACTTTGTAGATTTAGATTATTATTACAAAACATACATTAACCACTTCAGCCCTATATACAATTTGACCAAATACAAGCTGACAGTTGTGAGCTTCAAAAGATTTGTGTCCACTTGAAAACTAGTGAAATGGGACATTCTGCATTGAGTACTTTCTACTTTTGGTACTTTTTGTTACCAATACTTTTGTACTTTTACTCAATTACATTTTTAATTCCAGACTTTTACTTGTAAGGGTGCCCTCACACCAAAATACATATGAGAGTGGAATCCGCGTTCCGCCAATGCATTTCAATGAGAGTGAAGCGGTTTCATGCCAGCAGAGGATTTCTGCAAAAAACGCTCCCTTCTCATTGAAATGCATTGGCGGAACGCAGATTCCACTCTCATAGGTACTTTGGTGTGAGGGCACCCTAACAGAGTATTTCTACATTGCAGTATTAATACTTTACTCAAGTACAAAACATGTGTACTTTTCCCACCACTGGTAGCTATTGTTGAATGTAGTTCTTGCGACAGTAATGTGACTGTATTGAAGTTTCTTTCTTTCTTTCTTTCTTTCTTTCTTTCTTTCTTTCTTTCTTTCTTTCTTTCGTATAGAAGCCCACACCTGTTGAGACCGGCGATCTAGCCAACATGTATGGGGGAGGATGGATGAAGGATTGACTGAAGATGCTGCTGGAGGGCTCATCCAGGGATGAACTAGAGAGAGAGAGAGAGAGAGGGGCTCTATCTCATCTCTCTATATATCTCTATCCATGAGTTCCAAAGTATGACCCTGGCCATCATTTACACAACACAACTGATGAAGTCAAGTAGAAGATGGCTCAAGGTAGGACCTTTTGACCACCTTTTCTTTTTCTTTGCTGCTGGTGCTTGTGTTGCATGCAACTACTAATGTGATTCAAGCTGTTGGGCTGTCAATGTGGGACCATTGACTGTGAGACAAACAATGAAACTATTTCTGGCTCTGGAATTGAATGCTGAAATGAATCTACACCCAGACTTTGTATGTTGTGTTGTGTCGGCCATTGAAGGTAGTGAGTTGTAACAAGGAACAGTAGAATTACTGTATGTGCATGTGGCTCTTGGTCACTTCAGTTGCCCTATGTGTGAGTGTGCTGCCTATTTCCTTTTATGTTCAAGCTAGTGTCTTTTGGGCTTCGACATGACCATCAATTCCAAATGTCCATTTGGAATTGAACACACCTTGTAGGCCTTTTCTTCATGGCCATCCTGATCCTCGTGGCCTTCATTCTTTCTTTCTTTCATTCATTCATTCATTCATTCATTCATTCATTCATTCATTCATTCATGTTTCTTTCTTTCTTTCTTTCTTTCTTTCTTTCTTTCTTTCTTTCTTTCTTTCTTTCTTTCTTTCTTTCTACTGATGAAATGATGACGACGACAATCATCATAATCATTGTTGTGACAGGCACAGTGACAGATGGAGGTCATAGCCCTGATAGCTCTGACATCGTACTTTTGGGAACTTCTGAATGTCAGCCTTCTTTGTTCTCTATGATCCACTGGTGCAGTTTAAATGTTTTTGATCCTTTGGACTAAATGCTGTGCTGGACGATAGCACCACCAGAGCCCAATACAATCACCCCGAGGCAACAGTGCAATGAAATGTTGGTTTTCTTTGGTTTCCGTTTCACGGCGATGACGGCGGTATAGTATATCAATTAGACTCAGGCCACCTGCACAGCTGTGGTCAATTTGTTGCGAACAGAACGTTGCAGAGATTCTCAAGCTGTGAAGAGAAACGGAATTGGAATCCACTTCTCTTTACTCTGTGTCAAAAAACATTCCTCTCGTGCCTCTGAATAGAGTGGTCTAGATGCATTCCTGTACATTGATTCCCAGCCTGTGGACCGGGCCCCACTGGTGGCTTGGGGGATATGGCAAGTTTGCCCTCAAATAATTGGTAAAACACTAAGATTTTAAAAATAATTAAACATCAATATTAAAACAATGTATCCAAACAAAGGTTATGGCATTTTTAAGAGCATTCATTGTGATTCCAATAATAGCATTCTGTTAGTTCCATTGATCCAAGCCGGAACACAATTGATTGATCATTTAAATAAACTCTGCTCTGAAAATGCATCCTGGATGCTTGTGTGTTCAACGAGTTTCATTTAACCACTTATAGCAAACGTAGTTTTGAGCGGTGCTAACCGCTCCTACGTCTGGCATTGTATGTCCTAGTGTTTAAGATTTTCCTGGATTTAGCTCATTTTAAATACCGGGAATTTTCAGAGCTTTTCCCGGGTTCCCTGGGAATTCCAGTTAAAAAAAAATAATAATAATAACAATTGTAATTAATTACCATGGAACGGCCTTTGACCAACCAGGGGGTGACATTGCTTAGCCTATCGACTGAATTTCCACGTGTCAGTGAAAACAGATGATCTGCAAGCTCACAAAACGTCGTAGATTAGACTATGTGAGCTTGCAAATCGGCTATTTTCAGCATGACGCAACACACTCGCACGACAAACTATATAATCAAGCTAATGGGAGATGCCTTCGTTGTTTGTTGTTATTTTGGGGGATATAACGCTTGCAAGATCATTCTTCATAGTTCACCCCAAAGAGAGCAAGGTAGACCACAAAACTTTTTAGGCCTACTTACAGTACAGCAGTTGGATCATGTAACGTGGATTTATATTCTTCACGGCATGATTGCCAACAACAGACTCGTTATCTATCATTTTCTATTATTTGCTGCTGGAAAACATCACATTATAAATAAGCATGCAGGCTGTCTAATGAGCTATACGTTTTTTTCCGGTGTCACGCCACGTTATATCTAATCAATTATGTTTATCTAGTGTATGGGAGAAAATGGGACGTGGCTTTGAATTCCACGGCACTCTCGCCACGTCCCGGTGATCTCAATAGCCAAACTAATTTCCATTAATTCTGAGAATGAGCCAGAAGAGATGTGCACGATGCGCACATCAAAGAGGCAGTGCAAGTCAGAGAGAGATTAATTTGTGGTTGGACTTGAGTTGGATTATTGTAGGCATATTGACGTGTTGATTCATTCTGATATGTATCTTTCCTGTTATAAAAGGAGGCGAGGATAATGTGGCAAGCAGCTTAAGCAGCTTAAGAAAAAAAGAAATCTCCGGGATGACGGGTCCGAAGCCAATTCCCGGTAGGGAAATTAGGTGCGCTCAACATGGGAAGCTCGGGATCCCGGTTCACGGCATTAAACACTAGTGTGTCCTTATGTCCGTAGTATGAGACTAACGTCACACAAGACTAACATCACACGAGACTAACGTCATAGAAAGAACGTACGCAGAGACCAACATCACCACAGCTGATGATGTCACGGACAGAACGGCCCATACAAGGAGATATGCACGTGTGTCGTGTTTGATACCATGCGAATTGAGCACAGGTGCAACACGTAAAAGCTTTGAAATTTGTGGTACTGCATTTGCTAGCATATGTTATTCCATGAAAATGTGAAAATGCCCTAATCAGAGACCTTATTTCAGGCATTTAACCCAACAATAAAATACAAGCCGCACACTGCCACTTGCAAGGTACATGTAGAGTAGGATGATTTATTTAATTTAGAGCAACATTTTGGTCACACATGACCTTCCTCAGGCATTTCACCCCAAAATCTATTCAAAATTCACATGGACTTTGTGCAATGCTATTTTGTATCCTGGTTGTACCGTACCTCACTCAGTTCAGAGACTGGACACCAATGCTGTGCTCGTCTCCTCGTTATTAATGCAAAGCCTTGGCCGTTTGTGAAAGCCTCTGCATGTGTCTGAAAGCCTCAGCCATGTTGTTGAGTTGTAGAGTTCATACTAGAAGCTTTTCAAACAAACAAAGCTTGTCTGTCCTGGCAGACGTGACATCCAAGGACACAGGTCTGACTGACATGAATGGAGCTGGAGGTGCTGCTGTCCTTGGTTCTGAGCGTCAGTCGGACCAAAGGCAACTTTGAAGGCCTTTCATCATTTGTTTTCCTTTTGTCTGAATGTGCGGAGAGGGTAGTCTTAGCAGATTATGGCAGAGAGCATTTGAAGCTGTCAATCCCACGCTGTTTGGAGACATTATCTCTCCACTCCAGCCGTGCCTTTAATGTAGACTCTCCAAGACACATTTTGATTCTCAGGCGAACCTTTAAATTATTCTGCCTAGAATAGTTGAGCTTGTTTTGTATTGGATCCACACCTCGCATGAACCAATAATATTTTTTTTTCTTTTCTTTTTTTTAAGGGAAGACCATTCAGACACTTGTAATCCTTTTCAAAATTCCAAAGCAGTTGTTTACCCACCATTGCAGAATAGATTTCTGTCATCCTCGTCCAGTGGTGCCCCTACTCTTGTTTGAAGGCTATCATAAAAGATTTGTTTATTGTCTCCTCTGAGAGTCAGATCAGTCACAATGAAAAATCCTCTCAAAATGACACCAAAAGAAACATAATAATTCTTTGTTCTTGAGTCTTTGTCTTTGAAGACAATAACAAGGAATATAACAACTAGAAAGGTGCAATTTGAGTTGCAGGAATCCTCCGGGAGGCATTGCGTTAGAGGCACAGCAACGTTGTGCAATTAGAATTTGGTGCTAATCGGATCCTGCATTCGTGACATATGGCGTTTTGTTTCGTTTTTAAGAAATAGGCCGCTCCCATTATTTTCCAACCAATTACGTTGTCACATACCCCCTGATCATGTCATTTTGAGGGGATTCATCCACCAAAAATCTGCGTTTTGTTTCGTGTCACGTGAAACATGTTTAAAGGAGCTATAGTCAACTTTTTCTTGAAAAACGGACGCCAAAATAAAAATAATGTTTCGAAAATATTTTATAAAAAAGATTAAGCTTCATATGTGTTTCTATTAAAAAATGGTCACAAAAAGCATAAAAGATAAAAAATAATGGTCACAAAAAGCATAAAAGATAAAATAATCATTTTGGCCACTGTCAGGCCACTCTAACCTAACGCGGACCAGTTTGTGTAGGCAGATGGGCGGGCGCGGCGAATCTCTCCGCGAGTCTCTGGCCAATAGCATGTGTTCTCCTCCCCCCACCCCCCTCTGCTCCTCTGCTCAGTGCAGAGAACGCTGCTGCGTCATGACGTCAACACATTCGGTGCAACGCTCTCTGCACTCTGATTGGTTAGGGAAATTCTACATTTCCTCCAACAGTGATCATATAACACGATCGCCCAGGCTTCTTTTTTTTTCCGATCGCCAAAAGAAGCCTGGGTTTCAGAGGCCACTGTCAGGCTGACTCCCTTATCAATCCATATAAAAGAATAGAAGAAGGATGTAAACAAAGTCAGCCTGACAATGGCTGACTTCATTATTTTACGCTTTTTGTGGTCATTTTTAACTAGAAACACATATATGAAGCTTAATATTTTTTATAACATATTTTCTACAGTCTACTGTGGAAGTCTGTAGTGCACATTGTTAGAGTATACTGTAATTTGCTGTAGACCACACCACATGCACACATTGCTAGAATGTGGTAGTTAATGAGGCCTGAAGTTGTTGTTAGTTCATAACCATCACCATCAGAGCATAGCCTCACAGAAACCTTTGCATCAGCCCCCACAGGGCAAACATCAAGCACTTTCGGGGAAACCTTGTATGTACAAAACAAAACCATTACTTTCCAGGAAATTGGAAACGAATAACTTGTGTTCCCAATGTTCCTAATGTTATTACTTAGCCACAAGCTATATTTTTCATTGCTTAAATATTCATAAAACTCACAGACATGTTTAACCACCCTTGGGCCTGTCTATATGTGTGTCAGTATGTCAGTTGCAGCGCTACGTGTTGTGAGCTTGTAGAGATACTGCAGGGTTCCCCAATAGGCGGTCCGTGGGCCATTTGCGGCCTGCGGGGGGCTACTGTCTGGCCCCCACCAACCCCAGTAATAATGGTGGTATAAGAGCAGCAACAACACTAGTATATTGTCGTTGTCAGGTGGAAACCTCGTATCTCCAAATGTGTATGTTCTTTTGCAAAGTAAAACCCTGCTTCATCATACAAGGCCGTCACACAAAAGTAGTGAAAACAGCAGATCTACAAGCACACAACGCCTCGCGATTCAAGGCGTTGTGTGCTTGTAGATCGGCTGTTTTCACTAGTTTAAATAATTTTTAAAATGATAAATGCAAAACAAACGGTTTTTTGGACATACAAGATTTTCACCCGACAACGACGATATCTGAACTGTCGCTGGAGTAGTGGGAACGCCACCGTCGCCCCCTGCAATGTTGTGGCCCTCGGCTTGGTACCCTAGACATAATTCGGCCCTTGGGGAAAACTAATTGGGGAACCCTGCTGTACTGTGTGTGTATATACTGTGTGTATGTGTGTGTGTCTGTTTATATATACAATATATAGACATTGTCATACGACATTGTATAAAACAGGGAATTCATTTATGACAAAGATGCATGTTTTCTGCCAGACAGGGAGGAAATATTCAGCACATCGCTTGTGAATATTCATCCGGTTGCTTCCTCTTTCCCTGTATGCTAGACAGACACTGCATCTCAGGTGTTGTCCTGCTCTGTCCTATCTTCTCTTTCCTTACTCCTGCAAGGGTTATGTAAAGAAAAGTAAAGTAAAGTAAAGAACATCTACAGTCTATGACGGACAAATGTAACCTGTAAGACATGTGCGTGCGTGCGTGCGTGCGTGCACGCACGCACGCACGCACGCACGCACGCACGCACGCACGCACGCACGCACGCACGCACGCACGCACGCACGCACGCACGCACGCACACACACACACACACACACACACAGATTTAGAGTTGCACAAGAATTGCTTGTTCTTTGTACAGATTTTCATATGCAAGTGCAAATATCAATGTACACGTGTATAGACAACATTTTACGAGTGCTCAAATCAAACAAGTGCTCACATTTTATTATCTCTACCTTCATATAGACAGCCTTTCCCTAGTTTACACTGTAGGAGTGAGGATACTGTATAAGAAGACAGAGCAAAATATATGGACCTGAGACGTTGGCTTCATATTCCAACCTTTATACAGGTTATTCTTTACTGAGACATTGAGTTATTTTCTTGAAAATAAAGAGCTGTTTTGATGGATGGAGGGCTGTGCATGAGAGAGGGCGTGCACATGAGACGACAGAAGCAGGTACACTCTCGGTACACACAGAATATCACTGTTCATGCATGTGTTTTTGGTCTGTGCATCGGATCACCTGGTTCTGTCCAGACAGTGGAATGGTTGGTTTATAGTTCTACTATACTATTCACTCATGTGGATCAGTGAGTGAGAGGAAGTGCACTATGCTGCAGCAATGCTGAGCAAGGCTGATATAATAATAGGCTATAATTTGTATGGACTGAGTCTTTTGTACAGAATTCTCGAGATTTCATAATCACTGGGGTAAAGGATATCAGTCTAAAATATTTGTTCTTTTGGATATGAATTTTTGGGTAATGGTTTTATATGAAGTTTTCCATGACATTGTGTGACTTTTACGGAAGTTTGAGAGACTGCTTGCCACACTGTAGCCAGCTCAGTTGAAAAAAGTTCTTCAAAAGAAAACGCTGCACTTACCTGGCCCAGTAGCTTTCTTGGTATTTGTACTGTGTGCTGAAATATTTTCCTGACATCTTCGACAGTGATGACAATTATGTCTGAGGTAGCATGTCTTGGTATTTCAAGCTTGGCAGATAGGTTGTAATCTCACCCACTACTCAGACAACTATTTACACAGTATATATACAGACAATTGGTGTAATAATAATACATTTTGGCCTATAACTTTTTAACATTATTATTTTTTTATTATCTTAAAATAAATGCGAGAAGTCTCTGCGATGCCAGTGACTGGCATCACCAGGAATGCTGGTCCCTCATTGGCTGTTAATGATGACGTTGCCAGAAATGCTGGTCCCTGATTGGGCTACGGGCTAAAACACACACGGCTACCTACCGACCTACATACCTACCTACCTACATATGTAGCCGAATGCAGTACTTGCGCATCCTGCTGGCACAAGTAATAATAAATAGACCAACATTGGCAACCGTTGGGCAGGCTGTCTAAACATACCCTGAAACAGTCATTCTAACCAGTAGGAGATGCTAAAACTGCATGAAATTGGCATGGCATAACATGAATGAGAATGTAAATAGCAAACACAACACGTGCATATCTCCTTGTATGGGCCGTTCTGTCCGTGGTGTCAGTTATTCATTTCGCACTATATATACTGATATCCTGTGACGTCATGTGTAGTTATAATCCCATAGGAAAACCTATGGTGAAAAAGCGCAAAGCCACATACTGTATAGGAGCGGTTAGCACCACTCAAAATGTGAAAGAAAAGTTTGTCTAAACATCACAAAACTCACAGGATCTCACAAAACTTTGTTGATGTGTATACAATTATTTTTTAAATCGCCCTCCTCACTTGAAAGGCTACCCCTTCCACCCTGTTGGAGTCGTTGACAAGGTCATAATCTCCTGCTGCCCTCCCTTCCGTGAACACTGCTAATTGTGTTCTTTGGAGCTCCAGTGTTTTACCTCTGCATCACCCCAACACCCCCTCAAGGACAGGAAGATAGCTTTTTTTCCACTAAAGAAGTTGTCTCTCTGAGGGATAATTAACTTTAAACCCAGGCATGCCACCCCCCAACACAGAGGGGCACTTTTTGCTCTAACCAGCAGTGTCACTACTTCATCATATTTCCGTTAAGATAATTAAATTAACATTCTAATTAATTGCCGGGGACATTCTGCTGCTGTAATGATCATGCAGCATGGTGGCTCATTTGGTGGTCAGATCGACATTAGCCTACGTTACATTACATTACACGGCCCTGGGTCCTGGGTACAAGGATTCACTGCGGGGCCACCCCATGAATGGTCTTCATAGGGGGAGAGGGTTTAACCCATTTAGACAGGGAACCCATTATTACGCATTATTTTTTGAAAGAACTATCTTTCTACGTCAGTGGTGCTCAAACCTTTTCATGTGAAAAATTATATGTATTTGGCCACAGACCCCCATCTCAAAATATTTAGTTCCAGGGACCCCCCAAAAGCAACATTTAGTTACAAATGTTCGCTTAAAAAATACATATATTCAAAGATTTTCTCACATTTTGACGTCTTTTCAAAAATAGCAGATCTACAAGCTTGCAGCGCGGCACTCAAATAATTCAGGCCCCTCCACCTTGGGCCGGTAGTAACCCAGTCCCCCCCTTGTGGCGCCCCTGCGGCACAGCTTGTTTACCCAGCAAACATCCCCACATGATGGCAGCCTGACAGTAGGTGGTGGGAAGCTGTGACTGGTGGTGTCAGCAGAGGTCTGTCCCTGTGTGACTCTGGACAGTCTCACACACACACACACACACACACACACACACACACACACACACACAGAGCGCCGCCAGCGCTGCATTAGGATCAAAGCACCATGGGGTTTAAACATGACTTTGGAGAGTGTCCCGGTTAGAGTGATCAAGGGACCAGCAGCTACATCAGTGTACTGTAGAACAGCCATTGATTCCCAACCCAGAGCTGACAGGCTCCGCTGCCGCGATCACTGCAGGGAGCACTCCCTCTGTTCTAATGACGGCGACTGTCTGGTCAGTGGTGGAAAGAGTACTCAAGTTCTTTACTTACTGTAAGTAAAAGTATCATTACTGCAATGTACTGTAGAAACATTCTGTAACAAGTAGTCCGGTAATCTTACTTTTTTTAAAGATTCGTTTTTTGGGCTTTTATGCTCTTATTGATAGGACAGTAGACTGACAGGAAATGGGGGGAGAGATGGGGCAAAGGTCGTCTGGATCGGGAATCGAACCGGCAACGCCGTCATCAATGCCTATGTGGCAATGCCTTATATGGTATGTGCTTGGACCAGTAGACCAGCGGGCACCGCCCGGTAATCTTACTTGAGTAAAAGTGCAAAAGTTTTGGCATCAAAATACACACTTTACCTTGATTATTGGCACTTCAGCCCTGCCTACAGAACTCGGCTATCGCCTTGTTCCTGCAGCAACGCTGGGGTGCCAACAATCACGGTAAAGCACACCCTCTTGTGTAATATTGCTTAAGTATTTGTTCCATTGATCCAAGCCGGGAACACAATCTAATTGATTGATCATTGAAATAAACATACTCTGGTCAGAAGGGCGAACACTTCAGAGATTTCAAAGTGGGCCCTGATCCAGAGAAGGTTGGTTACCACTGCCATAGTAGCAGTAGAAGTAGTAGCAGTATTTTGTAGTACCGGTAGTAGCCAAGATACAGTATGTAAAGCTACAACGTCAAATACTGTAGAAGACGGATCATCTCTCATCCTCTCTACTGCGTTGTGGGTGCTTTGGGGCGGCCGTAGCTGAAAGGGTAGAGACGCCATCTGGGAATTGAAAGGTCCCCGGGGTTTGACCCTTGGCTCGCCCAGTCTTATGGGTAGAAGTGTCCCAGAGCGAGACATTTAAACTCTAACAGCTCCCTCTCCCCTGAGCTCATCAAAGCCATCTGAGCAGCCATTAGCTGGATGAATCTGTACAAGCAATTCCCCCTCCCCAGCGGGGACCAGAAAAAAATAAAGAAAAACCTGACGGTGCCATGGCATTGGTCCGAAGGTTCATTAGTCCGAAGGCTCATTAGTCTGAATTTGTTAAGTAAAGTATACTATTCCTAACTCTAACCCTAAACCTAACCTCAGTAACCCAACTAAATTCGGACTAATGAACCTTCGGACAAATGAACCTAATGGGCACCTTATGGGCACTGGGCAGTCCCCAACCTGACACCACATGATTACAGATGTAAAAGAGTAGGTGAAATTCGTTTTCTCGATATTGCAGTTACATGAAGACTGGGGTTGTCACTAAGGTCTCAGAGGCACTTGCTCATCGGGCAAGTACAGGTCATGTTCTTCTTGCCCAAAGGTCATGCGAAAAGTAAATCGTCGATTTTAATTACCGCTCAATTTAACACGTATTTCTTTACTTTCTGGGGCTGTGCAATTCAACATGTCATACCTCAATACCTCAAAATCCAAATATCAAATACCTACATAGCTATGATTGAATATGTCTATGGTTTCACACTTATTTTATATTTTTAGGTGTAGCAACAGTAAAAACAGCACATTATAGGTGAACTGTGCCCTTATTTTACTTTCCACGGACCAGAAGACAGAGCACGCTGGCCACGTTCAGGTGTTTAGACAGATATCTTGTGTTGTGCTTATAAACGGTTGCGTCCCCTCTCAAATGAGCACTTGCCTGGTCAGGCAACCTGAAAGCAAACTCCACCTGCCCGAAGGTTTTATTTACCTGCTGGGGGCAGGTGGGCTAGCCTTAGTGTCACTGCCAGCATGAAGAGATAGAATATGTAAACGAAAGAATATAGACTGGAAAAGAACAGAAGAGGAAGGCACAGACCATTGTGCATGGTACTGCACTGAAAGAAGAAAAAGAAAACGAGTTGGTTCCAATAAAATATTGTCTGTGTGTAATAAAAACACCCACATACAAGAGAAATCTACAGTAGATGTGCAGCTTGAGTTGGACAATAAACCACAACCCATCCCTTTAGTTGAAAACTTTGTGTGCATACTGCAGTGTTGACGCTCTTGTCAATCAAATTCACACTCACAGGTATTTTTAATATACTGTAGGTGTTTACACAAAGTCCAGTAGATCACGGGTTCTCAAAGTAGGGTCCGGGGACCACTGAAAGGGTTCCAGGGGGTCCCCAGCTAGATTTGTTAATACAGTATCACAATAATAAGTGTAGCCCCTTTATCCATATTTTATACGTTGACTACTCAAAAATAGCAGATATACAAGCTCACAGCGTGTCACTATGTGCAGCGCTGCAAGCTTGTACATCTGCTATTTTTGATCATTTTTTGAAAAATCATGAAAATGTTGAATAATTTGAATAATCTTTTGGGGGTCCTTGGCACTTTCAGATGGGAGTCTAAATTGGCGTCCAAATAGCAAATACATACCAATTTGGGGGTCCTTAGCACGAAAAAGCTTGAGAACTACGTAAAAGGTGCATGATTTAAAAAATACAGTAAGTTTTGCAAAAGGCTGAAATGCTTATCGTGCAGGTGGGGAACATAAAAATAGCAGCATGGTACAGTATACACTATATCACAGCTTCGTGTGCATGATTAAAGGATAAACATATGAAAAACAGAGCATCGGGTTCAAAAAGAAAAAAAAAGAATACGTGCAGTAAAGTTTCATGTAAATGATTAAGAAGCAATACTTACATTGCCAGGTGAAAGCTGTGCAGTTAAATATCTGATTTGCCAATGTATATGCACTTGAATGCAGACATCTGATATGCACTAATGATGCCATGCATTTGCATGCAACACAGCTACACATGTAGCCTACAGTAGAGTACAGTATATGATAGGCACATAGGGAAGCCACAGCCTATATACGCCAGTGTCTCTTTTCTTCCATAGGTTCACCTGCAGGACAAACGCACGCGCCTCCTTCTTCTTGCATTCAAAAGAGGAGTTCCCACGCCAGCCAGAGCTGTCTGATCTCACCACAGAGGATGGTGTTTAATATTGTATGCACTTTATCTTTTTTTGTGCTTTTGCACAATTTCATCAAAAGCCACAGTCACCCCACTATTGCGCACACACTCTTTTTCCTTTCTTCCAGAAGAGCTGGCAGTATGTTTCCCCACGTCCCTTTGAATTTACTATTGATGGAGACAGACAGACAAACAGACGGCGCTGAAAGGGAGACAGTGAGACTGCACGAGGGCGACGCTGGTGAGACTTTGAACTGGGAGCTGCGTGCCAGCAGCAGCACACAGTACAACAGGGGTCTTCAACAGGGGGTCCGGGACCCCTAGGGGGTCCTCAGAGTTACTACAGGGGGGTCCCCTAAAATCTTTTGTGTGATAGGAACTGTTTTTCTCCTTTTTATATTAACCACTTGAACCCTAGCGTCAATATTCGGAGAACATTAGCCAAAAATAGCAGATCTACAGAGGCGTTGTGAGCTTGTAGATCGGCTATTTTCGGCAAAGAGCTCTGGTGTAGACTAGAGGGGGAAAAGAGCAGACTAAGTACAGAGTGAAAGGTCAAGTGTATTACGTTTTGACGGTTCAAGTGGTTAAATATCTGAAAACACAACTTTGACATGAATCCAAAATACACTGACGATTGTGCTGTCAAACGATGAAACTATATGGAATCTACGAAAGGTTTGTGGGGGTTCCTGCTTCATCTCTCTCTCAACTAAGGGGTCCTTGGCCTGAAAACGTTGAAGACCCCTGCAGTACAAGTGTTAAAGACCAACCTACTGTATCAACCTACTGTATCTTCATATAGCGACCGTAGGCAGGTTTTGCCATTTCAAACAAGATTTCAAAGGTTTATTTAATATTTATTGATAGAAGATCACATGGCTTCTATTTTGGCATGCTAATTTTCCAGGACGAGAGAGGCTGTGGTTTCTATAAGCTTGGAATCCCCAATCGATGATGTCACTGGTGGGCAGGTTTCTGAACTGTCCATTATAGCCCAACAAATTAGATGCAGAGTGAGTAGATGGAAATTATGCCATCTTAGGTGCCCTCCACACTAGACGCGGTCACCGCCTCCTAGCAATTCATTTTCAATGAGAGGTGGGCGGCTTTTTCGGCCGCGCAGCGAAGTTTTGGGCCGGCGAGGTGAGCGGGCACGGTCCCGTGAAATCCCCCGCGAGCGTGTTCGTTTGTGCATGCGTACGCGGGCAGTGAGAGATGGATTGTGTTCATCTTTGTGAAATGAAGCGAGTGTGTTTGTGTCTCACCACGGTGCGTCCACCGCTGATCCTAGCTGCAGCCCCGACGGCAACCGCGCCTAGTGTGGAGGGCACCTTAACCTGCTTGTGCCAAGCATTAAAATCTTCTGTGTCTTCCATTGCCAGAATTGCCAGAATTCTTACCTTTTAATGTGCACAATGTGCACGAGTCATGCACGGATAATGCACGGATGCACCACATGTGTGTACGCCATTCACATACTTTCAAACAAAAAGATCCGCTTGTAAATCCGTTCAGGCATTCAAAAGATGTAGGCCATAGTGTTTTCTCAAATGTAAACAAACATGGCTGCCATTGGAGCTGCCATGGGCTGTTCTGGGAGTCAAACATGCATTTCGCGATCTTGATCATGCCGAAACCGGAAGTTGGAAGTAAGGAGAGTAGGGAAAGTTTTTGTTTCAAACACGGCCAACTCGGGGAAACTCGGGCTTGGCACAGCTGTAGGGCCTATACAAACTCGGGAAACTCGGGTTCCGTGAGCATTAGTGAGGACCAAATTATATGAACATATGGTTGAAAATGGGTGAAGTTATCCTTTAATGTAACTCTGAGAATGTGCAAATGGAACCAATTGCACACTCTCAGAGTTAGATTAGCCTGTTCAGGCGAGCGTCCGAACAGGAACGCTGTCATCTGACAGGCATCGAGAGGTTGTTTTTTTTTACAGCCATTTGGTTCCACTGGAAAGTTGTCATCCTGCCTGCAGGCAGCCTTCCAGTACAGGGTACTGAAATCAGTCCTGTCTGCCTGTGTATCCCTGAGCCAATAATGGAGAGACAGATTTTCATGATACTCGGTGGGAGCGATCGATAGATCTAGCAATGCCCCGAAGAGATGATTAGCTTGGTGCCGTCTGTGACAGCAGCACACTGTACAAATCATCAAAAAGTTGAGATTCTGTCTCTTTCTGTGTGTACGTCCGTGACTGCGTGTGTGTGAGTGCGTGTGTGACAACAACAACATAACTTTTTTTTGATTCCTAGAGTTGTTAGCCTAGAGTTGTTCCTAGAGTTGTTCTGACTCTGATACCAGTATTGTATTGGAAAAGCTGCTGATACTGCTTAAAATGCTGGTATCGTTATCGCTGAGTATGCCAGTCTATGTCTATCTGATACCATGTTATTCATCACATGATATTTTATGGGTATCGGAATCGGTATCCGTAAGGGAAACCTGGTATGGGTTCTTTAAAGTGGTGGACAAACACTACGTTGCAATATTGTATTTTAATGCATAATAGAACGCTCAGTAATGAGAGAAAAAACAAAAACAAAAGAAGTAATTCTCTTGCCTAAACAAGACTTAAGGCAGCAGAGAAAATGCATTATTTCTTTTGACTTGCGGACATATTCAATGTTTTATTTAAAGGATAACAGATGGTCTATCGTCATTACACTCAAGTATTTATACGAAGATTATGGCTTGATTTTTCATTATGAATAACAACAGGGGATTTGTAGCAGTCTGATGTTGAACAACAATGCAATCTCTTCAGTTTTCTTTGTGTTAATCTCAAAACCACTTTGTTTACTTTAAGCCATATTGTTGGTGGTGCAGCCCAAAGCTGCTGGAGTTACACAACATCGATATTGGAATGTAATTTTCTTATTTTTGCTTTGCTTTTTTTTTACCCATTTTTCTCCACATTTGAGTCATTATGCCAATTAACTCCTCCCCACACACATTTCTGTGTTGTCACTACTGTTGTATCCAGCTACCAGTGAGGAGCCCCCATCGGGAGGACGTAAAGCAGGGGTCTTCAACAGGGGGTCCGTGACACCTAGGGGGTCCTCAGAGTTACTACAGGGGGTCCTTCAAATCTTGGTGTGAAGAGAAAATAGCAGATCTACAAGCTCACAGAGCTTGTAGATCGGCTATTTTCGGCAAAGAGGTTTGGTGTATAGGGAAAAAAGAGCAGACTAAGTACAGCAGACTAAGTACAGAGTGAAAGGTCAAGTTTATTAACCCATTCAGGCCGGATACACATTTTAGTGTATGGGAGGGGCTTACAGTACATGTACACTATGTAGCAACATATTTGTTTTTGTAGGCTAATTTCTGATTTGGGCCTAACTATAGGTTAGGCGTATTGACGGTTCAAGTGGTTAAATATCTGATAACACAAATTGACATGAATCCAAAATACACTGATGATTGTGCTGCCAAACAATGAAACGATATGGAATCTGGGGGTCCCTTCTTCATCTCTCTCTCAGCTAAGGGCTCCTTGGCCTGAAAACGTTGGAAGACCCCTGACGTAGAGCCTTATTCGTGCTACTCTTCCCACCCAACACTCCCTGCTGACAGGTTCCGCCCCCAGCCTGTAGGATTACGTGCATTGCCAGTTATCACCCTCTCTGCCCGGCTTCCCTTCCCTCCCCCGAACACGAGCCAATAGTATTCGTGTAGGCGCTCAACAAAGCTGGATGCGATTTATTTGAACCAATGACCTCTGTGGTGGTGGCTGGTGGGCAGGGACTTTACCACTGCACAGTGGTGTAAAGTAACCAAGTACATTTACTCAAGTACACTATTTCTACTTTTAGGGTGCCCTCACACCAAAATACCTATGAGAGTGGAATCCGCGTTCCGCCAATGCATTTCAATGAGAGTGAAGCGGTTTCATGCCAGCAGAGGATTTCTGCAAAAAACACTCCCTTATCATTGAAATGCATTGGCGGAATGCAGATTCCACTCTCATAGGTATTTTGGTGTGAGGGCACCCGTATGATGTAGTATACAAGACAAATATTGTACTTTTACTCCTTTTACTACTTTGTAGGTTCTGATTATTATTACAAAGGTTAAATGACACATTAACCACTTCAGCCCTATATACGTTTAGGATATTTGAAAATAGCTGATCTGCAAGCTCACAATGGGTCACAAGCTTGTAGATCTGCTATTTTCAAACGATTTTCATAATCTTTTGTGAAATGGGACATTCTGCATAATGAGTACTTTCTATTTTTGGTACTTTTTGATACCAATACTTTTGTACTTTTACTCAAGTAAATTTAGAATTCTGGACTTTGTTAGAGTATTTCTACATTGCAGTATTAATACTTTTACTAGTTAAAAAAAAATGTATACTAGAACTACACATACTGACAATGAAATCACACATTTCTTGAGGGTTACCACCAGGTCGGGATGGCAGTTGAGAGGGTTTTATTAGCCTTTACAATCTGCACTCAGTGAGAAAAGAGACATAATGAATCGAGTAGGCCTATGCATTCAATTCCCACTAGACCTTTTTTTATACAGCACTTTTTAAAACAGAGTTACAAAGCACTTCACACAGCATCAAATATTTCAACAGCAATACAAATTGTGCAAGCGACATAATAATAGAGCATAAAAGGATACTTGTGTAAGAAACACAATAATAAAAAAGCATGAAAGGACACAAGTGCAAGAACTATTTAAAAACAAGTTGTGCGAGAAACATAAACAAGTATAAAGTCCTTCATACAAGGATATGGACAAAAACAAACACAAATTCTGTTTGTAAAATCTAGAATTATATACAGTATACTGTAGGCTATATCCTGCATCCTCCCTGCTGACGGATGCAAAAGGCAACACAAAAGGTGGATGCTTGTCAAATCCGTCAGTCCTAATTGCACCCGACCTGGCCATGTCGGCCAGGCCTCCAGTGACTGCCTCCGTCGTTCACGCACCCTCTTGGCACGCGTGATTGGCAACCACTTAATGAGGGCCGCTGTACCTTAGATGACAAGGTCCCGCTAATGAACAGCGTGTCAGTTTTTTAGCCTATTAGTGAAGAGTGCAGCGCTGTGTATCCTGGATGCAATCGGCGTGCCGTCATGTTCCAAAATGCCGAGCAGACGGTATACACTGGAGATTTCACGCACTGTGCTTTCCAGCATGGGAAAACTGCAATCATGGTATCTGGACTCTGGCTTACCTGCAGTCTCTGGTGTGATGTCACCTGCTCTGTGTGGACAGATGGAGGGAGTTATTGTCACTGTCCGTCAGAAACCTCTTATCTCCAAGTTTAAAATGTGTACCTTTTTTTGTAAAGTGAAGCCCTGCTTCATCATACAAGAATGTCACACGAAACTATTGAAAATAGCAGATCTTCCAACACACGATGCGAGACGTTGTGTGCTTGTAGATTGGATATTTTTAAATGATAAATACAAAACAAACCTGTTTGGACATACCGGTACAAGGTTTCCACCCGACAACAACGTTATATTGTTGCTGTCGGGTGGCAACCTCGTACGTCCAAAACCGTTCTACTCTTCAGTAGAATAACCTGTGATTCCAAAGGATCCGATGTAGTTATTAATCGGTCACAAGCTCATATTAATAATTTTCATCGATTCAATATTTATTATAGCCCACACCTTTATAAATAGCAAAAATAGCAGAAGCTTACTGGGAGCTTGTAGATCAACCCTATTTCTGCCTGTTTTTCGTGATATTGTATGGAATAGGGCATTCATTTACAAAACAAAAACAACAAAAGAGTTGAAATATGGCTATACAAGTGT
The DNA here is from genome assembly GCF_963921795.1 of Nannobrachium achirus. Taxonomy (NCBI): domain Eukaryota; kingdom Metazoa; phylum Chordata; class Actinopteri; order Myctophiformes; family Myctophidae; genus Nannobrachium; species Nannobrachium achirus. The sequence goes on from NC_137823.1 coordinate 38,198,987, forward strand.
TCTGCCTGACAGTAGTGATTGTTATGCAGCTGGTATCTCACTAGAAGACTTTGCACAATTGACACATTGCAGTTCTCTCCCTCTCTCTCCCTATATACAGTATAATGTGTTTGACATTGAACACGTGTTCACATCACATTTTAGTGATGCTGTACAAGAAACAAGTGTTTGACCAATGAGGGTTTTTTCAGTGATATATGCAGACATTGACCTTTGCAGAGCAGGGTTGACCCATAGAGTTGTTTTATTTAATGACGTGACTCTGCAGGAGGCTAGTCATCTAGAAAAGCGCGTGCGTGTGTGTCTGTCCGGGGAAAACTATCAGCGACAAATGTCTTGTGCACACTGCCTTATCTATTTTTATTTTATTTTTTCATTTTTTCTCACAGACCAACGCCTGGTCTGTTGTGAGCTTGTAGATCGTCTATTTTCTTTGCCTAATTTTGTCAAATGTTCACCTATTATTACGAGCCCTGAATAGGGATGCTAGGGTTCATATGGTTAGTTATTGTCAACATTTTAGGAAACTATAAGGTACAGCCATCCCAAAACTCATTATGCATAAATAGATGTGTCAACAATGATATCCAACAAATGCTTGAAACCTGGAGGGATATTACTGCAACATTTTGGATATTTTGCAGCAATAATACAATCCTCAACCTGTCCTTGGTGAGAATTTTCAATTGTTTGTTGTCCTAATGGATTCAGCAGTTCTGTGCGTAGCCTAGTTATGATGAATGTGATAAGAATATGAATCCATTGCTTCCGTCTAGACATGCATTCACAAACAACACAATGCTGTTCTGCATTTTCTCTTGGAATTATTAATGAGAATGCTTCTTGTTTGGTAAACAACTAAAAATGGGATTGGCTTTCAAAAAAGTCAATGCGACTCTGCCCTCAATCCCCTCAATACCCGCATATTTGACTAAACACCTCCAAAAAATGTGCAACACCCACAGCCACAATACTAGAGGGAGCATAAAAAACGATCTGGTAACACCCACCCATAATACAAATATGGATAAATTGTCCTTCTACAACACTGCCACCCAATTGTGGAATTCCTTGACCCCTTCCCTTAAAATATGTAGTTCACTGGCTTCCTTCAAAACTACACTGAAAATCACCTTTCAGGAGGCCAAAGGTGGAGGTAGTTATCACTCCTCCCTTAGCCCTGTAAGGCCCAAATTAATTTCTACTTGCCCAAAAAAATGAAGATGGTGTTGTATGAGTCCTAATCAGAGGAAAATGTAATGTTTAAAAAAAAAAGAAAAACATTTTTTTTGTAAGGTTTTATAGCCATAAATCATAAATCATGCTTTAATTTACATATATATATATACAATAATAACATATGTACATGTTCTAGACATTCTAATGATCACCAAAAAAAATAGTACAGGCATTTTACTTGCCTGTTTTTGTGAGGAATAGCTTCCATTAAAAAGTGAGATGTTGTTCGTCAAAACTCTGGAATGTCAGCGAATGTGGCGGGTGTGACGGGTGTGAATGTCAGCCTCTGTGGGGAGTATTTATATGCAAATATTGTGGCCAATGGCATTGTAATACTAAACAATAGAATCCAATGGTGATGTTTAGGTGGTAGGGGGAGCTAAAATAAAATGATTTAAACCTTTTTTTGGATAAAATACAAACGTTGTAATATTACAACAGTGGGCTCTAGAGGGTTAGACAGGTGAGAAGTGATCACCCCCTTACTTTAACCCCACCCCCACTTTTCCCCCCTACTCTGTATGTTTTATATGTGATATTGAATGTTTTTCTTTATTATGTTGATGAATTTAATACCAAGGACCCCAACGGAAACAAGACCGCAAAGGACCTTTTTGGTGTATTCCTTTTAGACAGGGTGTTTTTTTGTATAATAAAATATTCAATCAATCAAGTACCTCTGCAAAAATGATTGCCTTTCGATTGGCTGATATTTGTGATCAATAATGAGACCTAATTGAAGTTTGTGATAACCATTTTTTTTATGGATTTCTACATTAGGGCCATATAATTCAAATAGTCACATGACAAAAGCCTTGTTTGTCTCTGTGGATAAATTCCAGTGTGTCAGCAGTAACAGTTTTCAGTAAGAGCTATTTATATAATAGGTACAAGTAAGTGTAGAGAGATAAGATTAAATTAATTATAATACATGTTCTGAGACCAGACATCTGCGCTTGGCCTGACTGTGTTAGCATACTGTACGTAAATTATATCTAAGTACAAATGTACCTTTATCAACCATGAATATATGAGCGACTATAAGTGAGTCTCACAGCTGTTATCCTTAACAGGCATGGGTAAGGGTTCTGGAGTGCAATGGTTCCCAAACTGGGGCTCGGGAGCCAATAGAGACACCTTGTGTGTCCAAAATTGCCCATTCGTTTTGCATTTATCATTTTAAAAATGATTTTGTGTGACAGTGACGATATGATCCTCATTATCTCCCTGGCCATTGATGAGGCACTCCCAGAGTTGTGCAGAATAGGGGTGCAACACAAAAAATATCAATAATGAATGAGATGAGTTACTGTAAGTTAAAGCGCTCGGGTGGCGTAGTGTTAAAGTGCCTGCCCACCAACACGGAGGTTGTGGGCTCGAATCCACCGTTGGAGCGTCCAGCTTAGTCGATTGTCTATTTGCGAACACAATTGACCCTTGTTCGGGGGAGCAGGGTGATATTGGTCATTCCATGTACTCCTATGGGCTGCGGTGGAACTTGTCAGCAGGGGGTGATGGCCAGGAGGAGTAGGACGAAGGCTCTAAGTCCTCCCAGTGGGGGCTCCTCACTGGGAGAGGTGAGCATGTAGGATACAACACACAGAAATGTGTGTCCGGAGGAATCAATTGTCATAATGACTAAATTGACTATTGATTATTTGATTAATTAAAACAAGTAATTGATAGAATAATCACCTTGTGAATGATCAATGATTGCAGCCCTACAGACTGTCAGTTATTGTTATTGGAGACACCTGAGGAAAATGTCCACACGCAGACGCATAGTCGGACAGGGCACGCACACACGCACGCACACGCATACACACAGAAAGTGGTGGTGAGTCAGATATCAAGAGTATGCTTAAGAGACACATTTGAGCCCTGTATGCTCTGTCTCTCTCTGCGCTGAATTCTCTTTGACATTAATGCATAATTTATTTCAGACTTCTGCTCCGCTGGTTCCACTATCTCTGACATTTCAGTATGTTTCAGTAACATTTACCAATGTACAATTATACAAGTCCCACTTTTTACATTTTCTCCGTGCCTCTGCTGGTGGACCTGTCCTTCGTTAAAAGTTTTCTGAAGAAGAGTTGAGGGCTTTGTAGCCTGACTCTTATGCCTGTTCAATTATGAACAACCTTTGCAAGTACATGATATGCTTTTGGTGTTTAAAGTTAACCACTATGAGGCCCAGGGGGGCCGCTCTCCATTCCGACATGCTGCCATTCCGACATTGACTTTTAATTGTCTGAGTGGCGGCACTTCCATAGAGGTTAGGTATAGGGTTAGTGTCGGAATGGGCGGATGTCCGAATGGCAGCATGTCGGAATAGGGGGAAGCACTCGAGGCCCAGCATGCCTATTCTCGGGGGAACATTGGCCAAAAATAGCAGATTGACTTTTACAAGCTCAAAACACGACACGATCGGCTAAAATATCCAACCCTCTGGACTGTTGAGCTCTGCTGTGGCAATCTTCTTATAATAAGCGTTGTCGTATTGCTTCGATTAGTATAATTCTTTTCCCACGACATTCTATGGAAATTATTATCCCCGCAAGTTGGCGTTTATGTCCATGGGGCTTACCCTTTAAAGTGGGTCCCATTTACATCTTTTTCATTGCACTCTGATTGCGTGGTCCACAGAGCCGGGTCACAGTCATAACAGAACCTTAAACACTCCAATTAAATTAAATATGGAGGGCCAGAATGGGAATGAATGGCTTGGCAGACGTATGCGTCTCGTTAACGCTCTCATTCAATTAACGGTTCATTTAGCATGGCTTATGAGGCCTAATCTCTCTGTAATAGATATGCAATTTTTAGGTACTTTTACTTTGCTTCAGTATGTCCATTTTCCAATACTTTTACTGAACTGCAGTACATCTCAGTGGCAAATCTTGTACATTTTACTACAAATATTTCAAAGCTTCAAAAGCCATTTGAAGTGTTAAACAGTGTTCTAGAGCCTCATCTATTTAGTAATTTGATCTGACTATGTTAATGGCAGACTCCTGACTGAACAATGTTTGTACCAGGTTTGGTGCGGATTGCAGCAACAGTGTGCCTGTGGCCCACAGGGGGCCCTGGGGTGGCCCCTGTGACCATTGTCATGGCACACAACAGTGTTTGTGCAAAGTTTGAGGGAGGCCACCCTGGTGTGGCTGTTATGATGGCAGCCCCCTTCAGTACAACGTCTGCAGTACATTGTCAACCCTCTCTCTAGCTCTCTCTCTCTGAAGTAGAAGCTGCTGTCCATGGTTCTAAAGTAGCAGTCATTGCAGCTGCTGTCCATGGTTCTGAAGTCACTAGTCTGTGACTGTAGCTGCTTTTCTTAGCCTGGCAAGCCAGCATCATACTGTGCATTCACTCACTCGTTCCTTCCCACAATATTAGTCTGGACTTTGGCCTATAGGCAACTTGAAAGGTGGGCGGGAGTACTTGCCAAGACAGACATACTCCTCTAACCAATCAGAGTAGCAAAACATCTGACGTCATCACAGTGCGCTAGAGCGCTCCTCTCTGACTCTCTTTCTGATACAAGGATACAACTAAGCTAGCGTAGCAGCCAGGCTTACTCACTAAAAGTATAGCTTTGTTTAACTCTGAAATAACTTCACTTATTGCTTGTTTTATCATTTCAGCGTTAACTGTAACACTTGTTGCATCGAGTGCAGCCATTGTTGTTTTGAAAATGCCATAGCATTTATTCTACATCCCCATCTACACATGGACCAATCAGGCGACGCTTTTCACTTGTTGTGCAGACAGCAGTTGAAACATATTAGTCACAGATTGGCCCCAATCATTTTCTTATTTCTCGTACTCGCTGCCTGTAGGCCGAAGTCCATACCTGATAATGGGGAAGGAATGAGTGAGCGCAGTATCAGGGCTGGCTTGCCAGGCTAGCTTTTGCTTACCATGTGTTGCCCACACATGGTCCCTGGCGTGGCTATTCTGATGGCACTCCCCTGAACCATGTTTTTGCAGAGTTTGGTGCAGATCAAAGCAACAGTGATTTTGTAGGTCTGCTATTTTCACAATTTTAATAAACAGGAAACAAAGTCTTATGCACACAACTGATCGACTCAGAGACGGGTGCGTAGGCAGGGATCAACGTATAATAAAACAAAAATGACCTGCACAGTGCACACCGTCTGCACTTGCACAATAGGAACACTTTTATTCAAGCAACGTTTCGGTCACAAAGACCTTCTTCAGGCTTCTCACAATCCCTGTCGGGTTTCCACCCAACAGAGACTATATTCATGTAAGTATGAGTATCACTGCAGCAGACTACAGAGTGACACGTTTTCTCCAAGTTGTTCTGGGAAGCGGCAGCATCTCAGAAATGTGGGGAAGATTATTACTGAGTGTCCGGGTGGAGACATTAAACCAACACTGCTGCTCACACAGGTCGCCTGCCGAGGGGTTTTCTCCCCCGTAAATTCAATTAAATTGCGTTGTTCCATGCAGAACACACAACGGGACGGACTGTATATCTTCAGAGAGAGAGGGAGAGGGAGAGGAGGAGAGAGAGAGAGAGAGAGAGAGATTAGGAATGGCTATCCTGCAAGGTAATTAAATGTAGACGTAAGGAAGTGTGGGGAAATATGGAGAGTTTAGAGTTTTTCTTCTTTTCAGTTTCAACTGGCTAGCTTCTCTTACAGCTCTGGACATGTGGGATATCATTAGCAAGAGTTCTGCAATATGCACTATGAAATGTACTTAAACATTCACACCGTAATGCCCCTAGTAGGACTTTAACACTGACTAGTTTGGAAAGGAGTTAATGAACAATGTTTAAATGGATGTATAGACTATATTTCAACCTAAGTTCGTCCTGCACTGGAAACCAGACTTAAAGGAGTAGTTCACCCAAAACATTACTTATTTTCTATCAATTACACACCCCATGAAGCCTTGAATTAATGGAGATTCTTTTCTGTCTGTTGTCTGTCTGTTTTCTGTCACATTCCTAAGCCAATAATTTGGTGACAGTCAGAGTTTCCCTGGTAGGAGACTTATAGGTGATACACCATGCATTTAAAAATTATTTATGTCATATTGTTTATGTCCCAAAAACGTTTTTCAAAAGGTTTGAGGCTAAATTACCACTCCTGAATAGAGAGCCTCTCATTTTTGAATCGGCTGCAGTACCACCTTTGGCCTGAACTGCGCTCCAAACTTACCGCTACGGCCCGCCAGGTACTTCAGTATCTCTAGCCCACGTCCCCTCTCTCTGGATGGAAGTTGAGTAGCAGGTGGTTCTTATCATAACTGTGCTCAACATCAACCTGAGTTCATGCTTGATTACATCATCAATGACATGACTAGTTTTTTTAGTTTAGTTTAGTTTTGTTTTTGGCAGAGAAAACAACGTTGATTAAGAGTATCTTTGATCAGCAGAAGCCTTTGAATTGTTTGTTTTTTTTAGTTTGTAGAGACTGATTAATTCAGCTGCTAGCCTATTTGGTCCTGTCAGAAGTTGAGTCTCTCTTCATCTTACATAGTTCTTTCTTTGTACTTCAGAAGTCAGAACCCATCAATATTCGTGTACAATGCTGACACGTATTATTATATTGAGGAATGAAATTTGAACATTGTATCTGACTATGCAATTCCACACCGAGATGAAAGTGTGATGGTATAGCTAACTATTTATACTTCAGCGTACAACCGTGTCACTTGGCAAACAATTGCAGATCTGCAAGCTCACAACTTGTCCTGGATGCGAGGCATTGTGATCTTGCAAATCGCCTATTTCCGCCACGCGCCGGAGCATAAATTAAAGGCAGGAGAGAGCAGCCTGTGCATAGGAAGCATACATTCTTCAGCACAACACTGATAGCTTTGTCATTATAAGCACCGTGTCATTAAGAACAAAGTCATTATGTCCCTGGAGCTGCCTGGTCTAAAATGTCTGCACAGTATCCTATTGAACTGCATCATTAGGCCTGAGTGTAATAGGCTCTCCAGACTGCACCGCGTGCATGGAGGTGCTGTGAAATACAATAGAATTCAATTCATTATTTCACACTGAGATCATCGTTAAGGCTGACACCCCTCTAACTAGAATGGTTCATGGATAGCATAAGAAGAAAATCCATTCATTTGTTCTGTCTGCTACCCTTATCTGCAGAACGATAATGAATGTTAAATTAAGCCTTTGCCTTTTCTCTATACAGTATGTCTGTTTGACAGACCAAACCACACTTATTATTTTCTGTCTATGATCAGGTCAGTGTACCTGGTATGTGTACTGGGATGTTGTATGTCGACATTAACGATGTTATCAAATGATCTGGTTTTCCCAGTCATTGTGGGAAAACCCTCACTTACCTGGTTGCACTAACACATCCTCTAAACATTGGACTACCTGTATCTCGTTACACATTGATGGTAAGAGTGTGTATTTATGAACATTTAGGTGTCATTCCAAATAGCTTTTTTTTTTTCAAGCCAGTTAGAGTAGAAAATATTGCCAACGTGATGAAAAGCATTACTAGTCCTAAGGCAACTGGGCTCAATAATGCTTAAGGATGCTGCCGACATGATTGCACCATGTATTACACACATAAATCTATTCCTAGAGCAGGCATTGTCCCCACTGACATGAAACATGCCAACACCATCCCTCATTTTAAAAAGGTCTGACCCTTGAAACTAAAGACATATGACCATTCTCTGTCACCTCTAAGGAATTGGAGAAGGTAATTCATGAGCAGCTTTATCATAAATGTATGTTGGCTAGCCTTGTGTCATGATTTTACTTGATATTCAAAAGGCCTTCGATAGACCACAGTTTTTGAGCGGTGCTAACCGCTAGAGGTCTTCACGGGGCCCCGACCCCCAAATTACCCGAGGACCCAAGAGACCTGTACGGGGTTCAGTCAGTGTTTTATCATAATCACTCAGAGCCGGGTCGGAATGGCTGCATTTCCCTCGGAACACAGGGCTGTCAATCATTATGTGTATTACCCGAGTGAACCCGAGAGGAGCCGTACTGTGTGTGTGACCTGACCTGTGTGTACGTTCTGCTTTTTTATGCAAACTGTTAATAAAGCAATCAATGAGTGTGTGTGTGTGTGTGTGTGTGTGTGTGTGTGTGTGTGTGTGTGTGTGTGTGTGTGTGTGTGTGTGTGTGTGTGTGTGTGTGTGTGTGTGTGTGTGTGTGTGTGTGTGTGTGTGTGTGTGTGTGTGCGCTTCTGCGCTCTGATCAGGATAAAGAACGAACTGTTTGACGTGTGTGGCTGTGTGCTGTGCTTTGGCTGACCTAGGATCAGGTCAGTTAGCCGTGAGGCGGCTGTGTAACTGTGGGAACTGGGGAAAAAAGAGCTTTTGAGTGTAATGCATGCGTGATGCGTAGCTACTCCAAGGCAAGCCAGGCTGCTGCCAGGCTGATGAGAAAGCACCTGCGTACAACCATGACAAACAAACTGAAAATGACTTACCTCTGTATAGAAAATAGTCTAAAAGCATTCCTTTCTGCCTGTCTTTTTTTTCCGATGTTAATATTATTATAGATTCCTTGGCAGCCTTCTTCTGCCTGTCAATCAGTTAACAGCGCATGGCTGCAGTGAGTGAGACCTCGGCACATGAAAGGCAGAAGCACGCAAGGCTTTAATAATCATTAAATGGTCGGGTATCTCGGAACCTCGGAAATAAACAGATTTCGGGACAAATGTCACGGGTCTGTAAAAAAAGAAAGAAAGTTGGAACGGGGCGGAATCGGACAAGAGCGTTACGGGGCCTCTTGGGTTTGGTTTTGTAATTTGATTATTATTTCGGAACAGGTCGGAATCGGACGAAATTTGATGGTCCATTTCGATTTCGGGTGCATGACACGTGCATACTAAAGTTGGTACATTTTTTATGTCTTCTTGGAAAGGTTTCATAGCTTTACTCGCTTTACCCTTTACATTATATGTCCAATCAGAGATCAGAAAAAGGTTAACAACAAATTATATATTGTGATGTCAAGCGAAGCATGACCAATCGTGTTTATTTGGACATTATGTTGGACAAAGTCTGTGCATTTCAGCCTTACAACTGAAATGCACAGAAAGTTTACAAAACACAGGTTCACTTTGCTGGAAATAAATGATTGGACCGAATACAATGGAGGGTATGCGCGTGATATCATCATACTGAGTGGCAAAAAACGACTTTCTGGCCTTGACAGCCCATACATCCAAACAGAAAAGTCCCTTCCGTTAAACGACGTTAAACAGCGTTAAATTCATTTTGCCACTCACTTTACCCTCGATATGGCATTCACTTTATGCATGTGCATACCCTCTATAGTGTGTTGCCTATAGCAACCACAATAATTAACTCATAAAAGGCACCGCTCACTTCACACTGGGTGTAATTTTTAATAAAACATTCTGCGCTTAAGCCCATCCGGTCTGGCTTATCTCCTAAATGTTGGACTAAAAGGACAGTCAGCCTGTGACTTGTGGGGTCTCACAAGGGAGTGTTTTTGGCCCCTTGTGGTTTTATTTGACATGAATGACTTGCTTTTATACTCTGATGACTCAGCCATCGAAGCATCAGATGAGAATGTGGTAAAGCTGCAGGGTCTTTTTTAGTGAGGAATTTAATCATATTAAGTATGGCTCACAGAAGGTTATCTCTTCAAAACTGACATCTTATTTGGTTCCTGCACAAATTGTCTTCACCCAGTATTGTCCTCTGGGCCAGACCTTTCCTTACAAAATCCTCAGTTTGGTAGCTTGGTTGCATGTTAGATTGCAGCCTGGGAGGTGAAACGATTGCATTAAAGACCAATGGGCAAGGTGAACAGCAGAACCACATTCCGGGCCAGAAAAGCTCTGTTTCAGAACTCCCTTGTTACTTGCTCCAGCAGAGCGTGCAAGTAGGGTGATGAAGGGTGTCTGTGGGTATGCATGTGGGTATGTCTTGTGTCTCATGTGTACTTTGAAACATCCATACACGCACGCACGCACGGTATATACAGTTGTTGTCGGGTGGAAACCTTGTATGTCCAAAACCGTTCGTTTTGTATTCATCATTTTAAAAATGATTTATAATAGTGAAAATAGCTGATCTACAAGCACGCAACGGAGGCTAGTTTTGTGCGACAGCCTTGTACAGTATGATGAAGCAGGGCTTTACTTTACGTACACACATTTGAAACCTGGAGATACAAGGTTTCTGCCCGACAGTGACGATATACAGTATGAATATATCACGTGATTCTCACCACAGTTCTCCTTGACAGGCATCGGTCATGGTTCAGCAGCGTACTGTACATTCTAAAGCCCCCAAAACCTTCACAACACAATACCTGGCAATTCTCTCTTTCTATGGTCTGAGGGGCAGAACAGTCCATAAATGAGAACGCTCTGAGAAAGCCCAAGCCACTTACACGGCTTAGCAATAGGGCCAGTCTATTTTTAAAATGGCAGAACGTTGCCCACCAAATAGCCTCTTTTAAATGCTTCTCCTCAGTCAACAACGGAGAGCAAGGCAGAGGGCAGGGGCGTCACAAGGAGGGGGAAAGTGGGACTGAGTTACTAGGGCCCAAGGTGGAGGGGGCCTTAATTATTTTATACTTTAGCTATTGAAAAATAGCAGATATACAAGCTCGGTGCCGCAATGTGAGGTTGTAGATCTGCTATTTTTGAAAAGTCGTGAAAATGTGTGCAAATCTTTGAATATACTGTATGTATTTTTTTGAGCACCACTGACATAGAAACATGGGTTTTTAAGTTTGAGCACCACTGACATAGAAACATGGGTTTTTAAAAAAAAAACCTTAGAAGACTTCACGATTTTTAGAAGATTTTCACGATTTTTCAAAAATAGCAGATCTACAAGCTCACAGCGCGGCACTCGGTGCCAGACTGTGAGCTTGTATATCTGCTATTTTTGAATAGTTAAAGTACCCAGGGCCCAGAATTTGGTGCGACACCTCTGGCAGAGGGATCCAACCTTACGAGGAGATGAGAAGCTCGGTTCAAGTTCATTCTCCTCAGGCGTGACCGCTGTCCCTCCAGTCAATACTTTATTTACTGTCAAAGCGAGAAAATTGTTTTGGCATTATGGCTCTGTGACGAGCCAAGAATAAGCATTTAACCAACGCTGCAAAATTGCCACATACAGTAGAAATGAGGCGGACACTGTAAAATCACTGGTTCCCAAACACTGGGTCGGGATCCCATTTGTGGCTCGTGGACACATTTTTATGGGTCCCTTTAGTTTTTGTTTCCTACAGTTTGTTTTTAATTATTATTATTTCAAAACAGTTTCATTTAACTTTCCCAAAAAAGCTAGTTTTTTATTGATTTATTCAGTAATTTCACAAATAAATCAAAGAAAATCTAAGCAATTCCATAAATTAGAACACAAATGTTAAAGAAGTAGTGAAAATAGCCGATATACAAGCTCACAATGCAGCGCAAAGCGATGCGTTTTGAGTTTGTAGATCTGCTATTTCCACTAGTTTGGGTCCAGGGAAAACGTCTAATTTCTCTTTTGGGTCATGCGGGCTAAAAAGTTTGGGAACCACTGCTGTGAATGGTATATTTATGCTCTGCTGTACGATTGTTGTACGAGTGTTGCGGACCAAACATAGCAGATCTACGCAGGGTTGTATTTGCTGTGGTGATCTAGATCAGTTTCAGGCCGCGACCCCCAAAATAATCACATTCTAACTGGGGACCCCCCTACCCCGACGAGCACTAAGAGTTGAGACATTACATTTTGTATGACACCGTTCTATTTTGAAAATAGGCATTGTGAGCATATACATACATACATATAGATCGGCTATTTTCACAATTTCTAAAACAATAATTGAACAGCCTCCCATTTTTCAAATGGGAGTCTTCTTGACAAGAAAAGTATGATGAACCACTGGTGTATATATATACTGTACAATGTTCTCTGCAACGTGTGGGTGGAGCTGTGTTTTCAATAGTGAGAGGAGACGACTGAGCTTCCCATACACTGTCCCTGTCATATACTGTATGAGTGCAGTATAGCCAGTCAAGACACAGACTCTTTGAAGATTCTCACACTGCTTCTGGTGTGTGTGTGTGTGTGTGTGTGTGTGTGTGTGTGTGTGTGTGTGTGTGTGTCTGTGTGTGTGTGTGTGTGTGTGTGTGTGTGTGTGTGTGTGTGTGTGTGTGTGTGTGTGTGTGTGTGTGTGTGTGTGTGTGTGTGTGTGTGTGTGTAGAATGTAGTAGTATGAGTATGGAATGTCAGCATCATTGCATGATACAAGTTGAGAGACTGGAAGGAATGTGTGTTTTATTTTGCACACGAGAGAGAGAGAGAGAGAGAGAGAGAGAGGGAGAGAGGGAGATAGAGAAAGAAGAGATGTAACATATTATTGGATTATGAGTGGGAGAGATGAGGTTGCTGAGTTCATGACTTCACGAAAACACTGTTTTCTATTAACTTTATATATATAGTGTATATATATATATATATATATATATATATACCTTATGGCTAGGAGGGATATAGGCTTATTTAGTGATTAAGTGTTTTATCTCAGAAGATTGACACTGCGGGTCACCTGTGCGTGAAAGTGTATTAACCACTTAAACCCCAGTATCCGTATTGTGAGGAAAGCTTTTGCAGAAGATTGCTCACAAGCACAAGCACTACTAGTATAGAGCCCTGAGGGACTCTGCTCAACCATATAGGGTGTAAGTGGTCAAGCAGCACTTATGGCTGTCAGACGGAAACCTTGTAGCCTATATTATGTCCTTTTTATGTTTTCTTTTTCATAATTGAATGCATGACAGCGTCTCACAAAACTAGTGAAAATTGCCATTCTATAAGCTCACAAACTGTCACAATGTGCCACATTGTGGGCTTGTGTATCGATTATTTATCGTATTTAAACAAGATAACATGGTCAAAACTGGGACACCAGGTTGTCTACAGGTTTTATAAATATTTCACCAATGAAAATTATTACGTAATAACAATAAGAAATTGTGACTAAATAATAACTACACTGCACATAACAAGGTTTCCACCTGACCGTGTCACTATATGGCAAATATCTCACACCCCTACAAGAGGTCACCTGAAGCGTAAATAATTGAATGATTGTTACTTGCAAAATTGCTGGTCCAGTTTTGTGGGGGAAAGAGGTTCATATCTCATACGTACAGTAGATGTTGTCGGGGTGGAACACATGTATGTCCAAAACCTTCCTCTTTTTTTGTTATTATTTAGAAAAAAATATATATATAGTAAAACTAGATGATCTACTGCTTGTGCCTTGTAGATCTGCTATTTTCACTGCTTTTGTGCGACACTCTCGTATGATGGAGTAGGGCTTTAATTTCGAAAAAAAAAAAAAAAAAACATACACATCTGAAACTTGGAGATACAAGGTTTCTGCCTATACAGCTGCTTTAATGCAGTGGTTGTGAAGGTGTGGTCCAGGTGTCTTTGGGGGGGGGGGGGGGGTCCAGTGGAGTCCACAGCTAAATCATTAATAGTTATGAACAGAATGGACCTTACAGTGTAGATTGGGTTCCCAGAGATACATCTTTTTTAATCAAATGGATGTCTAACGCATATTAAGGAGGTCCTTGAAAGGTTGAGAATGTCCCTGACAGACACAGACTATCTCTCTCTCTCTCTCTCTCTCTCATTTCATCCCTCCATCATCTCTATACTTTGTGATGTCATGTATTGCTATGTTTTCATCATCAGCATCATCATGCATATACCAGTAGTAATTAGGAATGCTAACTAGACAGCGAGAGTGTAAAAACTGAAAATAACATGTTCTGCTGTACAGCAGTATTGCAGGGAATTTGTTGTGTATACTCGGAGTTAAATTAAAATGTATGATTTTCCTGCGTACAGAAAATACGAAGAAAACAGTTTTTAAAGTGACCTTTATTTCGTTTTTATTACTTAATGCATTTCATGTATTGAAATTGCATTTTACATTGCTGGGTGATTTACGTGCAGTGTTGTGTGAGAATGCAATAAATGTTAAATAGAAATATTTGATGCCAATATTCACCACCACAAGCAGTGGTGGTATATGCAAAGTATATGCAAAGACCGCAATATAACTATCTAAATTAAATCTAAAGGCATTGCAATTAAATCCAAATTAAATCAAAAGGCAATGCAATTAAATCCAAATGAAACCGAAAAGGCCATGCAATTAAATCTACATTTAATCAAAAGGTAATGCAATTAAATAAAAGATAACTTTTGATGTCAAGTTTCAAGATCTCCACTAGGTTTTATTTTCAGTGTGTGGAGTAGGTCTACCATGACTTCGTGGAGCCTGCTTATTTTACGGGGTGTGTGGGTGTGTCTCAAAGAGAGGACTGTCTGTGACTCTTGTTGCAAAGGAACATGCATAGCTGCAAGCAAGTTAATATAACGCATCGTACAATGGGGTATAAAATAGGGCAGGGGTCTTCAGCAGGGGTTCCGGGACCCCTAGGGGTTCTTCAGAGTGATAGAAGAAAGTGATAGAGTGATAGAAGAAAATCTTTCTCCTTTTTTATATTAACCACTTGTACCCTAGCGTTCATATTCGGAGAACTTTAGCCAAAAATAGCAGATCTGCAAGCTCACAACACCTCGTGCTGCGAGGCGTTGTGAGCTTGTAGATCGGCTATTTTTGGCAAAGAGCTTTGATGTAGAGGGGAAAAAGAGCAGACTAAGTATAGAGTGAAAGGTCAAGATTATTAAGTATTGACAGTTCAAGTGGTTACATATCTGAAAACACAAATTGACAAGAATCCAAAATACACTGATGATTGTGCTGTCAAACAATGAAACTATATGGAATCTATGAACAGGTTGTGGGTGTCCCTGCTTCATCTCTCTCTCAACAAAGGGGTCCTTGGCCTGAAAACATTGAAGACCCCCCCTATTTTATATGTTTTTTTTTTTTATATATACAGATCTACAACCACTCACAGTGATGACGCATTGTGAGATTAACTTTTTAA
Organism: Nannobrachium achirus; assembly: GCF_963921795.1. Taxonomy (NCBI): domain Eukaryota; kingdom Metazoa; phylum Chordata; class Actinopteri; order Myctophiformes; family Myctophidae; genus Nannobrachium; species Nannobrachium achirus. The sequence goes on from NC_137823.1 coordinate 38,214,202, forward strand.
TGTAAAAAACTAGTTTGTTCGTCACAATATTGATATTGAGGCATTGGGTCAAATGATCTTTTGATTTGCTCCGCATTGCCCTGACCTTAAAAATAAAAAGGAAAGAGAGCATAATCATTATCTGCCAAATTAAGACATCAAATTGTGTATCAATGAAACAGTCTAAAAACGCACCAATGAACACTGAATTAAAATGAGTGAAGTTATGACATAGCTGCGCCACGCTTTGATGGTGATGGCAAGATGTACTGTACACGCATGTCTGAATTACTGATGACTCACCCTCGTGCATGAATCATACATCTATAATAGACTAATTTCACGCATGATCCATGCATGATGATGAAGATACCGAAATATAAAAGTATGCTGCATGAATTGAAAATTCATGAATTTAAGCACAGTAAAATGTGTTGTCCAATAGCTTCGCTTTGCTTGGGCTGGAGGTGATATGGACAATTGGACATATAGAACAGTCTGTTCTCTAGCCCTCAATTCAAGTTTATTGTCACATAGCACAGGGGTCTTCAACGTTTTCAGGCCAAGGACCCCTTAGTCGAGAGAGAGATGAAGATTGGAACCCCTCAAAACCCATATATTGTTTCATCGTTTGACAGCACAATCGTCTGTGTATTTTGGGTTCATGTCAATTTGTGTTTCCAGATATTTAACCACTTGAACTGTCAATACTTAATAAACTTGACCTTTCACTCTGTACTTAGTCTGCTCTTTTCCCCCTCTACACCAAACCTCTTTGCCGAAAATAGCCGATCTACAATTTTTTGGGCAAATGTTCCACCCCAGGATAATGGATTTTGATTATCGTGATAATATCGTAAGTCACGATTTATTTTGTCACAATAATCGTGATATGAAGTTTTCATATCGTCCCATCCCTACTTCTGTAGTGCTTGTGCCTGGCAGTAGCAAAGTCTGGCTGGGGCGGTGAGTTTCCTTGCTGAATCGCTCACCCTTGACAACACAATGCCTCTCGTATATTCCCTGGAGGGAGGCAAGCAACAACCTCCGGTCAGGGGTTGTGCAGTTCCCTCCATGGTGCTGTTGTAGAACAACCTGAGGATGCAGGGACTCGACCTGAATATGTTTAGGTGTAGGGAGACAGTACAGAGTACAGTACTCAGCTATGTGTGCGCCAAGAAACTTGAACTCAATGACACTCTCTACACCACAATGCTGTCAATGAAGATAGGGCCGTGCTCTCTCCCCAACCTCCTGTTGTTCACGATCAAACGCTTGGTCGTGTTGATATTGAGAGCGAGGTTGTTCTCTTGACACCAACGTGTCAGTGATCTGACATCTTCCCTGTAAGCAGTCTCATCATCATTGACAATTTGGGTCGCAGTCGTGTCGTCAGCATACTTGACAATGACATTGGAACTACTGTACTGTATATGCAGTCATTTGTGACAGTAGTCTAGTAGGAAAGGGGGGTCCCTGAGGGGCTCCTGCTCAACATCGCAACATCACATCAAACTGTGATGTTGACCATTCTCACCAAATCTGGCAGCAGTTGTCATGAAGTCCACTGTCCAGTTGCACATGGTCAGATGCAGGCCTAGGTCTCTGAGCTGAGTGTTGAGTTTGACAGGAACTATTGTGTTGAATTTTGAGTTGTGATCCGCAAACAGCATACACATTACGTACGCATGTTGTTCTCATTTACCCATTAAAACTGGACAAGCATCTGTGTCCTTTTATACTTTGGCTATTGAAAAAGCAGATACAGTATACAAGCCCATAGTGAGTCACTTCGTGCGGCACTATAAGCTTGTAGATCTGCAAATCTTTGAATATTTATAGATTTTATAGATTTTCTTTTTAACTCAACGCTTTGCTTTGCCCCAGAAATTAAATATTTTGAGATGGGTTTGAGCCACTAATATAGCACGATTAGCAACATAAGTTTTTCAGGAAACTGTCAGGATTTAGAAGATATCTATAGTAACTGCCTCAGGTCATAATGGGTTAAACTCAGGAAGATCGTTCCCCAAATGCTTGACCCTTTGCAAAGAAGTATATGGAGCCATTTTCCAGAAGCTGACACACGATTGCAGTGCACTGGACGAAGTCTTTCCCAGGTGTTCCGCCCAGGTGGACAGGATTTTGAGGTTAGGTTTAGGCATTATTTCTGTAAGGTTAGGTTTAGGTTTTAGTATAGTTTTAGTGATGTACAATTTCAGGGTTCAAGCGCAATCAATGCAAAACACCAAGGAAAGAGGGAGTCCCAGTGAGGTCCTGTTTATACTTTGCTATATATACGACGGTGTCACATGTTGGCAACTAACGATCTACACTAGTTTGTGAGTTGCACCGCCGTCGAACGACCGAGCATAAATTAGACATGAGCCTCCAGTGTCTGGCGCCTGTCTGCGGCAGCAGGACCAAAAAACTCTGAGCTGAGAGATGAATTGAAGAGGAAAATGTCAGGTCGAATGAGAGACTCAGTCTTCATACTCTAGCTCTAGTGTGATAGAGAGAGACATGCCTCTGACGCACGCACGCACGCACGCACGCACGCACACACACACACACACACAGGCAGTGACATTTCTGTACAGCTTCCTCAACAGTGAGGAGGAGGGTAGCAATCACATGAAATGAATACATAAAAAAAGGTAAAAATAGTAATGGTTGGAATAATGGATCAAAATATGAAAGGAACAGCAAAATAGCAATACCAAAGATATCAATAATCCTGTAAAGTCTACGACACGCACAAACGCACACACGAACGCACGCAGTGAAGAGACACCATTGTATAAACAACACAGTTGTGGTGAAGAAATGAACATTCCAAAGTGTACTATAAAACTGTAAATAAAAGCAATAAAATGTAGTAACAAAAATAAATCAATTGACTTTAAAGCACAGGCTCACACACAGTGTGTACATTGTTCTTTTTTATGTACCCTTTATTTATCCAGTACAACCAAAGTCTTATGCTGTTGGACACTGAGCAGTATTGGGCAGTGGTGTAAAGTAACTTAGTAGATTTACTTATTTGAAAAACTTCAAAACTGCATAATGAGTAGTTTATATTTTTGGTACTTTAACCAATACTTTGGTACTTTTACTCAAGTACATTTTTAATTCTGGACTTTTACTTGTAACAGATTATTTCTACTTTGCGGTATTGAATCTGCAATTGGTAACAAACTTTTAGGCCATTGGTTCTCAAAGTGGGGTCCAGGGACCCCCAGGGGTCCTTGAGGGAGTTTTCCACAGCTAAATGATAGATGGGAACCAAATGGACCCTTATGGGTCTGTAACTCTGAGAATCTACACATGGAACCAAATGGACCCTAACGAGTCAATTTGTACACTTAATTAACATTGATTTTACAATATAAATTGGGGCCTCCGAGATAGAAATACCGTTAATGGTGGTCTGTAGCCTAAATGCATGTCAAACTGGGGGTCCTTGAAATTAAAATGGTTGAGAATCACTGCTAGAGCCATAAATGTATTCTCTTAGTTAGCCATCGTACCCCCATTTGAAAAGATACGCCAGGGACCCCGGCGTATCTTTTCAAATGGGGGTACGATGGCTAATTAGTGTCAATTTCGGGGTCCTTGACATGAAAAAGTTTGAGAACCACTGCTTTAGGCCTCTGCTGCCCCACATAAGGCTACTGTAGTACATTTATACTCAACTTGCTGTGCAGTATGTTCTAAAAGTGCGATTGTGTTGTTTTTTTATACTGTAGTCTTTGTCTATTGTGTTTGGCGATGGCTGACTTATTGTATTGATCTCGCATTGTTTACTGGTTTTGCTGAAACACACATAACCCCCTATACGCACGCACACACGCATGCGCGCGCATACACATCTCTACCCAGACAATGTACAGTATTTCAAGAGTCAGCCGCACTAGAGCAGCATTGAGATCATATTTACTAAAGCACATTTAGTGGAACAAATCAAGTTTGTGCATTCTGACCGATGCCCACCCAGCAATCATAAATCTGAGTGGCCAGCCTCTGCAACACTTGCTGACACATGCATAATACTAACACAAAGAGTGACACACACACACACACACACACACACACACACACACACACACACACACACACACACACACACACACACACACACACACACACACACACACACACGCACATATGTTTATATTACTAGTGAGGACATAAAAGGTGTAGGATGGCAATTCTATAAATGCAATTTTGCAGTTCTTTTGGCCTTTTTAACCCTAACTCTAAAGCTAGCATTGTACAACGTTTTACACAATGTATCCTGCATGCACCCACAATAACTGATGTACAAGCTCACAATGTGTTGCTGATACGTCGTGTTGAGAGGTCATAGATTTACTATTGTTGGTTTGTAGCACATGGAAACAAATTGTATAAATCATGCCTAACTCAAACCTCTAAATGTCTACTCCTACACCTATCCCCAACCTCAATACTTTCCTAATTGTAAGCCTAACACTATACATCTTTTTGACCATAAAACAACATTTTTGGTTAGGGGAAATGGTGAGAAAATTGTCCCCACATTGTCTATAGTTGCGTTTCCATAAAGCTTATTCGAATTAGGAAGCGAATTATCATTAAGTAGAAAAAAGAAAATGCACATTTTGCCTGTTTCCATTCACTGATAAAATGCGATTCTTGCAAGATAGTTCAAAACAGTCGCTATTTTTCCAGTTAAGTGAGACACATTATCTAACCCAGGGCTCTTCAGCCTATAGATTTCATATATAAGACTAGAAATACTGTTCCTTCGAAACAGTGTGGGCTCGATTCCAACCCAACAAATAGGATACTTTAAGGTACTGTAAGGTACAGTACCTTACAGTATTGTACTGTACCTTACTATACTGTACTGCACCTTACTGTACTGTACTGTACTGTACTGTACTGTACCTTACTGTACTTTACTGTACTCTACTGTACTGTACTTTACTGTATTCTACTGTAACTTACTGTACTTTACTGTACTCTACTGTACCTTACTGTACTGTACTCTACTGTACCTTACTGTACTGTACTGTACCTTACTGTACTATACTATACTGTACTCTACTGTACTCTACTGTACCGTACTGTACCTTACTGTACTGTACTCTACTGTACCTTACTATACTGTACTTTACTGTACTCTACTGTACTTTACTGTACTCCACTGTACCTTACTGTACTCTACTGTACCTTACTGTACTGTATTGTACTTTACTGTACCTTACTGTACTGTACTCTACTGTACCTTTCTGTACTGTACCTTTCTGTACCTTACTGTACTTTACTGTACTCTACTGAACCTTACTGTACTTTTACTGTACTCTACTGAACCTTACTGTACTGTACATATTCTATGTGTTCTAGATCTACATTTTTGATTCTGTGTTTGGGAACCAGCAACTGTCAAATGGACTCCAACTGTAGTGGAGTATATTGAGTGCATATACTGTAGGCTAACAATCCCAGATCACATCTGTCCTCCACTATGTCTATAACCAAGGCGTTCTTCTATGTGGCCACTCCAGACTGAGGAGTGGAGCATGGCTTTTATTGTGTTTGTGGATCTGACTTGGAAATGCATTGGTTTTGATATCTCCCTGACAACCAACAACAACCACTAATATGGCTGACTGTCCCTGCGGGCTCTAGGATATATGGCTATGGGATTTACATCCCATCGCCCGGACTTGATTCTTGATCACAGCTGTGTAATCAGTAGAGTGGAGAGGGACATTTATTTATAGTTTTAACTATAACTATAGTTTTATACATCACACAGCTTAGACATTTGGATCAAATCAGAGAGCAGACCTGTGTGAACGCAATGATATAGATAGCATATCTGAAGTGTGAACACTGCAGCCACAGCGCCTTAACATAAACATGGGTCTATTATCCTTCTCTCCACTCTACTAAACCCATTGGAAATGCATTGGGTGCTTAAAGTTAAACATTTTTATTTTTTTATATTTATACTACAAAACATTTCAAAACCAAAAGTACAAGCACACGTGTCCTCAGTAAGCTGAACACATAAAAATTTGAATGGTGTTGAAAGGTGTAAGCGTTTAAGAGATGAAGCGCGCCAAAGTTTTGAGGAGATACTGACTAGTATAGTATATAAACTAGAAATACTGTTCCTTCGAAACAGTGTGGGCTCGGTTCCAACCCAACAAATAGGATACTTTAAGGTACTGTAAGGTACAGTACCTTACAGTATTGTACTGTACCTTACTATACTGTACTGCACCTTACTGTACTGTACTGTACTGTACTGTAACTTACTGTACTTTACTGTACTCTACTGTACTGTACTTTACTGTATTCTACTGTAACTTACTGTACTTTACTGTACTCTACTGTACCTTACTGTACTGTACTCTACTGTACCTTACTGTACTGTACTGTACCTTACTGTACTATACTATACTGTACTCTACTGTACCGTACTGTACCTTACTGTACTGTACTCTACTGTACCTTACTATACTGTACTTTACTGTACTCTACTGTACTTTACTGTACTCCACTGTACCTTACTGTACTTTATTCTACTTTACTGTACTTTATTGTACTTTACTGTACTCTACTGTACCTTACTGTACTGTATTGTACTTTACTGTACCTTACTGTACTGTACTGTACTGTACCTTTCTGTACTGTACCTTTCTGTACCTTACTGTACTTTACTGTACTCTACTGAACCTTACTGTACTTTTACTGTACTCTACTGAACCTTACTGTACTGTACATATTATATGTGTTCTAGATCTACATTTTTGATTCTGTGTTTGGGAACCAGCAACTGTCAAATGGACTCCAACTGTAGTGGAGTATATTGAGTGCATATACTGTAGGCTAACAATCCCAGATCACATATGTCCTCCACTATGTCTATAACCAAGGCGTTCTTCTATGTGGCCACTCCAGACTGAGGAGTGGAGCATGGCTTTTATTGTGTTTGTGGATCTGACTTGGAAATGCATTGGTTTTGATATCTCCCTGACAACCAACAACAACCACTAATATGGCTGACTGTCCCTGCGGGCTCTAGGATATATGGCTATGGGATTTACATCCCATCGCCCGGACTTGATTCTTGATCACAGCTGTGTAATCAGTAGAGTGGAGAGGGACATTTATTTATAGTTTTAACTATAACTATAGTTTTATACATCACACAGCTTAGACATTTGGATCAAATCAGAGAGCAGACCTGTGTGAACGCAATGATATAGATAGCATATCTGAAGTGTGAACACTGCAGCCACAGCGCCTTAACATAAACATGGGTCTATTATCCTTCTCTCCACTCTGGGGACCCATTGAAAATGCATTGGGTGCTTAAAGTTAAACATTTTTATTTTTTTATAATTATACTACAAAACATTTCAAAATGAAAAATACACGCACACTTGTCCTCAGTAAGCTGAACACATAAAAATTTGAATGGTGTTGAAAGGTGTAAGCGTTTAGGAGATGAAGCGCGCCAAAGTTTTGAGGATACTGACTAGTATAGAAATAAATAATGAAGATAACATACGTGTGCTCGCCTTCCAGGCGAGCCCACAATAATGAAGATAACATACGTGTGCTCGCCTTCCAGGCGAGCCCACAATAAGAGAGAGAGAGTGAGAGAGAGAGAAGAGAAGACGCTCCACTCCTCAACCCTGCAACAGCATTGAGCACGATAACGGCTGATATACAGTACAAGCTCATCACAGCTCGTTGCGGATGCGATGTGAGCTTGGAGGTCTGCACCGTCTGCTGCTCTCGGCCGTTCTGTGCATGCGACGCCGTCGCGGAACGGGGAATAATAATGACGAATGGTTTTACTTTTGAGCACAACTTTGAACGTGTTGGTAACTTGGTACAACCAAGAGGTGGCCGACCCCGACCAGCCCTTCCCACAAGTTCAATGCAAACATAATTCGCTTTAGTGTTTCCATTCACTAATGCGCATTACGTTTTTTCGATAAAGCCTCAAAATCCACCTCCTCCAAGCGCATAAATGTTTTTGCAAATAATGAAAGTTTATTCGAATTTTGAAGTGTTTCCATAAAAAGATTTATGTGCAAAACCCTTAATGCGCATTAAACGGCTTCATGGAAACGCCATTTATGTCTCAAAATCTGCTATACTTATGGTGACATTTGGCTGTCTCTCACACACACGCACGCACGCACGCACGCACGCACGCACGCACGCACGCACGCACGCACACACACACACACACACACACACACACACACACACGCACACACACACACACACACACATTCCCGACAGTTGAATGTGACTCACTGATTGTTTACTTGACCTATTATGGAGACACCATGTGGCAGGCAGTAGTAAACATTGGTTTGGGGAACAGGACTCCAGATGTGTCTCACACTTTTGATTAGCTTGTAAAGTCTCATTTGACTCCTGAGGACATTTTAATTACGTCCATAATAAGCCACCTCTGTAAACTGCCGTGTGGTTATGAATGTAGCCGTTAGCAACGAGGTGCAGATGTTCTTGTTGGCTGAGATACCTGTTTGTGTCTGTCTGCTGAGAAGTTGAAATCCTGATTTATGTTTTAACCCATTAAGACCTGAGGCCGATTCTACAAATGCCTTTCAAATTTCAAACTTTTTCGTGCCGAGGACCCCCAGATATATATTTGGCCGCGGACCCCCCCCCCCCCCCATCTGAAAATGTTTGGTCTCAGGGACCCCCAAGAAGAGAAGGTTTGTGTTAAAACATGCAAAATTATTCGTCATTTTTCAAACACTTTCAAGATTTTTCAACTCACAGCGGGGTACGAAGTGACACACTGTCATCTTCTACATCTTCTATTTTTCACACTAAAATCTAAAATGACACAGGTGACAGATGTTTTTCCAGGGGTAATATAAAACACATGGTCCTGGTGCCACGGATGTTTTAGAAAACGACAAAGATTTTGGCCTAAAATCACGCAAAGCGGTACACGGTAGTACCTCATGTCATCAAGTAAGTCATGTCATCAACATGGATCTGTCCCATTTCCCATATTCCCTCCTGATTGCTTACGACTGCCTTCTAAAATTTGTGTATGCGACCTGACGGTCGCTTCCTAATCTCCCGATTAGGAATTAGTCTTACTGGTAAACAAACAAACAAACAAACTAATAAATAAATACAATTCTGAATATGTTTAGAGAAGTTTTGTTTATATACTGTATACCTTTTTAACAATGACTTTAGGCCTATCAATTATACTCCCTTCACATGACTAAGTTTCTTGTCCACAAGAACTAAAGCTAACATCGCGTCACGATGCGACGTGACTTGAAAAGCTGTACATGTCGGCAAGCGACACCGCCACGCTATGGAGAATAAATTAAGCTTTACCACGTCTGTATGCACACCAGGGTCTGGTGTTTTAAGGACATGTAGAGGCACTCAAAAAGGATCTTAGGATTGGCACTTTCTCTGTCTCCAGGCAACCTTACCGGCGGTTACATGCGCGCACACAGAACACGACAGCCAATAAATCACGGTGTCAGAGAGTCCGTAATATTCCCAGAGGCGACGGCTCTCTGCAGGGGAGATGGGAAGTACATTTTAGCTAAGCTCACAAATCATTTTTAATGAATCCCAGTGCACCCTTCCTTAAACCAGCCAGACCCACAACCCGACCCCGTGCCTCTACACCCACCCCATCCTCTCCACCAGAGAGAGAGAGAGAGAGAGAGAGAGAGAGACTTGCTGTTTCCAAAAAACTATTTTTGTGTCGACGTTTGGCCTCCTTCGTGTCGATATTGTCAGACCTGCTGGGGGAGAGACGAGGGAATGAAATGGAAGATCTTTTGGAATGACTTATATCAGACAAAAAGAAGAACAAGCTAACTCTGCCAGTAGAGCTTGCCTTTCATTTCAATGTGAATCTCTCTCTCTCTCTCTCACACACACACACGCACGCACGCACGCACACGCACACACACACACACACACACACACACACACACACACACACACACACACACAAAGATAATCAGTTTATTAATATTGTTTACCTCCGGGGTAGGGTCTGTGCCTCATCGGTAAAATCATGAGATAACGCCGGGATTGCTCTGTACCACAGAGATTGAACAACAGCACTATACATTACCTCTATCTCCACCAAGAGCAAGGGTCTTCAACAGGGGGTCCGGGACCCCTAGGGGGTCCTCAGAGTTACTACAGGGGGTCCTCCAAATCTTCCATTCCTTTTTATATTAACAACCTGAACCCATAGTGTCTAAATTCTGAGAACTTAAGCCAAAAATAGCAGATCTACATAAGCTCACAACGCCTTGTAGTTCAGCTATTTAGGGCAAAGAGGTTTGGTGTAGAGGGGAAAAAGAGCAAAAGAGTAAAAGGTTATTAGGTAACGACGGCTCAAGTGGTTAAATATCTGGAAACACAAATTGACATGAATCCAAAACACACTGATGATTGTGCTGTCAAACGATGAAACCATATGGAATCTATGAAAAGGTTGTGGGGCTCCCTGCTTCATCTCTCTCTCAACTAAGGGGTCCTTGCTGAAAACGTTGAAGACCCCTGTTTTAGAGTCTTCCATTAAGTGAAAGCGCGGACGATAATAATGGCAGCTGGTGGTGGTGAGTGAATGGAGTCAGCGGGTTGTGGTCGGGGGCTGGCAGTAAATACAAACCACTCGTATGGAGTCATTTATGCTAGAAGTCTCGGTCCTGGAGAGCGGACAATGACCGGACCCCCCACCACCAGGACCCCTCAATTCATCAGCCACAAGTGCTCTGACTCACAATAACCTGCATCCACACAACAAAGTCACAGTGCATGATGGCCCGCTGTTCTTTTCAATGGCAGGTGAAGGCAGGAGTCTTCGGTACATTGTTGTAGATACATTAAGGCCCTGTGTCCACTGGGGCTTTTCTTTTCTCTGCCGAAGACGCCTGGGAGCTCGCCTGGGGAGCGCTTCCAGGCGCCCGAGCTGAAGATATGTTGGAGAACCCAGTTGTATCCACCTGTCTGTCTGGCTCTCTTTTATGCCCATATATGGTGTTCCGTGTCCAGGCCAGTCTGTGATGGCATCTCCAAATTTGGGCACTGTAGTGATGTCAGTCAGTGATGTCAGTTGGGCATTGTTTCAGCATGCGGCTGTTACTATGCTGGCAACACTGTTTATAAAGTATCAGTGATGTCAGCATGCAGACAGACGGCGGGCAGACAGACGGCGGGCAGACAGACATTCGGAAAATTAATAGTTAGATATATTAACGATAACAATAACAATAGCTTACATTATACTACGTTGGTTTCATTGATCCAAGCCAGAAAACAATTGTTTGATTGAACATTAAAATAAACATGCTCTGAAGGAAACTAGAAGGATTGCAAGCACAGACTCCATGTCTCTCTCTCTCTCACACACACACACACACACACACACACACACACACACACACACACACACACACACACACACACACACACACACACACACACACACACACACACACACACACACACACACACACACCACAAAACGTGCATGGTGACAACCTGCTGCGGTGTCTGGGCATGTGTTGTCTATACTCACCTTCAGTTGTGCAGGTGTGATTGTACCCTTATACTGTACTTGAAATTAAGCAAAACAGGACAATCCGGAGGGGGTGGCGTGCATCCCTGTGTCCAAGCAGAGGTGTATACGATCATACTTTAGTGCTCTTGACAAGCGGTATCACAAATAATAAGACAAGTTTGACAGTTTGATCGCTGCAATATGACTCTGATAGGGCAGCGTCAACAGAGCTAGCCTACACATGATGCTGTCTGGTGGTGTTTGTTATCTTAACTGGTGGTCGTCTCTCTGTCTCTAATGAGGTCTGCAAGACGCAGGCAGGTCTCTACGTCCTGTACACCTCCATGTTTCTCTCTCTCTCCTCTCTCTCTCTCCTTTCATAATCAAATGTAAAAAATGACAGGAGAATGATATTTTGTGATTGTGTGAAAAGTTTTGGTTCTCAATTATTTTGTGTTAAAGGCATACTGGGTACTAGAATCACAGATCTGTGTCGCTCCCCCCTCCCCTCTCTGACAGCTAAGAAAGTGTTTGCCGTCTTTCATGCACTAACGAGCACAGAAAGCGTTTGACACTTTCATGGCCCAATCAATCAACTCAGTGCACAACACCTCTGAAGTTCAGAGGGATCAATTAAGAGCTCCGGGCAGCTCAAAAAAAAATCTAAATCCACACCAGGCAAGCACTATAAGAATTATAAAGGTGGGATGGCTGGCGGCATCGCCGGTTCGATTCCCGATCCGGACAACCTTTGTTGTGTTACTCCCCATCTCTCCCCCCATTTCCTGTCAGTCTACTGTCCTATCAATAAAGACATAAAAGCCCAAAAACAAATCTTAAAAAAAAAGAACTACAAAGGTGAATTTTATAGTTATAGTGCATGGTGTGGATGGCCATTAGTAGATTTTTGTTTCTGCTGAGAGGTAAAAGGTTGGCCTGAAATCCACAGGACAGAACATGGTTGTTACATTACGGTGGGCTCAGTTTATCTTGGAACAGACTTTAACACAATATACCATTTAGGGCTATTCTTATCCATCACAGACAACCCAATGAACCAGCAAATAACTGTGAGGAATGGTGGCACTCTGTCTGGTCCGCTTGGTTTAAATGCAGCCAACACTCCTTTTATCCATGAAGTATTGTAGGAATAGCCATGTTTCTCCCCATCAGGAATGGTTTGGAATGTTCCTGTGCCAAAGTTCAATAATTTTGTAATTTCCATATTGGCATTGTCTAAAGTTCTTTAGTCTAAAGTTGGATAGGTTATTGGGCCTCCCATTAGTCCCATATATAGAATTGGCCATGAAATAAAACTGAATATTAACAAGGTTGGGTCTCCCTCTCTCTGTCTCTGTCTCTCTCTCTCTCTCTCTCTCTCTCTCTCTCTCTCTCTCTCTCTCTCTCTCTCTCTCTCTCTCTCTCTCTCTCTCTCTCTCTCTTTTCGTCCACAGACCCAGAACCCAGGATGTTTTTGTTTGGTTTACATTTCCATTATCTCCCCTGAAGGGGGAGATAAAACGTTTAAAACATATTTAAAAAATAGCTACGCATTGTTGAGCTTGTGGATTGGCTATTCCTACAAGCTGTATGAATAGAACTCAGGGTTAGTTCTACCTCCTGAGCAGGGCCCAAATGAAGTTCTACCGCCATGGTTCACTTATTCTTCTAGTCGAAAACCGCTTTAAGTCTCTCTCTCTCAGTCAAAGTGTCTGAGAGTCCTCTCTCTGTCTCAGTCTCTCTCTCCTCTCTCTTTCTCTGTGTCTGATGTCTTGGTGCAGTTGACAGGTTAGAAAGTGTAGCTCAGTTTCCAGCTCATTGTGTGTGCAGTGGATGCACACAGTGCACACACAGTCTGTCTTCTCCAGGGAGCCCGGTCTGCCTGTGGCGGCCTCTCTTTATTGTATTTTTGTTTCGTCTTTATTTAACCAGGCAAGTTGAGTTAATTAAAGTTAACATTTACAATAAGGATCTGGGTGACATGGGTCTGTAGTCAAGGATTTCCTTATAGTCTACCATTGTTTATTCTCTGCTTTGGGACCAATTGCATTCCATTTTGCCTTTAAAAGTTTTATCCCATGATTTCTGTATTTTTGACAACCGGTGTCAATTATCGAATGTAATCCTAGGGTGCTACACTCCCTCTGCCAACCTGGGGAGAGCAACGGACTGACCTCATGCTTCCTTCTATATGCATGAGGAGTCCAAGACGCTTCTTTTCACCTGACAGGGGGGAGTTTCCCCTGTTGGACGTAGCGCGTGGAAGGAACACGTTATTCCAACCAGTTCCTTCCCCAGGCATTGACACTAAGGCTTGCCCACCTGCCCCTGGCAGGTAAATAAAACATCAGGGCAGGTGAAGTTGGCTTTCAGGTTGCCCGACAGGGCAAGTGCTCATTTGAGAGGGGACACAAATGTCTATAAACACAACACCAGATATCTGTCTAAACACCTGAATGTGGCCAGTGCGCTGTGTCTTCTGGTCTGTGGAATGTAAAATAAGAGCACTATTTACCTATAATGTGCTGTTTTTACTGTCGCTGAAATAAGTGATAAATTGAGCTGTAATTAAAATCGTACCTATCATTTTATAATGGACGATTTACTTTTCGGGCAAGTGAGCATTATCTTCGGGCAAGTTGAACATGACCTGTACTTGCCCGATGGGCAAGTGCCTCTGAGACCTTAGTGTCAACCCCTGTTCCCCCTCCATCAGTTAGCCCAGCTGGCCAGGGGGAGGCAGTATAGAGACCAGGATTACTGCAGGTTTTTATGAGGGTACCTACCCTGGCCTAGGGGACACGGGGAGAACATGCAACTCCACACAGAAAGACCCTTTTTCCAACCCCACCTAGGGTGTGGGCACTGATGACGCGGAGGAGAACACGCCCCACGCTGGAATCGAACCCAGAACCTTCTAGCTGTGAGGCAACAGCGCTACTGACTTGCGCCACTGTGCCCCCAAATTGCACTCCATTTTGGTTTTTGGTTTTCGGTTGGTGCTTTCCAGTGTCTCAGATATACTTTTCTTTTTTTTCTTCTTCTTCTTATTCTTTGGTTTAGTCCAGTCTCCAGTGGGGTTTCTGTTTGGTGGCTCTGCTTGTGTTTTGTCAACAGAGTCCCAGAACCAGCTGGCTGAGGAGGCGTCTCTCTCTGTGGGTGACGGCTTTGTGATGGTCTGGGTCACTTTCTTTTCAGATAATTACAAGATGTAGATGCTCGCTTTTGAATTTCACTAATTAGTGGTTTCACTAAATAGTGGCCTAATTCTGCTCTGCAGGCATTATTTGGTGTGTGTTTTGCTGGATGCAGAGAATGGATTTGCAGAACTCTGCGTGCAGTCAAAGGAAACGTGTTCTTAACAGCCCAGCATCCAATATTGAAACAGATTTTAATTGGAATGTCTAGCTTGAGGTTCCTTTTGATAATGTGATCTTGCCTCACAGCATGTGTTGAAGTTACCTGTGCTACGGATGTTTAGATAGAGGGAGAGACAGAATTGAGTTGTCGATGGACCTACAGTACCATAGGAGTCCCCTCGAAGCCTACGTTGTGTACTATGTGATGTATTGATGTATTACCTTGCGCTGTCCTTGCTTACTGTAAGTCTGCTAAATGCCTAAATTATAAATTGTACAGTCCCAGTGAGTTGAGTTGTAATTGTAACCCATGTATTAGTTGTTGTTTTTTTTGTTGTAGTTGCGTCTGGGGGACAATAGGGGAGATTATGTGTACCACCACCTGCTAGGTGAACTTGTCAACCCGTACATTGAGTGTCTCGTTCTGGTGCCCTGGACTGGTGTTGAAGTCCCCACAAATACGATGTGACCAGGTCCACGAGCCTGGAAAAGCTTCATTTCCTCCTCTAGTATGGAGACTGTGTCGTCCTTGAGGAAAATATGAGGATTTTATTGGAGGGATGTAGCGCAGCACACGGCACGCTATTCTTCTCAACTGAGGCAATGTTCTTATTTATTTCTAACCATGTATAAAAAGCTCCTGTTTTGATTAGCTTAATGGAGTGGGTTAGTTCTGATTTGCACCATATTAGCATACCTCCAGAGTCTCTTCCCGGTTTTATCCCTTCCACCCTCCTAAGTATATGTGTGTGTGTGTGTGTGTGTGTGTGTGTGTGTGTGTGTGTGTGTGTGTGTGTGTGTGTGTGTGTGTGTGTGTGTGTGTGTGTGTGTGTGTGTGTGTGTGTGTGTGTGTGTGTGTGTGTGTGTGTGTGTGTGTGTGTGTGTGTGTGTGCGCGCGTGTGCGTGTGCATGTGTGTGCCTGCGTGTTTGAGTATGTCTTGTAAATGAATTCTAGTTTCAAATGCTCACGGAATAGAGGTTTTTTTTAACAAAGTGTTTTAAAATTCATTTAACTCTTTCTCTCTCTCTATCTCTCTCTCTCACTCACACACTCAATCACTCACTCACACACACCCACTCATTCATCTGCCGTATGGCTAACATACCGTGCGGTTACATTAGCCCCCCCCCCCTCTCTCTCTGTGACTCTAATCTGTGCAGTGGGGCGAAATGGGATGTGAATGGCTTTTCCTGGTACCGTTCTGCAAGTAAGGAGAAGGGCTTGTTGTGTGTAAAGCGCTAATGGACTCCAGCGACAGCGGCTTGCGACCCCCCGTTGACCCCCCTCCAGCCCCCCCACAGCTTTGACCCCTTCCCTCCCTACCCCCCCGCGGCCGCCACTCGCCCATCTCGCCAAACAAGCTCAGACTCCGCCGCCGCCGCCTGTCTTTTTATAGAACTCACTCCAGCAGACCACCCTCTGCTGCTGAGGTGAAAAGGGCTTTGTGATTGGGGGGGCGGGCGGGGGGATATGAGGGGGGCGCCGTCTATGCTGTATATAGTCTATATACCTGTGCATGGAGTGTCGTCACACGCTGCTCCATTAGTGCCGGTGTCACCAGGGGTGTCGCACCAAATTCTGGGCCCTGTGTACTTTTAACTATTGAAAAATAGCAGATATACAAGCTCACAGCGTGGCACCGAGTGCCACGCTGCGAGCTTGTAGATCTGCTATTTTTGAAAAATCGTGAACATTTGTGCATTATTTCAAATCCTGCTAAGGTTTTTTGAAAAACCTATGTTTCTATGTCAGTGGTGCTCAAACTGTTTCACGTGAAGGACCCCCAAAATGATATGTATTTGGCCACGGACCCCCATCTCAAAATATTTAGTTCCAGGGACCCCCCAGAAGCAAAATTTTAGTTACAAATGTTGATTTTTCAAAAATAGCAGAGCTATTTTTCAATAGCTTAAAGTTATACCATGTAACTTTTTTTATAAAACAAATCTTAAAATTGTCCTAACTGTTAAATCGCTAAAGTTTTAGAACCCCCACTCTGTTATTTTCAGCTTCTGAAGCCTTCTCTTTATATGTTTTCTATGAGTTGTGAGGGGGGGAGAATTTCCCGGCAAAATGATGTCATCTCCCACATGATACACTACCGGCCAATCACAGCGCCGATCATACACCACCGGCCAATCACAGCGAGTCTTGCTGTCTCTAAAGGAAGTAGCTTCCCTCAGCAACTGTGTTTACATTGGTGAAGGAATCTTGCTTGCTACTCCCTCAATTCTGGTCTAAATGATGGGAGACGGCTCTACGGAATCGTATCGGCAAGGCGGAGGTGCTCGCGATGGCCGCGGTGGTCCGGCGACTCCGGCCGAAAAAAGCAATACCGCTACTGACCACTAGTTGAGCAGCTTCCACAGTACAGCTTTAAAGCTATACTGTGTAAGTTGCTCAACTAGTGGTCAGAGCTGTATATAACCGCGGTCGCGTCCGCGTCTTTCGGCCGTTTTTCGCCGCGGACCGGGCCTCTCGCCACCGCGTCCGCCTGCAGCTCGCCGAGATCTATCTTTAGAGGGGTCCCTGGTTCCTGTGCGTTCAGGCATTCCGGAGAAACGGACTCCTTCACCCGAGTATGTTGTTATGTTGAGGCAAGCTACTTCCTCAGAAGTCAGCAAGATGCGCCTGTGATTGGCCGGTAGTGTACCATGTGTTTATGATCGGCGATATGATTGGCCAACGTATACACATGATGCAGCTGGCGTCATTTTGCCGCGAAATTCTCCCCCCCTCACGGCTCATAGAAAACATATAAAGAGAAGGCTTTAGAAGCTGAAATTAACGGAGTGGGGGTTCTAAAACTTTAGCGATTTAACAGTTAGGACAATTTTAAGATTTGTTTTATAAAAAAAGTTACATGGTATAACTTTAAGTATAAAATAATTCCAGGCCCTCCTTGGGCCCTGGTAACTCAGTCCCACTTCACCCCCCCCCCCCCCCCCCCTTGTGACGCCCCTGGGTGTCATGCTGCTCTTATCTGTACACACTGTGTTGTTGTTGCCTGCTGTGTTGATAATCAGGATTCGACAAAGGAGAGAAAAGAAAAAGAAAAGGAAAAAAAGAAATGACACAGTCCTTTTATACCAGCTTGGACTAATAGCCTTGAGGAGCAGTGTAGTGGCCTTTAAACGTGGAATCCACTGGGAACTGAATTCCGTCTTACCATTTATATTGATATAAATGGTAAGATAGTATATTTTCATTTTCTTAACCACTTGTATACCCCAGCATCCGTATTGTGAGTGAAGCTTTTTGCAGGAAGATAGCGTCGTCAGCTTGTCTATCGGCTATTTTCAGCTAAAGCTTTCCCCACGTTAACAGAAAACAGAAAATACACGAGTATTTGGTCAATCATTATTTGGTCAATCATGCAAGCACTATACTGTAGCATATGTATTTCTTTGTACGACAAATAGTGAAAATAACCGATCTACACTTGTGGATGGTTATTTTCACTATTGCCAAATAAATAAAGTCAAATATTGATTTTATTAAAAGGCATGGATTCCCTGCCCCTCCCCCCAAGCAAATCCATAACCCTGTTGACAATGAAAGAAGAGTCGGGCCGGAATCCACGTAAAGTACTGTAGCTGCTGCACCAAATTCTCTTTGTAATCAACGTCCTCCCACTTTATGATTCAGTATTGATCCACCTCAAGCCTTTAGGGTGTTCAATATACGGTAGCTATAGGGTGTATGGCTTATTTGCAAAGGATAACCGCAGTGGTGGACGGTGACACAAAATACCTTTACTTGAGTACATGTACTCAATCACATCCTTTTTTTTAAATAAAAAGAAATCCAATGGTTTTCCAATTGGATGACGTAAGTTTAACGTAATCTTCCTAACCCTCTTTGAAAATGTTTGGAAAATATTTGAATTGTGGGAGTAACATTTTAATAGCATACAGCACAATGCATTGATATTAAAAATTAAGAGCAAGTAGGCTACTATAGTAGTTTAACTCAAGTACAAATTTGACAGAGAAACTTTCACTTGTGGTTGAGTAACATTTGACCAGGAGTAGGCTAGAGCTGTACTTTGACTCAAGTACTGAAGTTGAGTACTTTGTCCACCATTGCCGTATACATTGGTGTAAAGTCGTGATACGATGCATTGTGAGCTTGTAGATCTGCTATTTTCAAAAGAAACTAGAAATGGCACATTCTGCACAATGAGTA
Organism: Nannobrachium achirus; assembly: GCF_963921795.1. Lineage (NCBI taxonomy): Eukaryota > Metazoa > Chordata > Actinopteri > Myctophiformes > Myctophidae > Nannobrachium > Nannobrachium achirus. The sequence goes on from NC_137823.1 coordinate 38,233,331, forward strand.
CTTTTGGTACTTCAAGTACATTTTGAGTATTTTTACTCAAGTCAATTTTGAATACAGGACAGGAGTAGGTTATTAAATTGGAACATTTTCTCTTTTTCTTTTTTTTTCTTTTTTGCGTGTGTTAATAGAAGTATTCTATGAAATAGGAGCATCAAAGCAGAACGAATATTTTCTTTCTGAATAAGTTCAGATTGAACAGGTGGAACCTTGAGTGCAAGCCAGTCGCTTGAGCAGGTGAGTGCTCATTTTCCACTCTAACAGCAATGTGATAGCCTTAAAAATAAACTGATAACACAGTGCCTAGTTCTCCTCTCAGAGAGAGAGAGAGAGAGAGAAGACCAACCTACTTTGTCTTAGAGGGTAGAATGGTGAGTACATAGCTTTCACCAGTAATAAATCTAAGTGCTGAGTGAAAAACTGTGTCCAGAGGTAAAAGAGTGGTAGGTGCTGCATTTCTGTATATTACATCACCATAATCCAAAACTGACATAAAGACTGTTTCGACAATCCTTTTCCTGCAAGTCATTAGGAAGCTTACTTTGTGTCTGTATAGAAATCCAATTTCTGTCTTAGTTTGGTGGCGAGATCGTCAATCTGCAATTTAAATGTTAATTTTTCATCAAGTCAAATACCAATATATTTATATTCAGTAACTTTGTCAATAGAGGATCCATTAACACTTCTGGTGCCATTATTTCTGTAATCATCCAAACACAGTGTCTGTGCTTTATTTTGAAGAGCCCCGGAAGCCACGATCGTGTCCATGTTGTGGAAATTCACGGTCTTGTGATGTGGATCAGGATGTTTACTTTCACACGGAAATGAAAAATCGTCACCACGGCCAACCGTCGCAGGCCAGTGTCACCTTGCCTGGCGTTGCCAGCCTCTATCACACACTTCGTATACCACCAGGGGGTGTTGTTGTGTTCGGTCTGGTTTATTAACCAGGCAAAGTGTCACCGTGAAAAAAAGTGTTTCTCTGCGATCGAAGCGTTTTTGGAAAAAGATTCAGAGATGTGTGGCTCCTATTGTGATGGTCTCTATAGCCCTGGAGCTCACTAGCCCTGCAGTTTCCCTAACTGATATCTATTGCAAGTAAGCCATTCATAGTTACACACTACTGTATGCAGTATATCTACGGTACAGTGGTGGTAAAAGTACTCACATTTCCTTTCATTGCCAAAGACAGAAAATCAGTCCAAGTGCTTTTATTATGGATCCCAGTAGGGGGCACTGTGGCACATCATCTGAGTGAGACTCTGGCCTTGCAAAGGTGTTTTTTGTGTTTTTATATTCAAATGACCTGTTGAGATGTGTGTATGAATGTCAAAAATGAAGTCCCTTTTTTGTTGATTGACAGCTCATGCTGTTATGGTATTATCTTGTTTTTTCTGGGTTGAACCCATGAACCCATCAGGGTTCATTGTGACCGCCAGATCGCAGTTACTATCAAAACCTCCCCCGGCTGTCTGTCAGTCAGTCAGTCAGTCAGTCAGTCCGTCCGTCCGTCCGTCCGTCCGTCCGTCCGTCCGTCCGTCCGTCCGTCCCGTCCGTCCCGTCCGTCCCGTCCGTCCCATCCGCCCCGTCCAGTCCGTCCGGCCGTCCGTCCGTCCGTCCGTCCAGTCAGTCAGTCAGTCAGTCAGGTCACACTTTTCCCCTACTCATATCTCCGCCACCGCTTTTCTTACTGCCTTGGTACAGTACATACATTTCTGATTTGTTTAAATCCAGTGTTAATCAAAACATTTAATGATTAAATGTACACAATTTGATTCAATTACAATGATCACATAACACAATAACAGAACAATAGAACTCATATGCGCCCTTGGCCCGCAGGGAATTGAACTCTAACAGCTCAGGATGCTGTAGTATTTAATATTTTCTATGAATGCAGTATGTCATGGGAAATTACCTTAAAAGATGTTATGAAAGAGGTGTAGTCATGCCCTTGGATAATAAAGTACTTTGGGTTACAGTAAAGCACATTCACCAACATGAAACCTGCAGGAGATCAAAGAGATTCTCTGTCGATGACTTGCAGCTCAGCGTTTTTTACTCAAACAATGGTCCATGGTCTCCAATTGTCAAACATCTATCAATACAGAGTAATGCCCATACGATAAAGATACCTTTTGGAAGGTTTTCACTAATAGATTTATTCATGTGCTCTTGCATGAAGGATATTGATGTGTGGCTCCTAGTTTGATGGTCTCTATAGCCCTGGAGCTCACTAGCCCTGCAGTTTCCCTAACTGATATCTATTGCAAGTAAGCCATTCATAGTTACACACTACTGTATGCAGTATATCTACGGTACAGTGGTGGTAAAAGTACTCACATTTCCTTTCATTGCCAAAGACAGAAAATCAGTCCAAGTGCTTTTATTATGGATCCCAGTAGGGGGCACTGTGGCACATCATCTGAGTGAGACTCTGGCCTTGCAAAGGTGTTTTTTGTGTTTTTATATTCAAATGACCTGTTGAGATGTGTGTATGAATGTCAAAAATGAAGTCCCTTTTTTGTTGATTGACAGCTCATCTTCTATGCTGTTATGGTTTTATCTTGTTGTTTCTGGGTTGAACCCATGAACCCATCAGGGTTCATTGTGACCGCCAGATCGCAGTTACTATCAAAACCTCCCCCGGCTGTCTGTCAGTCAGTCAGTCAGTCAGTCCGTCCCGTCCGTCCGTCCGTCCGTCCGTCCGTCCGTCCGTCCGTCCAGTCAGTCAGTCAGTCAGTCAGTCAGGTCACACTTTTCCCCTACTCATATCTCCGCCACCGTTGCCCCAATCCATGCTAAACTTTGCACACACTCCTTGGCTGTCATTTCTCACATGGCACTCTTCTAGCCATGGCACTCTTCTAGCCATGAGGCCGATTCATTTTTTGGACACTGCTCCAACAGATGTTGCCATAAAATCACGCAAACAGGTACACAGTCATGTCATCAAAATGCATCTGACGGTCGCTTATTTCCCAATTTAGGGAGTCTTACTGGTTTGGTTCCATTTGTACACTGCCAGCGTTAAGGGGAGACCTTGAAATGTGAAAGTTTGAGAAGCACTGGGGTAAAGGATGAGAACATTGACCCCAGAGCTCCCTCCCCCAGGGACTCCAGAGATGGGAGACTTCCACCTCGGCACCTCTATGAATTTGTGCTAGGATGCTGAGAAAGTAACACCTTTCTTGTAGCATCCCGGACGGTTGGTATCCGGGATGTGTTCTATTGTTCTATTGTGCTTTTTGCCATGGGAACTGTGTTGAGGGAGAATAATCTTGTTGTTTGTGATTGATGTAATCTGGTTGTGTTGTAAGTCATTGTGTCACATTATTATATAGCATTTAGGGAGACTAAAGAAATGTCAGTGATGTATGGGATCAGTGTCCCCCTTGGCAATGCAACTGCGTAAGGTCACTTAAAGAGTCTTATAAATGTTGATTTATGAATCTTAAATATCAAATTTGTGCAAACATGAATGCACTGTTTGCACTGTTTTGCACTTTGAACTCTATAGACTGTTACTCAAGTCGGTTGATACGCTGGACGAGGAGTTACAAAGATTATGGAAACTTTAGTCACTCCAATGTTTTGTATTGATGTCCCTGGTTGTACGTAGGGTTGAAACTGGAGCTATGGCGGCGCCCTCTCCAGTGTATCTCTCAGGAAATCTTTTTTCCCTTTACACCAAATCTATCCGCTGAAAATAGCCGATCTACAAGCTGATTACGTTGCAACGCATTGTCAGCATGTAATTCTATTTTTGCGGAATGTTCGCCCCCAGGTTCGGGTTTGTGTGGTTAAACCAGTACATACAAAACACAAGACTGTCAGTCTGTCACAACTGTCCTGTTAACAGGACAAATGTCCTGTCTGGACGAGGACCAATTACAGATTACAGTATCGGCTGTATAAACGTACCACGTGTAAAGGAGAGCAGTCAAGTAGTCTGCACCTGAATCCCAGAGGAATTAAATATGCCACAAAGCTCTCTCTTTTACAGTATGTGCGCCTGTCCTTCGGCTGTAAACGGGGAAAAAATAAATGCATCGACAGCTATCTAGCTGTCAAGATCTAACAAGACAGTTCTTGGGAAGTAAAAAAGCTACCTCTAAGCCATTCATCACCACAAGGGGAAAAAAACAATCTCATTTCAACTTTATGTTAAATTTCTTCGTCACTTCGCCCAACTTCGTCGCGCAAAATCAATCAAGAGTTGAGTCAATAGCCGTTCCACAAGCTCGACTATTTTCACCATTTCTTAATATTTTCGTTCCATTTTGTGGTTGACGTAGTATTCCAATAACAGCAATGCTATTTATTTATTTGTTTATTCATTACAGAGTGGGTGACATCATTTTTTGGTGCGAGTTCTCAACATTGCAGTTACAGGAAGAGTCTAAATAGGAAAAGCTTGTATATCTGCTATTTTGGAATAGCTAACACAAAAATGTATAATGACACAGACGCTTTCCTGGTTTTGATGTGTTCAAATCTTGAAAGCATTCGCGTCCGGACATCGCACATCTGGCAGCCTTTTGGCTATTGTGTTAAGTGGCCACGTGTATTTTGAGAGCATGTTTATCTCAATGATCAATCGATTGATTGTGTTCCACCTCGGATCAATGGGGCTAATGTAGTACACTTTAAGTTCTTGTTTATTGATGTTATACAGTATTATCATTCACAATCTTTGTGTGTTGCCAAGTATTTGGGGGCCACCTGAAATACCCTCGCTGCCCACCCCCCACAGCTTCATAATTGCTTGTTTTGTTCTTCATTTTGTTCAGTGATGCTGTGGCTTATGGGGCGTTTTGTTTGTGTTTGTTTAATTTGATTTGTTCTGTTTTGCTTGGTGTTCGTGTTCCGTTCTGAATATTGAGTTGATTGTAATTCCACCTTTGTGAATACAATTATCATAAAACAGAATAGGGAAATAGGTAACTACAATTTTAGGTATTTGTAGAGTTTGTAGGCTACTTTACTTGAGTACTTCCAATTTCTAATACTTTTACTTCTATTCCATTACATCTCGCATCCAAATATTGTACTTTTACTCCACTACACTTTAAACTCAATTTACAAAACATACATTAATCACTTCAGCCCTACTGTATATAGATTTCAGCCATTTGAAAATAGCCGATTTACAAGCTCACAATGAGTCGCGATGTGATGCATTGAACTTGTTGATCTGCTATTTTCAAAAGGACTTTCATACATTTGAAAACTTGAAATGGGACATTCTGCATAATTAGTACTTTCTACTTTTGGTACTTTTAAATACATTTTGATACCATACTTTAGTTTGTTTTATTCAAGTAACATTACAGTATATATATACTTTTACACAAGTAACACATTTGAGTATTTTTTCCACCACTGGAAATAGGGTAGAGAAGATAAGAAAAGAACAGGAATTACTCTATTCTATCACGTTAATTCCCAGGCAGTGCCAAGTTCTGTGGTCCAAATAAAATGTCTGCAGTTTATCTACATTAAAATCTCCTGGGTTTCTGGTTCTCTGTTCCTAAATCCCAGTGCGTTATAATCTGCTGACTCCTCAAACCACCAGGCTATATGGCAGGTCTGGTGCATGCATGGCAGGAGCAGGACACATGCAGCCAAAAGGACGAGTTGCCCTTTGTTCTTTACTATTTTTAGTATTATTTTGTCATTGTCTGGAAGAAACCTCTTATCTTCATATTCAAATGAATGCCCTAGTTCAGGGGTTCCCAAACATTTTTGTCTCAGGGCACCCCATAAATATTTTTTTTAATCCGAGGTACCCCTACATTATAATTTTCACTCCCAGCACCTTATATTTGTGGGCTCGCCTATAAGGCGAGCACACTTTAGATATTGTCATTATTTATTTATCTATCAGTCATATAGTAGACGGGAACTTCGGTTCCTTTCTACTCCTACATACTTAGTGAGAAAATGAAAATAAAAACATCAATGTGTTCAGCTTACTGTGGCGCAGTGTGCTATTACTTTTTACAGCAATCGGCCAAATGGTGGCGCTGTAGGAAGCCTTCGAAAGTGCGAACTTTGAACAGGTATAGCTCATGCTGTGTTATACATACAGCCATGAAACCTGTATACACTTATGCGTCTCCTCATGCCAAACAACTTTTACCCTCTAACTTTTGACCTCTGACCTTTAGGTCTCCCACAATTCGGAATAATATGAAAAACAGTAAAAATCTATCTCCTCCTGGGTTTTTTTCGTTACGCGCACAAAACTTTTTTCACATGAACTTTGGACCAATACGGTCAAACTAGTCTCGGCGGATTTCTTTTAAAGTGAAATATAATTTTTTAATAATTCAATCAATATTGCGGTTTTATGCAAATTATTCTTCGGCCTCTAAATCATACATGCAAAGTTACACGTTCATGGCATTTGGCAAAGATGTGGAGGGTTAGTCAAAGTATCACTGAAACCAATTTTATTCCAATCGGCCAAAGGGGGGCGCTATACGAAGCGTTTGAAAATTCAAACTTCAAACGGGCATAAGTCATGACTCGTTTCGTTTGAAGACATGCAACTTGTTACACGCGTGCTTTGACTCAAGCGGAAGACATCTGTGTCGTTGTTAAGTAAGCTCCGCCCTTCGATTTTCCGCCATTTTGAGCAGTTTGTAAAACGCGTAAACCCGCTTTTATTCTGGAATTTTCGCTCCACGTGCACAAAACTTTTTTTACGGGAACTTTGGACCGATATCTAAAGATCTGTCAGATCGGATTTCTTTAAAATTGAAACATGCTTTTTTAAATAAATTCAATGAATATTGCAGTTTTATGCAAATTATTCTTCTGCCTCTAAATCAGTGTTAGTCCAAATATCACTAAAACCAATCTTACCCCAATTGGCCAAAGGGGGGCGCTATATCATTTTGAGCAGTTTGTGAAACGCTTAAACCCGTTAGGATTTTTTTTTTGCAATTTGCATGAAACATTCTACACACAATCTAAGGACCTTTATCTAATATGCCTATGAAGTGCACACACACACAAAAATTATAATAATGAATATAGCTGCAAGCAGCGATAAAGTGGCCAAAGCCAAAAACACCTCAAATCATGAACACAGCCTGCAATGTGCGTGAAATCTTGCAAGCACATTCCCAATAGGTCAAGGAACAGATACCCTTCTTACATTGGCCTGTTATAGCGCCACCAGCGGGTCAACTTTTGTACAACACATTTTTGGAACAAAATGGACCAATCGTTGACGTCAGTAACGTCAAAGAGAGCACTGCCTGCGATCTTGACATTTTGTACTTTTATAGCCATTGTTTTCTGGCTTGAAGCGAGCCCACAATTGTTTCGAAGGAACAATATTTTTCTAGTTATAGCATATCGTTGTTGGGTGGAAACCTTGTATGTCCAAAACCGTTCGTTTTGTATTTATCATCTATAAAATGTACTAAACTAGTGAAAACAGCAGATCTACAAGCACACAACGCCTGGTTTTGTGCAACAGTTTTGTATGATGAAGCAGGGCCTTGCTTTACCAAAAGACAATACGAGGTTTCTGCCCGACAGTGATTATGTTGCGAGGAAAACTTTGAGATAATAGCTATTTGGGTTAGAACTGACTGAAAATAAATTTGTACTTCAAGTTTAAATTATACTAAATATTTTTTTCAAGTGTTCAAATAAATTCCAAATATTATCAAATCATCTTGCGGCACCCCTGGACTGCCGTCGCGGCACCCCAGGGTGCCCCGTCACCCACTTTGAAAACCCCTGCCCTAGTTGATCATACTACGGCGTCACACAAAATCATCAAAAGTAGCAGATCTACAAGCTATTTGTTTGATAGGATCAATTAGGGATATACTTTTGTTGTTATAATACACAAATACAGGATTGTTTTCCCTTTTTGGCATATTTTCACTACATATTTGTGTAAAAATGTGAAAAAACATATTTTTCATTTGATAACGTCTTAAAGTGCTTATGACTACTATGTACTGTACTATAGTATACTGTTTGTCTAAAAAGTAACAAAATAAACTAAACTAAACTAAAACTAATTACATTTACTAAAGTACTGTACTTAAGTATTTAAGTTTGAGGTGTTTTTGTTTCAGTGTAGTATTTCCATTTTTCAATACTTTGTACTTCACTTCACCATCTCAGAGGCAATATTGTACTTTTTACGGCACTACAATTAGTTATTGTTACTTTTCAGATTTTGATTGTTAAAAAAATAATAGAACCTGCACTTAAAACCTATTCTCACAACGTGTCACATCACGATGGGTTGTGAGCTTGTAGATCTGCTTTTTAACCTTAATAACTCAAGTAAAATTCTGAATACAGTCCTTTTGACAGAGTATTTTCATATTGTGGTATTGCTACTTTTAGCAAGTAGAAAATGAGAATACTTCGTCCACCACAGACAACAACATATTTTCTAGCTATTATTATAGTGATGTTGTCTTGTCAAACTTGAAAGTAAAAGAGGAGTGCGCTTTCAAAGCCTTATCACAGAATTGTGATAAATAGCCTACTGAGGCCATGAGCATTGCTGTGGATGGAAATATGAATGTTTTTTAGTACGAGCGGATGTCGGGCTTGAGCAATGTCACATAAAGAAGAAAGAGGATTGTGCCAATTTAATCATCTTAAATCACCTCGAAATACCTCGTAAAAAAAAGATACAGATAAAACCGAATGTAACAGAACGAGCTGCCTTTCAGCGCGTCTGCGATGGAATGGAGAGAGAGAGGTAGAGATGGAGAGAGAGAGAGGAATTCACAATTACTGTGTGTGTGCGTGCGTGCGTGCGTGCGTGCGTGCGTGCGTGCGTGCGTGCGTGCGTGCGTGCGTGCGTGCCGTGAGACAGAGAGACATTAACAATCACTGTATTCTCCCCCCAGCCATCATTTCAAGCTTAATTGTATGAACATGGTCATGTGGCGTCTTATGGTCCAGTGGTGACACAAGATGATACAGCGTTTTCACTTGTGTCTGCTTTCTTCCTCACTGACATTGACGTCACCTTCTGCCTTCTGAAGCAGTGGAGTGGAAGGACACCTAGAGAAGAAGAGTGGTCCCCCCCGAGAACCCCTGGGGCCCAACACCAGAGGCGTCAATTGGGTATGGCAAGGTATGGCAGCTGCCATACCTTGGCTACAGGGAGGAAAAAAAATAAGAAAAATCTACTTCTTAAAATAAATGTATCATGGCTGTTGCCGATCTACAAGCTTATTATTTTCAGTCCTTTTTATCTCAAGCCTCTGTTGAAAAGCCTTCCTCTCACCTTCAGAGGTCTTCCTCTCAGTTTCCATCATTCAAGCAATGTTTAACTCGTATTGAGTGTGAACAGAATCTCTCTCTTTTTGGCACTTGTGTCACTGCCTGTCAGGCTGGTTAAGCTGTGGGAACAGGCAGCCAGGCAGAGGTGTGAACTCTGCTCCTTTTACTTCAGCATAGAGCAGGGTCAGCAGCGTTTTTCAGCCCAAGGACCCCTCAGCTGAGAGATTAAGCAGGGAACGACCCCCACCCAGTACATAATGTATACAATTGTGTTGCAGATCAAACTTTTCCATAGATTTCATAGATGGCCTCATTGACTATCATCATCAGTGTTATGTAAATGAATGTTTGTTTTTCTGTTGTTGTTTTGTTTATTTCAGACATTTAAGCACTTAAACCCTCAATACTTAGAAAGCGTAACCGTTGTTTCTGGTTTGCTCCTTTTTCCCCTCTACCAAACGTCTTTGCAGAGAACAGCCGATCTATAAGCTGGAGAGTCCTTGCTCGCTGCCTGTCGGTGTCCTTCTTTGTTTAAGCCCATAGCCCAATCAGGGACCAGCTTTTCTGGCAACGTCATCGTTAACAGCCAGTGAGGGACCAGCATTCCTGGTAATGCCAGTGGTCACCAGTGGTGATGCCAGTGGTGAGCGCACCTCATGGCATGCTCTGCTGGCGCACAAGTAAGCCATACATGGCATACTTGTGCACAAGACACAAGTTGGCACCTTGACAGTGTGCAGTTCTAGTTTATTCATGAAACGAAATAAAAATGTTGACCCATAAAAATGTGTAGGCGACCCACAAATGGGTCCCGACCCACAATATGTCAAACGTGGCATGGCACCTTTCCCTGAGAGTTCTACACAAGCCCAAAACCCCACCCTTCAATTCCCTTCTACACAATCCCACCCTGTCATGGTTTACACGTGACGGATGAATGACGTAACTACAAGCTTATTTAAGTTCCCTGCAGAATGGTATGATAGTTGGCCAGACGAGACATATAAACGTTTAGAGACATAAACACATTGAAATAATTGAACCGGCATTAGCATTGTGAATCAGAGTCATGGGACGTGTGGAGTCAGAACAAGAATCCACACTTTTGACCGCAGAACTGACCTCCCAGCTGGGACAAATGGACGCCCGACTCCGAAATCAACAACAAATGTGTGTCCAACTTCAGGCCACTGTTGGGAGAATGGAGGCCAGACTCGAACAACAGCATCAGGAGCTGATGCTCCGGATAGACGATATCTTGTCTACCTTGCGGAGGCTGGACTGCTTCCCGAGACCAGCTGCCCCGACTGTCCCACATCCTACATATCCTACATCCCATCTAGGGACTTTTCCCAACCCATCTGACCCACTAGGACCAACTGCCCCATCGGTTCCCCTGAAGATTCACCGACTTGACAGACGGGAGGCTGTATCCAACACTTACAGCCAGAGACCCAGGATTGATCCACAGAACCCGCACATCCCTACTACACATTCTACTTTCTACCCCTGGTCCTCCTTCTCATCCTTCTCAGCCCCACCCAACAAATCCCCAAGGGTTTCCCAAGCCTTCACCTATACAGAAGCACCCTTCCCATACCGCAGCTACGACACCCAACCTTTCTCATCCTCTGATGAACCCCTACAACGCATGACCAGAGGATACAACCCCCAACCCTACACACACGCTACGATCACCAACCATGATCCCTACTACAGTATGTCATGCCCCCAACGGCCAGGTTGAAAGAGGTTTGTTAATCATTACACTGGCTGAGCATTGAGCAAGGCTCCGGCTGAAATGTTGGCTTTCTGCTGCTGCATCAAACAATAAAAGAGCCTAAAAAAGGACTACTGTAACTTCATTGGGATCTCTTTTAGCCAATGGCAACTCTTCCAAAAGTTCTGAATTAAAAGAACACTTGGAAGAAGAAGAGTTCTGAATTACCAGTCAGAACCAGATGGAGCTGCCGTGGATGTGGAAGGTGGTGTTGGGTAGTAGCGATTGTAGGTGAACGTCTTGAGCTAGAATTGAACCAAAGACACCAGGGTTGTGGGCATCACTGCAAGAGATGAAGAATCAACACACCAACTTCAATTTCCCAAATCAGAATGAAATGAACCATACAAGCACTTTGTAATATGACAAATAGTAAGGTTGTGCACCTGCTATTTGTGAGAATGAATTAATTGTGGGGGGCAAATGTTTGGAAATCTTTCTTTCTTTCTTTCTTTCTTTCTTTCTTTCTTTCTTTTGGCATTCATGTATTTAATTTATTTTAATATGTTTGTAAATATATCTTATTTATATAGTAGATATGCACGCATAATGATCACACAAAGATGTGGCGCCCCCCTTGTAGTAACTGAAGCATAGACCTGGCATAGAGCAACTGATATTTTTCTTCCTTTAAGACAGTTGGCTCTGTTGTTTACCTTAGAGTCCTCCACAAAGAGCCACAAATAGCAGCCAGCTGGACCCAATTCCAGTCATCATTTAGTTGAGTTGCTTCTAGGTTCCATATACCCATTATTCTAGATTATACATTTTATTAGACGTTATGGTCCAAGAGCGACTTTTGTTTTTCACAGCCTGTTCAAACGGTAGCATTTTAGTTTGTCTTTTACTGTGGAAAGTGTCTGTGTTGTGGAGAACGTGGTTTTTAAACAGTTTTTATGAATGATTATTGATTTGATTGATTGGTTATTGACTGCTATCTCCTCCAGCATGCACACAAACACACACCACGCACACGCACACGCACACACACACACACACACACACACACACACACACACACACACACACACACACACACACACACACACACACAGTGCATTGAGATGACCACAATGTAAATAAGCTATTGAGCTTCATTGTGTTTGCCTTTTACAGATATGTACAGATATATTGTCTCTGTCAGATGGAAGCTGCATACTGTGTCCAAAACTGATACTTTTCAGGATTCAAATTCAAATTGACGCGCTTGTGACCTTGTGGATCTACTACTTTTGCTACTTTTGTGTGACGCTGTACTATGAACAAGCAGGGCGTTAATTTACATGTCTGCCTTACAACAACAATATTATGTTACTGCACATTATTTCTGTGAAGAAATGAAAATGAAAATTCATACTGGGGTCTTTGAAATTAAAAAGGTTGATCATGCTCTAATCAGCTGGTATAATGCCATAGTATCTTTGTATTGACTGTGTGTGCAGGTAGAACACACATTGGTCGCCGTAATGTGCATGTGGATACGATCATTCCATGTCTATTCATGGCACTATTGACACCATGCTGAATCATTGGTTCTGTACTACATTGTTAGTACATTGTTTATTTGCCAACCACTAAACCCTATACAGTGCATTGACTGCTAATAGATTGTACATAGAGCTGATTTACTTTACTCTTCATTATCTACAGTACATCTATATCTATAATACTGGAAATAGTTGTACGTACATAACTACTCTATGCCTTTTACTGTGACAGATTGTTCATTACATTTATTTGTGACCGGTTAGGCCTAGTGCAGGCAGCAGCTAGGTCAGTTGAGGGCTTCAAGTCTATCGATATGCTGTTTTTGTTGGTGAATGCAAATGTGAATGCAAGTGTTCTGTGTACTTCTCCTTGCCTGTATCTTTGATTCATCAACTGCAGTGCAACTGTGTGGTGCAACTGTGGTGCAGTGACGACAGCCTCCAACTCATTATGCATGTCATCCTGAAAACACACATTTACCGCTCTTAGAAATTAATCCCTCCATGAGTTTCTTCAGTGCCACCACCTGTCGAAACCTGATTGGCAGTTGGTTTATTACTTTGGAGAGTGGTAGGCTGTGCAACTCAGCGGATTAGAAGTGGACATTTTGTGTGATGGTTAAGGCCGACGGGCACCCATATATAGGCTATCAATACAGAATATCTACTGTAAGCACATTCAGGTATGGGATACAACTCGACTCAAACAAAGAGCTCTACAGCCCGATCGTTCATCCAGTGCCATTAAGTCTGGTGCGATCTGTACACCTTCCAGCCCATTACAGCTCCATTACCTTTGGCTCGGCTTTCCCGTGCTGGCATATCCTGTCTATTCAGGTGTCTAACTACAATACTGCAACTAACTAAATTACTGGGTGGTGTATATACAGGGCTAATTAGACACTAAATTAACTAACTGTAGTTATAACTACAGTTAGTAGACTACAACCACAACGAGTAACCAACTTAAAGTAGCCGGCACTATGAACCCATTATGTCATCAGTGTGCCCTGGTGCTTTGCCATCACTATTATAAAAAGTGTCAACTAATTGACATTTTAATATAGATCGTAAGACTGCTCAGACCTTCCGGTTGAAACTTCATCAAGCGATGTTGAATTGTTATTGGCGCCATTGAATTCATCATGTCAAAATATATACATCAGGCATTGATTTCTAGTTCAGTAAAATATGTTCTGACGTTGAAGTTCTACACCGAAAAACCTTTTTTATATTTGCTGTGATTGTTGACTATTTTGCTGCACTAACAGATCGGCTATTTTCTCCTAATGTTGCCCAGAATATTGGTAAAATGTTGTTATAGATGTATGTATTGCATAAAAAGCATATGAAGCTGTCATGTCTGAAGAACATTTAACATCCTCCCACAAAGGAGGATTATGATAGTAACAAACTGTTGGCATATTTTAAAGACGAGGGATATTTGAAGTTAAGACGATAACAGAACGTCGAAAAAGATTTCTGTGGAGAATTGGGTGTTTTCATGTTCTCCAGACATGTCTTGTCAAATAAAGAGTCAACATATCAAAGTACCTCTTCTTCCGGTTGCTTGTCAGAGGGATGACAGGCACAGCTCTCATCATGAGAATAATGTCGGCGTTTCAAATGAATGCGGCGCCGTTTGGAATATTAATTCGGAATCCCTTCTGTCAAAGTAAACCATTTTATTGCATATAATAAGTAGTGATTCAATGACGGTTTTGAGCAGTACATTTATGCTGTGTGGCTCTGTTCCTGGGATCTCCCTTCCCTACCATGAACATACAACACGTGACGTGGAACACCACAGGCAGGAGGAAATCAGCATGCAAACACCCCCTTGGGTGCTGCAGAACAGAGCGGCAGCAACAATGACATTAGTAAGATCGGACAGGCATAAAAGGATGAGCTGGGTTTAGCACAGCGGTTCTTAAACATTTTAATGTCAAGGACGCTCCAGATTATTTGAAAAGATTTTTAACGCATTCGGTGTCTGCCCAGCACTGCGGAGGTTGTGGGTTCGAAATCCCCCGCGTTGCATCCGGCTTTGTCGAAATAGCAGATATACCAGTAAGACTCCCTAATCGGGAGATAAGCGACCGTAGGTGGCTTATCTCCACAAATAGGGCAAAAATGTGTTTTTCCAAAATCTTCCTGATCCATGTTGATGACATGAGTGTAGACATGCTGTGTAGTGATATTCGTGATTTTAGGGCAAAAACTGTAGGAGCAGTGTCCAAAAATGTGTTTTAAAAATCGGCCTGAAGGTGGCGCTAGAATAGGGCCATGTGAGAAATGAGGGGTGGGGTCTCCGCGTTGCCTTGGCGGACGAATAGGTACCGGCCCCGGCTCTCCCGGACGCTCCTAGCCCGAGTTACGGCATTTTATGTGCGCTGCAGTGGCAGGGGGTCCTCCACTGGGGGCGCCACCACTTTTGCATCCGTTCTGGAGCACCAGGAGTCGGTGGTCCCCGGGAATTCCCCGCGAGCAGCCCCGTTGGGGTGGTCATTTGGTCATTTTTGCACATTTGGTCATTTTTTACATCTGGGGGTGCCCCAGGGACCGGGGTTGTAGTTTGGCAGGCAAGGAGTGTGTGTGTAAAATCTGGCATGGATCGGGTCAACGGGTGCGGAGATATAAGCAGGGAAAAAGTGTGACGTGTGACGTGAGCACATTTGGTCATTTTTTACATCTGGGGGTCCCCCAGGGACCTGGGGGTCCCTGGGGCTCCGGGGGTCCTTGGAGGTTGTAGTTTGGCAGTCAAGGAGTGTGTGTGCAAAATTTGGCATGGATGGGGGCAACGGTTGTGGAGATATGAGCAGGGCAAAAGTGTGACGGACGGACTGACTGACTGACTGACTGACTCACCCACGGACAGCCTGTGGAGGTTTTGGTAGTAAATGCGACCTACGGTCGCAACAAGCTCACAGCACGGCACCGCGCTGCGTGCTTGTTGATCAGCTATTTTTGAAAATGTGTGCAAATCTTTGAATATATGTATTTTTTAAGCAAACATTTGTAACTAAAATCTGTCTTCTGGGGGGTCCCTGGAACTAAATATTTTGAGATGGCGGGTCCGTGGCCAAATACTTATCATTTTGGGGGTCCTTCACATGAAAAGGTTTGAGCACCACTGACATAGAAACATAGGTTTTTCAAAAAACCTTAGAAGGATTTGAAATATTCAAAGACTTGCACATTTTTTTATGATTTTTCAAAAATAGCAGATCTACAAGCTCGCAGCGCGGCACCGATAGTTAAAGCACAAAATAATGAGTAATAATGCGTTCGCAGTCTAAATGGGTTAAACCCCCTCCCCCTACAGTATGTAGAACATTCATGGGGACCTGCAGTGAATCCTTGTACCAAGGGCCCAGAATTTGGTGCGACTTACTTACTTACTATACGCCTATTACCCCTTCTGGGGTTTAGGCCACCAACAAGCGTTCTCCAAGCATCTCGGTCCTGAGCCAACATCTCAAGCTGTCCCCAAGTGTAGCCCATGTTCTTGGCATCTGCCTCCAAGTCTCTGCGCCAGGAGTTTCGTGGCCGACCTCTCTTTCTTTTCCCTTGGGGGTTCCACTTGAGGGACTGTCTTGTGATGTTTGAGGCTGGTTTACGGAGAGTATGGCCTATCCATCTCAATTTGGTGCGACACCCCTGTCTATATGAACACATTATTGGATAGAGTCTGCGGGAGGGATGCCGGGTGGGGAGGGTGATATCACTGCACGTATTCCTTCGGGCTGGGGCGGCAGCTGTCAGCAGGGAGTGTTGGGAGGGAGGAGTAGGACGGAGGCCCGATGTCCTCCCAATGGGGGCTCTTCACTGGCACGGCAGTCAGTCAGTAGGTGACAACAGCAATGACAACACACAAATGTGTGTGGGGAGGAATTAATTGGTACAGCAACTACTGTACATTGGGGGGGGGGAGGGTTTTGTGCCAGGGATCCTCATAACAGGATATTGTTTGTTAGAATAGATTTACTGTAGGTGGGACCTATGTGAAAGCTATTATCTTAATAGTCTAAAGGGCCCTTCAAACGGGCAGCGGTTGCCGCTGGGGCTCCCACTAGGATCAGCCGCCCGCCTCCCATTGAAAATGAATTACTAGGAGGCGGTGGCCGCGTACCATCTGGAACCCCCTTTATACATTCCCTCACTGGAATATAACTTATAGCCTGTGAAATTAAACAGACCCCAGTTTGAGAACCACTGGTGGTTTAGCAAAAACCTACAGGTGGTCATGCAGATGCAGCAGCCGGGATAGATGAGATGATGCTCTAAAGTCATTCGTTAACAGGAAAGGAATGCTGGGGCGCAGCATGTTTCACATTTTGTGTATTTGTATGTTTGAATGGTAAATGTAAAGTCTTCTTCTATAACAAGGACCTGGCTCAGACAGGAATGGATTTGCTCTTTCTTGCACGTACTATACGTCTGCTTGTCAGAAACATGACGTCCTGCTTTCAAGGCTATAATCCTGCAACACAGCACACTCTTCCTCTGCAGCTCAGCCTTATAAACCTTGCTGTCAGAATTGAAATGAAATGAAAAGCTCCCTGGGCTGAATGTCCAGTTTCTCTGTTCAGCTGTGCTCCTGGCAATGTTTTGATTTAGTTTAGTCATAGTCTTTCGAATTGATTGATTGATCGATTGAATACTTAGCAGTTCGCACAAAAAAGTACAGGAAAGTACAGTTCAATACAAGGTCTTTGTTTAATTTTAGTCATATTTTAGTTCCCAGAAGTTCTCGCCAGCTCTCTCGCTCTCAGTTTTAGTCGACTAAATCTATTGTTGATTGGCGGGCCACGATGGCATCGCAATGGCTGATTTTACTCTTGATTGTATCCTGAAAATGGCTAATCTATGTAGATCTGGTATTTTCAGAATGCAACATCCGAGCACAACCAAACTGACTAACCCTCCCTAACATTTTTATTTGTTGACAAAATTGTCAATATATTTAGTCTTAGTTTTAGTCATCATAATAGCTTAGTTTTTATTTGGTTTTGTCAGTGAAAAGTGTCGACAAAATTAACACAGGCTCCTGGGACGTGCACGCACACGGGATACTTAGGCTTTGTGCGTTACACTGCAGGCAAATAATATTTGTTTCTAAGATTTGTCGGAGAGTGACACTGTGCTCGTATGACAGTGTTTTGTTTTGTTTCTCCGACAAACCAGTTGTTTTTGTACTGTAAGTGTGTTCTTTTGTCCTCCTCTGTTCGCTCCGATGTCAGTCATCTTCTCAACAGAAACTCCCGCTGGGACAGACGTACACTAGGACACACACACACACACACACACACACACACACACACACACACACACACACACACACACACACACACACACACACACACACACACACACAGACAGAATGCAGACACATCAGCGAGTGTGAGATGCAGGGTGCAGGAGTTAAGGCTGCTGGTTTTTCTCCTTATTTTCAACATATTAGCCAACAAACATTTTAACACCCATAACATGCCTTTTAGTCAGGAACACTCGCGGCAAAGTAGATTTTACCATTTATTGCAACAAATGGAATGCGGTTAAACTTGGCGTTTAAGGGCTCCGCGTTCGGAGATGCTCCCTGAATTTTGCTCATGCTTGCTAAGCAAAATCAGGGAACTTTAAGCAAACCCCCCATAGGGATACAATAGCAATACATTGACACATATTAGCTTGAATCAGCAGTCATAAAAGTATTTGAGCCTATGCCAGATCAAAAGGTGGAGGCTGGGCTCTGCCTCCTATACCACCCTGGGCAAAATATGACTTCCGGTTGGTTCTAGCTGAAGTGGCGGAAGTGCTGCGTTTAATGGAAGTTACGTCATGTGGTACGGGTTTTCATTCCCCAGCGAAACAAACACAAAGATTGTAGCTCTTAACTTGCTCTTACGTTGTCCAAATCGATGTTTTTGTTTGTATATTGTTAATTGCGAGTGCAACAGACGGATCGGGAATACGTTTGCAGGGGCACCGCACTATGAAAAGAAAATACAACTTCAGGGGAAAATTCAGACCTTCCTCCTAGAACTCTTTCTGACTCATATCTTGACCAGGCTTTTCTCGTTGAGCCTGGCTACGCGAGGCTACTCCTATACAGAGCCACGATGGGGGAAAATAATATATTTCTCTCTCTCTCTCTCTCTCTCTCTCTCTCTCTGCTCTCTCCTCTATCCTCTCCTTCTCTCTCCATCCATCTCAGCCCGTTGTCATTTCTCAGATCAGTTTTTCATTATTTATGACTGGCCTCATGTCCTCTCTGAATGCGGTGTTTGCTGGATGTCATTCATGTGCTCAAGTGGAGTAAACAACACGGGGGGAGAACTTAAAAGGCTCCTCTGACAGACAGACAATCTGCTGGACCTCCCACTGGGCAAGATAACTGAAGTATCATATCATATTGTGCAAGCATGCGTGTGTGTGTGCGTGTGTGCATGCTTGCACATACAATATTTATTATGTGTGCGATTGTTCTGGACTGTATGTGGGCTGTGTATTTGTGTCTATACGTGTGTGTGTCTATACGTGTGTGTGTCTATACGTGTGTGTGTGTGTGTGTGTGTGTGTGTGTGTGTGTGACGTGTGTGTGTGTGTGTGTGTGTGTGTGTGTGTGTGTGTGTGTGTGTGTGTGTGTGTGTGTGTGTGTGTGTGTGTGTGTGTGTGTGTGTGTGTGTGTGTGTGTGTGTGTGTGTGTGTGTGTGTGTGTGTGTGTGTGTGACGCGTGCGTGCGTGCGTGCGTGCGTGCGCACGAGAATGGCAGCACGGAGAGATGAGGCGCCGGTGAAAGCCAGTGTTGTTTTTATAAACATCTCAGCAACCTCACGGTTGCATACAAGAAGGCGCTGCTCACAGATGGAATCTACCAATAGCCGACACTACCATTGTTTCCTCTATTGGTCCAGCCTGGGGCATGCCCGCAGACTGGTTGTTAGAGGAGGTTTAGACAACTTGGGATGCCCAGAAATGAGGCATGAGGCCTGGCAGGGTGTAATCTTGCGTAGCCAGACTTACTCATCTGCGAAGAGAAAAGCCTGGTCAAGACATAAGGCACAGAGTGGTTAGAAAGGTGAAATTCCCCGGAAGTTCTCTTTTTTTCACAGTGCGGTGTTCCTGCAAACCTATTCCCAGCTGAAAAAGAAATCTGTTCTACTTCTCCCGCTCCTTCGGTTGCATTCGCAATAAACAAGATCCAAACAAAACATGGATTCTGAAAAAGTTTCCTAAACGAACCTGCACTGCATGACATACAGTACAGTAACTTCCCTTAAACCCAGCACTTAAAGTTATACCATGTAACTTTCTTTATAAAACAAATCTTAAAATTGTCCTAACTGTTAAATCGCTAAAGTTTTAGAACACCAACTCCGTGAATTTCATCCCCTAAAGCCTTCTGTAAATATGTTTTCTATGATTCTGACCGGGGACCGGATTTCGCGGCAAAATTGCGTCATCATACACTACCGGCCAATCACAGCGAGGGTTATACACTGCCGGCCAATCACAGCGCATCTTGCTGACTTCTCAGGAAGTAGCTTGCCTCAACATAACAACAGCATTTACTCGGGTGAAGGAGTCCGTTTCTCCGGAATGCCTGAACGCACAGGAACCAGGGACCCCTCTAAAGATAGATCTCGGCGAGCTGCAGGCAGACGCGGTGATGAGAGGCCCGGTCCGCGGCGAAAAACGGCCGAAAGACGCGAACGCGACCGCGGTTATATACAGCTCTGACCACTAGTTGAGCAACTTACACAGTATAGCTTTAAGCCAAATTCGAGCACTTCACTGGTCACGTCCAGGGTGGGCAGGGTGTTGTGCTGTCTCTGCTTATGCATGGCGGAGACGCAACTGCTTGTGCCCACGGAGTGCTGTTGTATCATGTGCCTTATTTTGTGGATGTAACCTTCTTGCACTTGTAATATTTACGTCCTTGTATGCAATTTTCCGTGGACATAAATGTGTGTGCGTACGGCGTGTATATGGCTGGTCATGTGTATGTGACATCACATTACTTTGATCGTAGAGATAGGCTCATCCATGCGTTGTTCGCACCCTGTTGCTCATGAACAAAACAGTAATGTTGGATTAAGTCAGGTGGAAACATAATTTGTAAATTGTCATCGTGTTGTCATGAATGAACAAACATACATGCTGTGGCTACTGTATGTATGCGTCACCTTCAGTGAACCATGTGTTTTCCCCCCTTCCTTGGCAGCTCCTTGCGTTGCTTTTTTTTATGCTCCCTGGCTTTTCCTGCCTGTCGTCGCCTGTATGGTGTTAACATCACAACATTATGAATAGTGAGTTATTGCCTCAAGCAAGGTCTGCAGCAAGGCAGACATATGTGACTGAGCATGACACTGGGGCAGTCATTTCGGAAGCCACTACTTTAGACCACAGCTGAAATTATCAGGCTACATTTCACTTAAACGCCAGAGCTTAACTCTGCATGTAAATAAGACTTTTTTTAAGGACATAATTCTGTTGGTCCTCCCAAATTTAGAACTTGAATATCTCAAAAGTAGTATTTCAGCATGGCATCATTCTATAAGCCATATCTTCAAAACTGTTGGGTCAATCTCCACAACCAATATATCATTTTGTAGCTATG
Organism: Nannobrachium achirus; assembly: GCF_963921795.1. Taxonomy (NCBI): domain Eukaryota; kingdom Metazoa; phylum Chordata; class Actinopteri; order Myctophiformes; family Myctophidae; genus Nannobrachium; species Nannobrachium achirus. Next base: position 38,254,497 of record NC_137823.1, read on the forward strand.
ATTCCCAGCTTTCAAAATGAAAATGAAAAAAAAAAAAAAAAAAAATCAATGACTAGCCGTCAGCCGCGGTGGGACACATATAGAAAAGTCTGCCAGACAGCCCTCATAATATCGTCTCTGTCGGGTGGAAACCTCATACTTTATGTCCAGAACTGTTACTTTTTGGGGGATTCAAAAATTCAAGACGGCAACAAGTTTGAAACGTTTGTAGATTATAGATGTGCTACTTTTGAGTGTGTGCCGCTTTGATGTGATCAAGCAGAAGAGTTTTCGGCCCGACAGCATCGATATTAAGCCCCTGATACACGTAGCAATTTTTTCATCAATATCAACCAGCAATGAGGCGTCAATTGGGTATGGTATGGCAGTTGCCATACCTTGGCTAAAGGGGGAAAAATGTACTTCCTAAAATAAATTCATGCCTGTTGATAAGGTATGGCAACATGACTGGTGTCTTGCACGCGTGAAGGCACAAAAAAAATAATCCAATGACGCTGCCAATGGCCATATGCAATTGACGCCTCTGGTCGTTGATATTGATGAAAAAATTGCGACGTGTATCAGGGGCTTTAGGCACACTATTTGAGAGAGGGCGAGATTGTGTAGCGACCTCCAACCGGGTTGCAACCTGGTCGGTAGTTTTCTGCGACCGGGTCGCTAAATCTACCAACCGGGTCGCAAAATCACGACCGGGTCATTATAAATCTACCGACCGGGTCGCAAAATCACCGACCGGGTCGCTATAAATCTAACGACCGGGTCGCTAAATCGACAACCGGGTCGCTAAATCGACCGACCGGGTCGCTTATCCACCGACCGGGGCTGCTAACCCTAACCCTAACCCAAACCCTAACCCTAACCCTAACCCTAACCCTAACCCTAAATCACCGACCGGGTCGCTAACGCTAAATCTACCGACCGGGTCGCTAAATCACCGACCGGGCCGCAAAATCACCGACCGGGTCGCTAAATCTATCGACCGGGTCACTAAATCTACCGACCGGGTCGCTAAATCTACCAACCGGGCTGATTTTGCAGCCCGGTTGGTAGATTTAGCGACCCGGTCGGTGAAAACTACCGACCAGGTTGCGACCAGGTTGGAGGTCGCTAAATGATCTCGCTCCTACTGCACTATTTTACAGTGGGACAGCCATGAATCCCTGTGGACTTAGAGTAGAAAACACTACTCTTCAAAGATAATAACAGTTTATTGACGCCAGGGGGACATTCAGGTGTCACAGCAACAACGGCAGTAAGAACTAGAAAAGGGTGCATATCCCCACCAGGCTGGGTTGACTAGCCAGCAGGCTGTGTAGGTCGTGAGGCCTCTCAACATGTGATTCCAATTTGTCGTTGATTAGATGTTACTTTAAAATTTTTGGCATTTTATATATGTCATTTATTTCATTTCTTTGTTGTAAGAAATAGGCCCCTCCCACAAATTATGGAATATCAAAACCCTGTTTGACGGTCACATGACTGCCAAGATCAAGTGTACCTAATTTGTTGAAGATAATAATAACTAGTAAGACACGTAAAAATAATGGAATGAGTGATCCCCTCCCACAATCATAGCCAGGTGGAATGGAATTATGAAAAAGCTGAATGATATATTTGATCGTATAGTTCCAGAGACAAAATGTGTTTTGAAGAAAATGGAGGAAAATCGAGAAATGTAGCCACCCATAATTTCGCTAGATAGAGTCTATGGGGAATTGTGTTAGGATCCAAGGAATCCACGATTTCAAGAGTATATCTCGGGCCTCTCGCCCTGGCGGAGATAATGAAATACAAGAGAGGTAACTGTAGGTAAGAGTAAGAGTAAAGGCCCATTCCCACTGGGCCAGATACAGATACAAAAATATCTGTCTCCATTGAGGTGGATGAGACTGGACTACCATCCACTTGAATGGACACAGATACTGTATTTTCTATCTGCAACAGATAAAAAATATCTGTCCAGTCTCATCCACTTCAATGGAGACAGCTATTTTGTTATCTGGCCCAGTGGGAATGGGCCTTAAGAGTAAAGGTCTTTGCACACTGCTGCGTTTTTTCGGCCGAATATCAGAGCGAATTTCGGAGCACGTAAATAAAAAAGTGGACCTTACGTTATGTCAATCACGTTTGCACACTGCTGTCGAAAAAAACGCAGCAGTGTGCAAAGACCTTATCAGTAAGAAAACCAAACCATATATTTAGCTCTAAACAGAAAATACCATTTCTGTGGATTGCCAATAACATTCTACCAGGAACTCTATCAGCCTAAATTTTATAGTGTTCCAGTTCCAGTTTTGTCTGCTCATTTCTTTGTGTTCATCGCTTCAAATCTCACTTTTTTATCCTGTATGAGTTCTCTCTCCTGATTGAAAACAGGCCATTTTCTTACATAACAGAGCCTTTCTACATCGTGGCATTGCTACTTTTACTTCAGAGTTTTAAATCCGAGTGCTTCTTCCTCCTCTGGCCACAGTCTTAATGAGCAGGCTGGTGGTAGTAATGGCCACCTGTCGTGAGTTGTCTAAATTGGCACGCTGACATGCACCTACAGAGGACTGTCACGCCCACAACACGCCCCACCGTCAGCACCAAGCATCCAGACGGACGAGAGAGAGAGAGAGGGGGTCAGACGGGGGTCGGATGGGGGGAAGGGGAGAGTAAATCCGGTAGCCTATTTTGTGAAGTCTCCAGCGATGGAAAAAGTATACTCCAATTTTGAACTCAAGTGAAAGTAGCAATACCACAATGTAAAAAAAAAAAAAAAGTATATATAGTACCACTTGTGAAGTCTCCTGACAGACACTTTCCTTCCCACAAGTCAGACGTGGCACAATCTCCAGGATGTGTCCTGCTGAATGTGGAATCTACAGTCAGGGTTATCTTTCAATTTGCATACTGTAGCAGACGGGCAGAAACCTCTTATCTCCATATTTGAACTTTCTGTGTTTTTTTTTTCTATTTGTAAATTAATGCCCTACTGTACAGCATCATACAAAATTATCAAAAGTTAGCAGATCTGCTATTTTTGCTATTGTTGAATTTGACTCGAGAAAAGTAACAGTTTTGGACATTATGAGGTTTCCATGCAACAGAGACGATATGGTTTCAGACGAGCAGAAGCCGAGTATGTCCCTAAACGGTTGCTTTTCAGGAAATGGAAAGGGAAAAAAGGAACCTGCATTCCAGTCGATCCAGCGTAGTTATTATTTTTGTCACAAGTTTTTGTTAATACTTTTTATTGGTTAAATATTTATAAAACCTACAGACGGATGGAACTACTTTGGCATCCCTATTTTGAGCATACAGTATCAGTATAGCGTCTCTGTCAGGTGGAAACCTCATATGCCCAAAACGTCGTTTCACGGCACGTTTCAAGTTTGTGGATCTGCTTCCTAGGGCGTTCATTTACGAAAAAGACACAAAAAGTTTAAAATATGGCGATAAGAGGTTTCTGCCCGACAGCAACGATACAGGCATCTAAAGCTGACAGGTTCATTCTCTGGCTGTTACTGTATGTATTCCTCCACTAGACCCGTTGCCCTTGCAATAACAGCCACCACATTAACCAGACGTTATCTTGTCCCCCTTTGTCGGAATGAGCGGCTTGTATGACGTCAACGAGAAAATGCATGCGTTGTCCTATCGATCGCCCACGGGTCTGCTTCATGAGCGGTGTCTGAGATCCTGCCACTCCACAGCCAGCCACCTAATGGCAGGGTGGGCGTCGGAATAATGGAAATCCATATGGCATTGTCCTGTGTCCCGGGGCCTTTCACTATCATCACCATTACCCATTTAGAACGGGTACACATTATTGTATATTATTATTTTACGCTTTAACTATTGAAAAATAGCAGATATACAAGATCACAGCGCGACACCGAGTGCCGCACTGCGAGCTTGTAGATCTGCTATTTTTGAAAAATATGTGAAAATTAGAATTTTGACCCGATTCCATAAGTGTCTTTAGAATCCTATAAGGTTTTTTTGAAAAACCTATGTTTCTGTCAGCAATCTGGCTATAACCATCGTCAAAGAAAAGGTCCTTTTCACTTAAATGGAGCTCAGTTAGTCTGTTCTTGAGAGACTACTATGTCAGTGGTTCTCAAACCTTTTCATGTGAAGGACTCCCAAAATTATATGTATTTGGCCACGGACCCCCATCTCAAAATATTTAGTTCCAGGGACCACCCAGAAGCAAAATTTGAGTTACAATCGTTCGCTTTGAAAATACATATATTCAAAGATTTGCACACATTTTCACAACTTTTTCAAAAATAGCAGATCTACAAGCTCGCAGCGCGGCACTCGGTGCCGCGCTGTGAGCTTGTATATCTGCTATTTTTCCACTGGTTAAAGCATTCAATAATTCTAGGCCTAAATGGGTTAAGAGCAGCTGATTGCAAGACTAGAGACAAAGAGATGACAAAGGGGCGGGTGGGATGCGGGGCTGTATTGAAAAAAGTACAATTTTCTTTTATTTATTTATTCTTTACTTGCGTACAAGGAAGGAGGAGGCCGTTTTTGGAATATCAATTGCTTATCAACGATGCAACAGAGCAAGATATCTGGCCAATTATTAATGTGCAAGTAAACAAGGTACTTACACAACCCAAACCTCTACCAAAGTGCCCCTGTGCTTTAATTGAGGTCCCTTTCCTACTGGCAGCGTGCACAAGCAATATGACAGGGGTGATCAGGGGTGCCTACGTTTGATTTTGGGTGGAGGATTACATGTTTCCTCATTTGCTAATTTTTGACACATAACAGATGCATACAAGGAGCACTAGTAGTTACCATTGCTTCTCAAAATGAGGTGTCCTTGAGGTGGTTCCAGGAGACCCCCCCAGCTAAATAGTTTACCATAATATAAAGCAGACGTCTTTGTTCAAAGGGGCACTGATGGACATCTAGAAATAAGTAAGGCCACCTTATTTAGCTGTAGTCATTTCCGTACGTCGGGTGCTAAAATTAGGACGTTAGCTTAAAACGGCTCGCCCCAATGAAAAAGTGGGAGAGCCCGTGCACCACCTGGCTCTATGGCTCAGGCGCCATGCAGTGAGACAGACAGACAGACCGACAGACATGGGCGCGCAACCAGACGCTCAACCAGTTTCAACCCGGTGGACTTCATTTGGGCGTGTCATTATAGCCGGAATAATATTTCAAAATGTTTTACTTTTGTGTGACACTGTCGATGAAATATGCAGATACAAGGTTTCCGCCCGACAGCGATATGAGACCTTAAAACATTCTCAAGTCTGGCAGAGAAAAGCTTTCTCTGTGGCCGCATTTTAATTTCCTGTACAAGAGGGAACAGAGTGTGTACGGAAGCAGCCAATATACCAATAAGATTATAATCTTTTTCTAATCTTCTGAAAGCTGTAGCTGCAGTGGAATGAATTTACACAGCCAAATTCTCTCTAAAAGGCTCCTATGGAGTGTTGCCCTGTTATCACATCTCTCTAAATCACTGTCAAGGCTCCTATCCGACTGACCGACCAACCATCTCTCTCTCTCTCTCTCTCTCTCTCTCTCTGCTTTCAGCATTAGTGCACCTGATTGGAACCTCTTACAACAAGATCTTAAGCTGAATACCCTAGCATAGGGGTGGGCAATTATTTTTTTCCATGGTGCCACATGAACAACAGAAAATATTGTGGAGAGCCGGGCCAAAAGGCAGTGCTCCCCGCAAGATGTGCTCCCCGCAAACTAAACACACAGCTTTACCTTCGACTTCAGTAAATAAATACTCAGCACTAACCCTATCCCTTACCCTAACCCTAACCCTAACCCTAACCCTAACCCTAACCTCTATGGAAGTGTTGCCACTCCGACAATGAGAAGTCAATGTTGGAATGGAGACATGTCCCCTCAGCGTGCAGCCGTGAGGGCCAGTTAGATGTGTATTCGTCCTGCTAAGCTCATTTATCGGCCACAAACGTTTTCATGCCAGGGACATCCAATATTTACAAGCAACTTCGGCGCTAGCCATTAAGAGAGTATGAATGGGCTCTCCCTGAACCTAAATTATTTTGGTTCTGGGAGCCCTCCCGAACCAAAATAAACTCGGCTCCTTATTAAATTGTGAATCGACCTTTAGTGTATTCTGGTTGAAATAAATATCCTTTGTGTAGTGTAGTGTTCCTCCACGGAGTGCTCTGAGGCTAGAGTAGAGTGTTTGCAAGATGCCATTGTACAACTGAGGAAGGGGAAAGAGGGTTTGTAAATGTTTTAGTAATTTTGACTTTTTTTTAACTCAAATCTTCTCTTCTGGTGGTCCCTGGCACAAAACCCTTTCAAAAAGGGGTCCGCCGTCCGCGGCCAAATACATTTCAATTTAGATGTCCTTGGCATGAAAAAGTTTCATGTCTGCCAGACGAGCTCGCTGTCTGGAGCTCCACTCTCTCTGCCTGCATGGCTTCATGTTTGGGAGTCTTGTTGTCAAGACTCACAGTGAGGAGTAACGAGCCAGGAGCTGCTAAATAAAGAACCACAGAAAGAGGAAGAAATGGGGCGGGAGGAGAAAGGAGGATGGTGGTGGTGGTGTCGAAAGTGACATGGCAGGGAGTCTTCCTTTCACTCCCATTATCTTTCAGTGTGTGTGTGTGTGTGTGCGTGCGTGCGTGCGTGCGTGCGTGCGTGCGTGCGTGCGTGTGTGCGTGCGTGCGTGCGTGCGTGCGTGCGTAAATAGGTGATCTGCAAGCTCACAAGCCAAGTCACGTTGTGAAGTGTGCTTTTAGTAACGGAACATTTACGTAAACACTAACATGGTGTCCTCAAAAATCTTGTAATACCAACTTATGCGTGCGTGCGCGCATGCACGTGCGTGCATGTGCAGGCAGAGATGCAGGGATCAGTAGAATTGAGGGGAAACAAACGCTACAGAGATCAATGGCAAGTTGTTCCTGCTGGCACATAAGTAGGAAGTGGGCGAGCCAGCCAGCAGGGCTGACTGCCTCACACTACCAGCCTCCCATCACAGACACATACTTTTATTATTTAGCCTATCTGTGCTAAGTACAGTTAAATGCACTTAAATGCAGGGTCATTTGTCTTAACGGCTGTGCGGGGGCGTACTGTATCAACGCTCAATGTAATGGTTGATGATGCGAGTTGGAATGCATATCGACCTCTCAAAGGGGAAGTAGCCCTACTGTTGCACACACTATGCACGCTAACCTCTTAAGCCATATTTTATAGTTTGGCAATTCTGGAAAGCAGTTGGGAGTGAGAAAGAGAAAATTCCCAGGGGGAAATTCCCTTATGACCTTTATGCAGGCCTTTATCATTATTTTCTCATTTTGGGGGTTTATATTAGTTTATATTTTATAGCAACTTCACACCAGAAACATCAAACTAGCCCTAGAATGACATGTCATGTTTTACAGATAGACAGACATAGATCACTCCCATGCCTTGCCGATTCACAGCGGTGGCATGCTAACTGTAGCAATGCATGTGTTTTTCCCCCTGGTGTCAGAGCATCAAGGGCAGCTATCAGAGGGGACTGTATTTCAGTGGTTCTCAAACTTGTTTGGCCAGGTCACCACTTTAAATAACCTTTTCATCCAAGGCACCCCTGAATTATACTGTACATCGTTACTTTATAGAACTTACATTTATATCATATTACGGTACATACTATTTAAAACAACACACCACAACGTGACGAGTTGTGAACTTGTAGGTCAGCTATTTTTGGCGAGGGGGTTTGGTCGTCCGTCTTGGGGTTTAAGAGGTTAACCTGAAGTGATATTGATAAATTCCAAATACTATTACCAAAGAATTCTGAGGCACCCCTGGATTTGCGTCACGGCACCCACTTTGAGAAGCACTGCTGTATTGTACCATACAGACGTAGAGTGTGTTTGGTAAAACAGCCCTCTATGCTAGAGCCCTCCCATCACTGGAATAGTCTTCCTACCCAATTGAGACCACCAGCTATTTGACTTTCAAATTCAACCTTAAGAGATGGCTTAAAGCAAACCAAACTTGTAATCATGGCTAATTATATCAGCTCTATTTGTCATTGGTGCAATTTTTCATGTTTTACTGTAATTATTCTGTTTCCTGTACTAGTGTATTTGTCTCGTATCATATTCATATGTCTGTTTTTGTATAGATAGTTACAGTATACCACCACTTTTAACATGCAGCCTGCTCAGGGACTAACAGATGAATAGCTTTTGCCTGACTCTGGCTCATTTACATCGGTGTGAAAACTCTCCCTGGTAAATAGACAGCATTCTGCTGAACCCGACCAGGTTCAGTGACTGCAGCACTGAACATCATGAAAAGTTTAAAGCTACCTTCAGTGACCTTCTCCAACCTCTGTGTTTGTGTTAGTTATATTGCATTAACATACTCTACCCGGTGGAGTATGACTCATGTAAATACTAGGGGACAGAAGTCCCGAGCTGAGCATGCTCCACTGTCAATAGCTTCAGAGAAGGACAAGACGGGTGGACACTCTCAGTGAACAGTCTATAGAAACAGTCCGCACTCCGTGGATTTTCTTTTACTTTATTATGTACCGCAGTATCTGACAAACGGAAGCGTTTTGGCCATGCACTCAGGCCTTCATCAGCAGAGTGTGACTCATGCAGTAGATCATCGTTGTCGGGTGGAAACCTCGTATCTCCAAGTTTCAAATTTGTAAAGTATAGCCCTGCTTCATCATAGAAGGCCGTCGCACAAAAGTAGTGAAACCAGCAGATCTACAAGCACACAACGCCTCGCACCGCGAGGCGTTGTGTGCTTGTAGATCGGCTGTTCACTATTTTAAATCATTTTTAAAATGATAAACACAAAACGAACAGTATTTGGACATACAAGGTTTCCACCCGACAACGACGATAGACAGATTGGTCTAGATAACACTTTATTCACCAAGACAAAAAGTTATGTAATGGATCCAAGCTTTTTTTAACGTGGTTTAAAGTGTATATTGTACCTGTCGGTGCTCTGCCACCATACCTCAGAATTAGAATCTGCAGTCAATCACAATGTTTACAGTGTTGCATCAGACGGTGCTGATGGGTAAGGAGATTGCAGTGCATTGGAGCAACTCCTCACCCATACCCACTACCATGTGGTTACAGGGGCGTCACAGGGGGGGGGGGGGGGGGGACTGAGTTACTAGGGCCCAAGGTGGAGGGGCCTTAATTATTTTATACTTTAGCTATTGAAAAATAGCAGATATACAAGCTCACAGCGTGGCAACGAGTGCCGCGCTGCGAGCTTGCATATCTGCTATTTTTGAAAAGTCCTGAAAATGTGTGCAACTCAAATTTTGCTTCTGGGGGGTCCCTAGATTTAAATATTTTGAGATGGGGGTCCGTGGCCAAATACATACAGTATCATTTTGGGGTCCTTGACATGAAGAAGTTTGAGCACCAATGACATAGAAACATATATTTAAAAAAAAAACCTTAGAAGGTTTTGAAATATTCAAAGATTTCACGATTAAAAAAAATAGCAGATCTACAAGCTCGCAGCGCGGCACTCGGTGCTGGGCTGTGAGCTTGTATATCTGCTGTTTTTCAGTAGTTAAAGCACATGGGGGGCCCGCAGTGAATCCTTGTACCCAGGGCCCAGAATTTGGTGCGACACCCCTGTGTGGTTATGTAGTGAATGAAATGAAAACGGGATGGAAGGGAATAGGTTTCTTGGGGGGAGGGATTGACTGTTCATTGCTACATTTCCAATTCAGAGACACGAGGCCAGTCTCTGGTGCTCACTGCTTACATTACACTGAGTTATGCCTTTGGACACCTGCCAACACAGTTGAACTAACAACTACAGCCGCTGCAGCAGTGGTTTCCAAAACAGGCAAGTCCCGGTGTGTCAACCGCACATTATTATTGCAATATGCCGTTGCTGTCGGGCAGAAACCTTGCCCTACTTGATCGTAATACACACAGCGTCACACAAAAGTCTGCAAAGTAGCAGATCTGCAAGCTCGAAACGTGCCGGGTTTTGAGCTTGTAGATCTTACTACTTTTGCCATTTTTTATATTGGCATGAGCTTTCCACAAACTACTTGGCCTATATGACCAACCTAAGTCCAACTCACTGTGTTAGTCTGGGATGGCTCAGGGTGGAAGACAGTGTTAAGTACATGAAAATGGGATTATTCATATCTGTGTCACTTTAGATTTGAACCACTTTAACCATTATTTTTATGCTTTAAGTATAAAAAAATAGCAGATGTACCGGTACAAGCTCACAGCGCGGCACCGGGTGCCGCGCTGTGAGCTTGTAGATCTGCTATTTTTTTACCCGATTATATGAATGTCTTCTAAATCCTTCTTCTACTGTAAATCAGTGGTTCTCAAACCTTTTCATATCAAGAACCCCCAAAATTACATGGATTTGGCCACAGACCCCCATCTCAAAATACTGTATGTTGACAAGATAATAAACCAATCCAAATGAACACGCGACAGATGATACAACTCTACAAAAAGTTTACAAATATCAGTACTTTGCGTGCACTCATTTCCTCGATATATAAAATATATTATTTAAACCACCAACGTGGTGTCCCTACTTTATGCATGTCATTATACTTTAGTACAATGGTTCTCAACCTTTGGGTTGGGACCCTCAAGGGGGTCCCCACATTATTTTAGGGGGTCCCCAGATGATTACCTTAATGTGCAACATTGTTTTCTCACTCAACAGTAAACAAACCACCATAAAGTTTAAGTGTATGGGTATATGCCCATTTATTTCTGAAGTGACAATTCAAGGACTTTTTAATCTATCTATAAATGCGACAAATCTCTGTCTGTTTGTTTGTTTGTAATCCACGTATCTCGAGAACCGTTCGTCCCACCGGCTTCAGATTCGGCACGCGCGTTCCCCGCCGCCGCGCGGAGTGCAGTGCAGGGCCTCGACCCGACCCGACTCGCGGTTTTCCGAAACCGGCGCAAAACGTTCGGAATCTCCTTATGCGGAGCTGATTGTTGACATCAGGCTGTTCCGGAGGAAATCGGCGCAAGCGCTGACTCATTGTGACATCATTTCATAAAAGGCTGTGACATCACGTACGCCACATGAGTCAACAAAAAATCTCTGTGAATGTGTATGTATGTATGTGAATCTCGAGAACCGTTCTTCCCACCGGCACACGCTTTCTCCAGATATAGGCATAAAATGAATCCCCGAATGCGGAGCTGATGTCTGACATCAGAGTTTTCCGCAACCGGTACTGTGTGTGCAGAGATCTCCATATATGGGCATAAGGGGACAAAGGCAAACAGATGGTCAAAACGGGTCCTATGACAACAGGTATATTGGGGTTTGCATTAAAGGATGGGGCATTCATGGGGTCCGCTCCAAAAAAGAAAATAAAAGAGACAAAAACAAACATAAGACAAGCGACAAAGCGTGGGACTGGGAGGATGACTTGAATGATGCAGATTTAAGCAGGCTGTGTATTCTGCTTAAAGAAGAAACAAACAAAAAGCGACAGAGATCTCATATATGGGCATAAAATGGACGCAGATAAACAGATATCTCCATATACGGGCATAAAGGGACACATCCTAAAGGGACAAATCTCTGTCTGTTTGTTTGTTTGTAATCCACGTATCTCGAGAACCGTTCATCCCACCGGCTTCAGATTCGGCAAACGCGTTCCCCGCCGCCGCGCGGAGTGCAGTGCAGGGCCTCGACCCGACCCGACTCGCGGTTTTCCGAAACCGGCGCAAAACGTTCGGAATCTCCTTATGCGGAGCTGATTGTTGACATCAGGCTGTTCCGGAGGAAATCGGCGCAAGCGCTGACTCATTGTGACATCACTTCATAAAAGGCTGTGACATCACGTACGCCACATGAGTCAACAAAAAATCTCTGTGAATGTGTATGTATGTATGTGAATCTCGAGAACCGTTCTTCCCACCGGCACACGCTTTCTCCAGATATAGGCATAAAATGAATCCCCGAATGCGGAGCTGATGTCTGACATCAGAGTTTTCCGCAACCGGTACTGTGTGTGCAGAGATCTCCATATATGGGCATAAGGGGACAAAGGCAAACAGATGGTCAAAACGGGTCCTATGACAACAGGTATATTGGGGTTTGCATTAAAGGATGGGGCATTCATGGGGTCCGCTCCAAAAAAGAAAATAAAAGAGACAAAAACAAACATAAGACAAGCGACAAAGCGTGGGACTGGGAGGATGACTTGAATGATGCAGATTTAAGCAGGCTGTGTATTCTGCTTAAAGAAGAAACAAACAAAAAGCGACAGAGATCTCATATATGGGCATAAAATGGACGCAGATAAACAGATATCTCCATATACGGGCATAAAGGGACACAGACGGACAGATACAGAGATCTCCATATATGGGCATAAAATGGACACAAATAGACAGATATCTCCATATATGGGCATATGGGCATAAAATGGACCCAGAACTATATCTGCAGTGATCTCCATATATGGACATAAAATGGACGCCGACAGACAGACAGATATCTCCATATATGGGCATAAATGGACACAGGCAAACAGATGGTCAAAACGGGTTCTATGACAACAGGTATAATGGGGTTTGCATTAAAGGGCGGGGGATTCATTCCCTATTTACATCGTTCCCGAGTTGGCCAGGTCGCCGACTAGACGCTGGGCCGCCCGAAGGGCGGCCCAGCTTCTAGTACCTCTAATACGACAAATTAAACATTGGTCAAGTTGTCAAATATTAGTGGCAGAAATTGTGTACATGTAGATCTGCTATTATCACAATAGAACTCTGTTCTATTGTGATAATAGAGAACCACTGCAGTATAGAGCATGTCAAAATGTGACTTTTTTCACAAAAACAGCAGAGCTACAAGCGCATAAAGCATTGCCAAGCGAATCGGCTGCAGACCTATTTTTTTTTTTAAGTAAAAAAAAAAGGGTTTAAGTGGTTTAACTTTTTTATAAGTAAATAAGATTTATTTGTAGGGCCTTTGGGCACAGAAAGTTTCAAAACCCACTGAACCACAATAACCTCACATTAAAAGTTTCAGTGGAAGCCTTTGTCATTGGAGCGCTACTGCAGCATGCATCCGATGGCTCATTTAGGTTAATTTATTATACAGTAATCCAATTAATAGCTGTGGTGTGGACATAATAACCCCATGCACCGCGTTCAACAAACATGCACATTCGCGCCTTAAAATTATGTTTAGTTTCCTAGCAACGGAACATGTCTTGTGCTTTGTTCATTATCTTAATGAGGCACGCTGGGTACAAAGAGGACCTGGCAACGCAGCACTGCTGTCTGCTGGAAACCTTGTATGTCCAGAGAGAGAGAGAGAGAGCTGCTGTCCATGGTTCTGAAGTAACTGTCGCTGTAGTTGCACTTTGGTACGGATCAAAGCCTCACATGGATGTTACGTTTGTGACGTCTGCAGTCTGCTGTTGACCCGTCTACCCACCCTCTTGAACATTTTGATATAGGATTTATTTTATTTAGTTTTATGTTTTATTTTGATTTCTTTCAAATAAAAAGAACGGTTTTGGACAAACAAGATGTCTACCCAACTAGCCATGTTTCCATAAACGTATTCGAATTAGGGAAGCGAATTATCAGAAATATGCATTAAGACAAAGCGAATTTGGCATGTTTCCATTTGCGGGTGTCATTAGAATTAGCGACGGTCGCATGAGTTGATCGGGCTGATTTTTTCAGACCGAACCTGAGCACTGCACGTCTGACTGCTGATTGGTCGCTGCACAGGGCTCATCCTGCAAGTTTCAGCGTCCTCTGGAAGGTGGCCGATCTGCAAGCTCACAACGCGGCGCGGAGACGCGGACGCACGCTGCTGTGAGCTTGTAGATCAGCCACTTTTGGCACGCAACACCATGTGATGAGGAAGGGTTAGCCACGGATGGCTTGACTCCGGGAGGTGAAAACAGGAGGAATTTACACACGGTCCGTGTCACTCCGTGTGTAACAACAACCGGTTTGTTTTGTGGGCTAACGGACGTTAAGCGGCAGGGGAAAGTGTTAAGTTGGAGGACGATATGGACCCAGAACGTCTATTCGCATTTATTGTCTGACCCGTTTCCATTCACAAATGCGCATTCAGTTTATTCGATAAAGCCTCAAAATCCACCTCCTCCAAGCGGATATGTTTTTTGGCGGATAATGAAAGTTTATTCGCATTTTGAAGTGTTTCCATAAAAAGATTTTGCGAATAAGCTTTAAATGCACATGAGGCTTTATGGAAACGCCACTAGTGACTATAGGCTATATATACAGTTTATACTCCACACATAAAATGAAGGGCAAGAAAGTGGAAAAACATGACGTTGGTGAACTCATAACGACCTCCTCCGCCCTGCTCTGTCTCAGCACCTTGTTCCTTTCATCTCCAATCCACTGGAGGTAGTGGATAAAAACATAATGCAACCTTCTGAATATTCTGTACTTCCATCAATCTAAAACGGATAAGTTCATTGCTTGTCAAGTTATAGAGACATCGAGATGTCTAAGATGTCTAAAGTAGTGTAAGTATTGGAACGTCAGTGTTCTTTCGTAGACATTTACAAACACTGTCACAACATAGTCTTGCAGAGGGGTGTGCGTGCGTGCGTTCGTGTGTGCGTGCGTGTGTGCGTGCGTTATTATAAGGAAGGGGTTGCTGACTGTTCCTTGGCGTAGGGGTCCTTGATTCATCTCTGGGATGGTGGAACAGAGAGAGAAAGAGAGAGAGAGAGGGAGATGGAAGGATGAATGTGGTGAAAGGAAACCCACGATTGGTGACCGTGGAGGCATGGAGGAATCAATCTTTTCTTTCGTGTGTGTGTGTGTGTGTGTGTGTGTGTGTGTGTGTGTGTGTGTGTGTGTGTGTGTGTGTGTGTGTGTGTGTGTGTGTGTGTGTGTGTGTGTGTGTGTGTGTGTGTGTGTGTGTGTGTGCATGCGTGCGCGTGCCTGTGCGTGTGTGTGTGTGTGTGAGATACACAGGACTTGCATGGTCAGACCCCTGGGGGTAACGGACGCCTCCTCCCTGGGGGAGAAACAGGAGGTGCTCTGCTTCCTGGTTTCCATGGCAACCTCCACCCCCGGTGTAGGGACATGATGTTTTGGGACAGGGAGTCGGTGTCTGTCTCCTCTCAGCATGAAAACCATCTGTTCTCACAAGATGGAAGTTTGTTGTGGTCTCCACAAAGGAAAACAAAAGGCTTGTATGGTGCGGTTGGACACCATCCACGTCCTTGATCCATTATGCATCTGTTAGGAGACAAACAAAGTGGCCCAATTTGGGGCTTTCTGTCCGCGTACACGGGTAATTTGGCAGTCACATTGAGTTCATTCTACCTGTTCACAAGTTGCTGGCACAGAGTGGGACGGAGTTGTGGTGGTGGTGTTCTGTACATCCAAATCACCAACTCAAACCTTTAGCAAGGAACATGATGTTTAGCATGTGTTAGCAACTCAATAGGGCCTATTTACACCATCTGTGGCGCACGCCACAGAATCCAACGCCAATACTCGGTCTGTGGTGTGTGTCCATACCGATTTTACTAGTATTAGCATAATCATGGGTGCAAACACCAGCATGCAGCACCAATGAGTGGTGTTCTGAATCGGTCAAGGGAGTTATTTTAGTGTTACTTAGTGTCTTCGCATCTGTGTCCATCTGTGAGCAGCAAATCTCCGGCACTGTTGGACCAAATTTGCGGGCCATGGGTAGGCAACCCGGCCAGGAGGAGATCTAGTTATGTTTTTCTTCATGTAAGCCACCAATTAAAGCATGACAATAGGTCTGTTTCCTGCAACATTGGAGTTGTCCCAGGGGTGCCCTGGTGTGAAGGCATTCCAACCTCTAGGCTGCTTGCAGTGGTCAACTGACTGCCAGTGTTTCCTGCCAGCTGGCCAGTGCTTGCAGTGGCCAGCAGCCACCGAGTGACTGCTGATTAGAGGGAGGTCATGGAGGCACAAATGGCTTGCCCAGCCTGTGGGTTTCTGATTGTTTGTGGGCCATGTAGTATGCCTGCACGTCTGCACGCACGCACGTCTGCACGCACGCACACACACACGCACGCACGCATGCACGCATGCACGCACACACGCACACACGCACACACAGGGATTAAGGATATGTATTTCATTAACGTAATGGTTATATAAATGGCTCAAAGCTAAAGCGCCCACGAAGTTGTTTTCTCAACCTTTATTTAACCTGAAAAGAGAGAAAAGATTGATTCCTCCACACTCACCAATCGTGGGTTCCCTGTTTCACCCCTCCATTCGTTCTTCCATCTCCCCCCCCCTCTCTCTCTCTCTTGCTCTCTCTCTCCCCCAGCATCACAAACATTAATCAAGGACCCCTATACGCCAAGGATCAGTCAGCAACCCCTCCCTCCCTTACACACACACACACACACACACACACACACACACACACACACACACACACACACACACACACACACACACACACACACACACACACACACACACACCACCCTCCTTCTTTTTGGCAAATAACTTCATTATAAGTCTTGACAGTGTGGTTTTCTGCCTAGCGAGAAGTCAATTAAGATTAATTTGTCATTTATAATGACATCCTAGGAGCTAATAACAAAAGTGGCTAATTGCCGCCTTGTGAGGACGATGTAGGACAATTAGCTAAATTAGAACTGCAGCAGAAGAAAATCCATAGACAGATACTGTAGCTGCTGCTATTTCTCAAAAATAAAAAGCCACACAAATTCTGAACACAACAAAAATAACGACACCCAGGGTTAAATTGGTTAACCACTTGAACCCCAGCATCTATATCCAGGGGGAACATTAGCTGATCTACAAGCTCTACAACATGTCGTATTGCGATTCATTGTGAGCTTGTAAATCGTCTATTTTTGGTGAAGAGATTTGGTGTAAAGTATAAAGTAAAAGAAATGTGGTCCAGTTTGGTTAGTCCATGGGTTAACCTATTAAAACTGAGAAAGCAGCTGTGCAAAAATAGCAAATGTACAAGCTCACAGTGTGTCACTTCATGCCATGCTGCAAGTTTGTACTTCTGTTATTTTTGGACATTTTTTTAAAATCTTGAAAGTGTTTGAACTTTTGATGCAAAATATTCACTGGTGCATTTTCGTCAAATGTTTTCGTCATGTACCCCGAATCCGATGAGTAAAGACCTTATACCTCTTTCCTTTTCTTTTCTTTTCTTTTCTTTTCTTTCCTTTTCTTTTCTTTTCTCTCTAATCTCATCTATCCTGTGTTCATTCTCACTACAGTTGCTGCTAGCCTATACGACACCTGGATTTCACCACAGGGATCACTACGTCTTATGGTATGTCTCAGCAGCAATAAGTAGTAAGACACTAGATAAACATGGTGTATCTGACATGGTAAGTGGGGCATGAACTCGCAGTGACATCCTGGAGCAGTATTACCTCACCCCCTTCATACACCTAAAGGTCTCCTCACTGCTGGAGTGAAATGGAATGACCATAGGTGGGATGTTGTATACCTTCAGGCTATGGAGGAACACAGAAACAATCTGGCCTTCTCTGATGTACTGTATACCTCAAAGTGAAACTTGACCTGAAAACAGAACCTGTTTATCGTCGTTGTCGGGTGGAAACCTTGTATGTCCAAAACCATTCCTTTTTTTATTGTTATTTTAAAAACGAGATAAATTAGTGAGAATTGCAGATCTACAAGCGTGCAACACTCATCTCAACCTTTTTTCATTTCAAGATCCCCCAGTTTGATATGCATTAGGCCACGGATTCCCCTTCCTCAGTTAATTTAACTCTGAGTGGGTAAAAATTGAACCAAATGAACCCACAAGCGTTTGTTCCATTTGGTTCCACTTGTCCATTGTTCCACTGACAAAATTGGTCTATTTGCCCTTTTTTTCCAAGATTCAAGATTTGTTATTGATGTGTCTAACATACTGTGAAATGATTTTGTTTTGGTTCCTCATACATTTTTGCAGCAATAGTAACAGTAATGTTAAATAAATGGAAACAGAAAAAATATAGTAGAAGAATAGCAGACATTGTATGACACTGGCAGTTTGTGAATGATGCTTGACTGTTTGACTGTGAGGAAACATCAGTCACCAGTCACCACTGCTAAATAATAAATAGGCTACGTGCAGACAGACCAGTCGAGTCGAGTGCTCCAGTATTTTATTTGGGTAGTCTCTCCTGAAGTGCCCAGGTATTCATCTATTTGATTCAAGCAGTGGAGTAAAGTAAACAAGTACATTTACTTAATTACTGTACGTAAGTACAATTTTGGGGTATTTGTACTTTACTTGAGTATTTCCAATTTCCAATAGGCCTACTTTTACTTCTACTCGGATCCAAATATTGTACTTTTACTCCACTACATTTATTCGAAAACTTTAGTTACTTTATAGATTGATTATTTTTTACAAAACATACATTAAACACTTTAACCCTTAATACATTACAGCCATTTGAAAATAGTTGATCTACAAGCTCAGCTTGTAGATCTTGTAGATCTACTATTTTCAAAATATTGTATACATTGGAAAACTTGTAAATGGGACTATTCTACATAATGAGTAATTTTACTTTTGGTACTTTAAGTACATTTTGATGCCAATACTTTTGTACTTTTACTCAAGTACATTTTGAATTCCGAACTTGTACTTGTAACAGAGTTCTTCTACATTGCAATATTGATACCTTTACAACATTTGAGTACTTTTTCCACCACTGGATTCAAGTTGTCCCTGTTGAGCACCGACGAGCTCTTCTACCTTCAACTGGCTGAAGTGCTTTGCTTCTCTTTGTACCAGTTTATGAAAGATGTCAAAGTGTGTGTCAACGTTAAAGTCTTAGCACACATTAAGGTGCTTGAAGATGTGTGTACACATATACAGTAGTACTTCTAAAAAATATGCTAGTGTTTAGAACACACAAGCTGCCTTTGCACACAGACATGCAGTGGAGTGGTTGGGATGGATTTTACAGGGTTTTGATAGTTCTACAAGCTTTGTTGACATACTGTCCATAATCGTGAGTATTTTGAGATAATCGCAATACTTTTTGGATAATCGTCATAATCGTTGCACTTAGTTTCTAATTATAAAGTTATTGAATTATGCTTATTATTTGTCATATCAGCCCAGTGCACCCTTTGTTTACGAAGCCTAAAACCCCTTTTTTTCATAATGCTGTTACCACAGAAACACAATTAAATCATTTATCGCAATTATTTGAGCTACGATTAATCGTCAAGTGTCATAATCGTGACAGCCCTTCTGGATGGAGGGAAGCTGGCATCTGCTGATGGGCTCTACTGTCCGCACAACCCTCTGCAATGCTTTGCAGTTTTGAGGGCAGTGCAATTTTCCATACTGATGTATCCAGTCAGAATGCTGTCAGTGGTGCCTCTGTAGAAGGCCTATAGGACGCTGGTCCCCATGTCAAGAATCATCAGATGTCTGCGGTGGAAGAGGAATTGCTCTCGTAAAGGAGAATGCTTCCGAACAAATCACATCCAAATCTTTGAAACTTTGAAGCGATATGTTCGGAGGCTTATGTGTTTAGGTTCCTGTGCGGCTTCGACATATTGCTAATAGGTGGGATTTGTGAAAAAGAGAAGCGGTCGGGATTTTCTTTTTTTTTTCGAAAAGCCATTTCAAAACCCTGCCGGGGATGAAAATAAATCACCAAAGGTATGGATTTAAAGACCAAGAAGAAGGGAAATCCCCCGCCACCTTTCCCCGCTCCCCTGGCAAATCTCCCTCTCACTATGCTGCATAAACCACAAAGTGTGCCCTTAACCCCTGCATAAATTCACCAATGACTTTGCCACATTTCCATTCGGCCCGAAGCCCCTTGTGTTTGCGTCAGTAGCAGGATGACAGCCCTCCATTGCAATTCAAAACGTTAAAAAGAAACCCCAGAGTTCAGCGAGACTTTTCCCATTGTGAGTTATCGCCTCCGCTCAGGAAGGAGTGTGGACAGGCTCCCAGTCCCCAATTAATCAGATGGCACTAATACAATTGCGGAGCAGGCCCCAGACACGGCGCGCCATTTATTAACTCAAATCTCTCGACGTCAGTCCGGCCGCCTCATTCATTCTGGCAACGCCGGCGAACCCATGGGGCTTTTTACCCGCGGACAAGTGGATGGAGCTCCCGTGAGCTCAGATTCTGGCACTTATAAATGGCTCCAATTTTGTGCTGGATCTTATTCTTCACCTGTGTGAATTCCCCTGCTGGGTTGGGGGGGGGGGGGGGGGGGGGTGAAGACAGGGGTGGGGGGTGCTGCAGTGACTTGAATGTGTTCCATCAAGGTTACGGCTATAGTTAACCCCCCAGTAGTCTCGCGTGGCCAAACTGTATATCTCCCACAATGTTCAAAAAGCTTCCATCATACAGTCTGGAGCAACGGAAAACGAAAAAATTATCAATCGAGAGATAAAGAGGATGTGACGCCTCCTCCCTACTTCCGTTTTGTCTTTACAGTCGCGCAAATGTATCCAAATATAAATCAAAATCATCTAAGCGTAGTGTATATAGCTTGCCGCTAGCAGCGACGGCTCCAGAGAATTGTGACTGCATGGGGGCTATGGGGGGGCTGGCTTTTTTAGAGCGGGAGCTAATGAATTTTGGCAACAAACAATAATGAATATAATACTAATACGACAAACGATTCTCTGGCTTAGGGTATTGATAACTGAACAAACCAGGTCATTGGCAGATGCCAGCTCCAAATCTGTGGACTGTACGTAGGTGATCGGATAGGGTTTTTGTGAGGCTGAAGACGCTTTCCAGCATAGTGACATGTAGAGCAAACTGTCCATATAGTATGGTTTACATAGAAGTCAGTCTGTTGTCTTTCACATATTCATATATATTTCATTTATTTATTCCATAAAATGTTTTCATCACAATTAGGTTTGTGTCCCTGATGCAGCACTCAACTACTGTAGCTCCACAAGTGGAGCTACAGTAATTCAGGTAGGAGCTACAGTGCACCTAATTGCGGAGGGTTATTTAAACCTCCCAGCTTACCAGCTCATGCTTGCTGCTGCTCTGCTGTCTTGCTGCCGTGCCTCGCTATGTGCCGTACTGCGACTTTGTGCTTTGCTCTATTAAGTTCTGTGCCCTTAGGATCACACGCCGTGTTTTGAGCTTGTCAAAGCAATTTTCGATTGCTTGGCTATTTTTTAATTTGAATCCTGAAAAGTATGTGAGGTTTCCACCCGACAGAGACGGTGATTTATACTTTACATGCCGGTGTCCAGGGACGTGCAGAGAATGTTAGAGAGGCAGCCAGGTGCTGACATTTCGAAAAGGGCCTTTTTGGTCCATGGAAATATCGAAAATAGCAGACCTCCAAGCTCACAATGGACAATGCGTCTGCGACGCGTTGTGAGCTTGGAGGTCGGCTATCTTCGGTGCGTGATACCACACTTTACTAAGCATAATCAAGTCAATACTGGAGATTTGGCACAACGGCATGGATTTCTACACAGAGAGGGCAATTATCTCAACATAAGATGCTGCATTCAAGTTCAGAAGAGTTTGGACAAGGCAAATCTCTTGAATGCTGCCTTCAGGTAGGGCATGGAAAGAGGGCATTTGCATTTCTTTCACCACAGTAAAAACTGCATTCATGGTCTGGAGAGGGGCACTTTTTGCAGACGGATAAAAGTGCAGGGGCTCAAGCCGCCTTTGGTGTCTAGGCAGAAACAAGTATAAACCAGGCATTAGTGCTGTTCTTTCATTCCCTGTAATATCTGTTTGGCAGATACTTTATTATACATATTTTCATGCCTACAGGGACTACTACCAGACAGAGCCTTGAAGGGAAAAATCTGTAGACTTTACTTTATGCTCATGGATATTTATGCTCTGAGAAATATATCATCTTCGTTGGGTGGAAACCTCTTAAGTCCCACACTGTTACCTTTCAGCATTCAAATTCAAAAACGGCAAAAGTAGCAGATCCACAAGCTCAAAACGCATTTCGAGTTCGATTCTGATACTTTTGATGCTTTTGTGTGACGCTGTAGTTATGATCAAGCAGGGGGTAGTTTACGAACAAAGTTAGAATATGGAAATAGGAGGTTTCTGCCCGACAGCAACGATATTGAATTCAATACAAGTTGTCTAAACTAGACTCGCTGTCGCTGGAAGAGTTGTTGAATGGTTACTTGTCAAATGCAATTATAAAATAGAAAAAGAAAATGCTCTCATTCTCTCACCGCCATCAAAGAACTCTTTCAAGATGTTAACTGAATTCCCTTAATGCTTTTTCAAGTGACTCACCTTGAGGTTCGCGTCTCAGAGTGACACCGCAGACTCATACTAATGTTTCTGCAAAGATTCTCCCTCTCTCTCTCTCTCACACACACACACACACACGCACGCACGCACGCACGCACGCACGCACGCACGCACGCACGCACGCACACACACACACACACACACACACACACACACACACACACACACACACACACACACACACACACACACACACACACACACACACACACACACACACTTTCATTCCTGCTGATGACTTGTCATCCTGAAGTGCGCAATTAACCTGTTAACAATCCTGTATAATTTGCAGAAAACGCCTATACACAACGTACCCAAAGTAAATTGATTGCTGTTTTTAAACCATTTGGAGTAATGCATTGGGCATGGTCTCATTTTGAAGGAAACATTTTGAAGTTTTACCCAGAAATAAATAATCACTCTGTGTGCAACTGACATTGAGTAATGCAAGTTTTAACTTACTGGAATAGCAGGTTTTTAATCCTCGCCTAAATATTTTCAGTAAATAGATGCCTGCATAACACTGCTATTATCATATAGGAGCTGAAAAACACAATGTGGACACATTTTGAAGCCTTACCTAGCCCAATTTCAAAGGACATGATAAAACTACAGAATATGAATATTTTACACATGTTTTACTAAGTATATGTTTATGCGTTTTCATTTGGAGACATTTGCATATATCATATAAAGAGGTCAAAAAAGGGCTAATAGACTGGATTTTTTTTATTTTAATTTTTTATTATTTGTATTTATTATTATTATTATTTTATTTATTTATTTTACTGACAGCCCTAACACTCTTGGTCTGACATTCGGCGCGCTGCTGCGTATTTACGCACGTCCAGTGGTGCTGTTACGCAGGGGTTTTTGGGTATATAGTTCACTTCAGCCAAAACAAATTAGGCATCATTTTTCTGAGAATTCTATTGGCTATAAGATGTGCCAGTCATCAGAACAACCTGTTGCCACTGGCTGAATCTATGGCACAGGAAACATGGCCATGCACCGCCTCTGAACACAGACCATTGGTTGCTATTGGGGGGATGGGACAGGACTAGAAGCTCCAATTGGGTGAAATGAAGTGTCAATCGTTTGGGGGCCATTTTGAGCTATGATTTTAAGAGCAAACAAGAGGTTATACTGAAAATGTGGACTGGATTTAAATGCAAAACACCGTGAAGAGTTGTCTTTCGTCGTCATCATGTTTGTATGTCTGCCAATCCAGAACAGTGATGGCATGAAGGAAAACATGGTTTGGACTATTTTCAATCAATGGCTTGGATTATGTGTACTTTACACGAACTAAGAACATCATTATTGTGGAAATAGATCATGTTGGTGGACTAGAAACCATCTCTGAACGTGAGTAGTTACAACTTTATCAACATTTGTTTGTCTATGTATGTCGGACTTCAACGTTGATAGTAGCGCGAGTTTTGATGCTACACACACGTGGTTATGTTAATGTTTGTCAAAGTACGGCCGTTGGGCCCGCCGACGGGCCGAGAACTGATAACAGGTTAAAGGCAGTCTCATGCGTGTGAGCGTTGATTAAATGCACTCGCACAAATCATGTTGTCATCACACTCTACGGGAGCCCTCCAAACCATAAACGTGGAGAAGCAGTGTTCAGCTTTTATGCTCCGCATGTCTGGAACAAACTCCCAGAAAACCGCATGTCTGCCAGACGTCTCGGTTCATTTAAATCAAAGATGAAGACCTTTCGGCTTGCAGTTGCTTTTTTTATTGAGGCTTTTGATTGATTTCTTCTGCTGCACTCTCATATTCTTCTCATATTTTTTTCATCGGTTGTATTTGACCTTTTTTTTTATTGTATTCAATATTCTTTTTTAAATTTGATCATGTTGTTTAATGTTTTACCAGCTCAGTGGCCTGGTTAGAGCCTCTGTCCACCCTGAGACTGGGAGGTCAGGGTTCAATCCCCAGCCAGGCTATAAGACTGTTACCCAATGCCTCCCTGCTTGGTACGCAGCATTGTGACCTAGTCGCTTCCTTATTTCTTTCGCAAAATCTGGCAAATGGCTGGTGCTCTGCATGGTGTTGACCATGGTAGAGGACTGTGGCTTTAAATGGTAAATAGTGCATTTATATAGCGCTTTTATCCAAGGCGCTTTACAATGATTGTTACATTACATTACATTCACCCATTCACACACATTCATACACGGATGGCGGAGGAAACCATGCAACCTGCTCATCGGGAGCAATTAGAGGTTCAGCATCTTGCTCAAGGACACTTCAACAGTAACTCTGGGGGAGCCCGGGATCGAACTGGGAAGCTTCTGGTTCCCAAGTGGCCGCTCTACCCCATAGCCACTGCCGCCCCTTTACTGGGCACCTCAGTGACCCAACGGTTATTATTATTTACATAGTATGCTGCATAGTCCACACATTCATTTGCACTTTGCATTGTGTATATGTAATTACCTTCCTCTGTATAACTCATGGTCACATGTATATAGGACATACACACATACATACATAAACATTAGGATCCTACATCAGCTTATTAATCACTGGCTCTTTCCTTGGTAGGTCAGGCTTATTGTGGCTTAGCTGCATTCAGCTGCATTTAAAAGGCTATCAAAATGTAAATTGCTGTAATTTTCCAACCCAGAGCACGATTCAGAGCGTAATGGATTTTTATTCTTTGAAGCCTTGTATAAGGTTGGCATAATGTATGTTTCATAACGATGATAGCCGCAGCACCTTTCAAGATATAATGTACAATCCCACCATGGTTTGTCACACCTTGGGCTGTGCAGGTGTTTCTTATACGTACATCACTAATGATAAATTATGAATGAGATATCAATTCATAATGCCTTCATTCCCATTGAAATATTATATGTTCTTTGACTGCATTGCAGAATTAATGTCTAGATTAAACAAAGCTCTATCCAGAGAAGGCACCATTGAGGTATTTTTACATGATATTGTATGGTTATTGTTGAAGCTATACAATCTGTCATTTGTATGTCCGTTTTCTCCCTCTCTCAACAGAGAACTACAATAAAGATATAGCGTTCTATTTTGATTGTCTTAAGTACCAGCTCTTATACCTTAACTCAAAGTTCTCCGACCACCAAACCTTTCATCAGAAAGGTCCGGTTCAACTACAAAATGACGTCACTTGCATCTTCTGAAAAGCATTACCCCGAATTAGAGTTCGGAAATCTGCACGTCGGAAAGTCGGAACTCTCCGACGAAATGTTTGGTGTTCAGAGAGAGTATGGACAGGCCTAAGAGCTGGTACTTAAGACAATTAAAATACAGCCCATAGTGTCTAAACCGGTGCGTAGTTTCTTATCATAAAAGCCATAGACATAGTAAAAAATATTTAGCCTGCTACAACAGGGCTGCTGCCTCCTGGCCTGGACAGAGGTGTGAGAGTCATCGCAGCTGGCGTAGCTTACATTTTTATTAGTCTGGTCGCCCTAACAGGGCAACCAGGCTGTAGTACTTGTTTTGTTATTTATAATTTCCAGTGGTGTAAAGTAACTAAGTACATTTACTTAAGTACTGTACTTAAGTACAGTTTTGAGGTATTTGTACTTTACTTGAGTATTTCCAGTTTTCAATACTTTCCAAATATTGTATTTTTACTCCACTACAAGTATTTGAAAACTTTAGTTACTAGTTACTTTGCAGATATAAATGATTATATATTATAAAACATACATTACTGCACTTTAGCCCTATTCTATACTGTGGCTATTTGAAAATAGCCGATCTACAAGCTCACAGATCTGATCTTTGTGAGCTTGTAGATCTGCTATTTTCAAATATTGTGTAATTTTACTTTTGGTACTTTAAGTACATTTTGATGCCAATATTTTTGTACTTTTACTCAAGTACATTTTGAATCCTGGACTTTTACTTGTACGTATTTTTACATTGCAGTATTGATACTTTTACTCAAGTAAAAAAAAAAGGACTTTTTACACCACTGATAATTTCATTAAAATCTATTCTATGTTTTATAATTGAATCGATTGGTAAGTCCAATTCACTGTTGCGTCACTAGAGAGTATAGAGACACACGTGCATGACGTAGGTGTGTGCACTTGGCATTCACACAATGAACCCTTGTGGGTTAGAGAGAGAGCCACCGTCTGGAAGTGCTTACCCACCGTCTGTCTGTGAGAGCGGCTCCTCATAGCACCATCTCTGAGGACAGCCTGCTGAAATCCTGACCACAGCTCATTATTCTACCACCACACCACTCTGTTTACTGAGGGACCACAACCTGTCTATCTGTCTGTCTGTCTAGCCTAATTTTTGTTTCGCAGTGGTTCTCAGACTTTGAAATTTGAAGGGCTTGGGGTGCCCGCTGGCCTACTGGTCCAGGCGCATACCACTTGGGCATGGATGCCTGGCGGCGGCGCCGGTTCAATTCCCGATCTGGACGACCTTTGCCGCGCGTCACTCCCCATCTCCCCCCCATTTCCTGTCAGTCTACTGTCCTATCAATAAAGGCATAAAAGCCCCAAAAAACTAATCTTTAAAAAAATTAAAATAAAATTGAAGGTCTCCCCTTAACTTTGAACCATTTGTACTCTGTCCCTCGTAAAGGAACCTTGAGAGAAATCCACTTTGAGAACTACTGCGTTAATAGGATGTTTGAAAACAAGTGTTTTCAGCACACAACAATGTCGTATGACAAAAGATATATCAGCCATCAGTCTGTCAGTTTCTGTTTGTCGCTCGCTCTCTCTCTCTCTCTCTCTCTCTCTCTCTCTCTCTCTCTCTCTCTCTCTCTCTCTCTCTCTCTCTCTCTCTGTCTGTATTTCTCAATCTTTTTTTCTCTCCAGTCTTTCTCAAGCCAAGCCTGTCTTTCTCACCCTCCCCACCGCTACCTCGTGTCCCCCTCTCCCTCCCTCTCTGACCGGAATAATATGACAGAAATAAATGCTGGAATAATGGTTGTCCTCCTGGTGTTTGCCAAAACTCTAATATCTCTACCCACCCACCCCAGAGGAGCCAGACACATCACCATTAGTCTCCCTAAACAGACGGACACGCATGCATGCATGCACGCACGCACGCACGCACGCACGCACGCATTTGACTACTATACTTTTCGGAAAAACAATAATATTTCATGAATGCCGTTGTTACCATTTGTTTTTGTCATTCTTAACCCTATTTGCTGTGCCCTAAACCTTATAACCTCTCAATGCCTAAACCAAATCCTAACCCTAACCTGAATCTTTTTCCTGAGTGTGAGCCTATGAAACTCCCCAACTCATAACACCATTAAACCATATGTGATTAAAACAACAATTTCTCACCATGTCTATTCCTCAAATGCTTGTGGACACAGTCTCTCTCACACACACAGACACACACAGACACACACACACACACACACACACACACACACACACACACACACACACACACACACACACACACACACACACACACACACACACACACCTTAGTGTGAATTCTTCAAAGCCCCCACTGAGACTACTAAAAAGCAAAGCAGTGCATTCTGTTGTTGTTCTACAAAGGTACTGTCTGTCATTCCCGTTTCTATTCTAATGGTTGCCTTAATGTCACCTCACTGCTACATCTGTTACCACCACTATTTTATCACGTTATTATTTATTCATCAGCACTGCTGCCATGTGTGATGCAGACAGACTGGTTGGGTATAATAATCTGTCCAACCGGCATGGAATGGGCAGTTACTTCAGGACCATGGACAGCAACTACAGCTTTTTCGAAACCTTGGACAGTGCGTCTACAGTTACTTCAGGACCATAGATAGCAGCCACAGATATCTCTGCATGTGCTTTGTTCAGGCGCCCTCTCTCTCCCTCTTTCTCTCTCCGCCATGAGCAATAGTCACACGAGGTGCCATATCAGGGGCCCCCGGGGGGCCACAGGCACAATGTTGCTCCAATCCACTTGGCATAAACACCGTTCAGGGGCCTGCCATGAAAATAATCATATAAGAAGATACACATATGGGGCACTACAGCAGTGTTTAACATTTCATCATTGCTCTCATCAGCACTAGGGGTGCAACGATACATTAGAACAACGATATGATACGCATCACGATACATGGTTGAAGATACGATACATGGACGATATTGGTTCATTTGGCGATCCAATACGTTTCGATTCAATGATTTAAAATCAATATAACTATTTAGCAAAGAAATTAACTATGTGTGAAACGTGTCAATAGTGCATGTTTTTAAGGGAAATCTATTATTATGGACATAAATAATGAAACACTGTGATTCTCTAGCAAATACATGGACATTAGATTTCAACACATATGGACAAACCCGCACCTTGACATGAACACAGAGATTACACACATTTATCGATAGAGTAAGAGTAGCTATATGGATTGGAAAAGTAATTAAACCCATCTTTTTCATTTTCCTTCTTAAAATTGCTATAAATACAGGGCACAAATACTTAGTTTCCATACAATCAATTATTTGCACTGCAAAACGATTCAATGCTGATTGATTATCTGCATTGTAAAGCGATACCGATACGATACAAAGCCAAACCGCTACGATATATGCTTTTGCATATCGATATAGTAAATCATTGCGAATTAAAATCGATTTTCCGATTCAGTTACTATATCGTTACACCCCTAATCAGCACTATTTGCATGATGGATTTGAAGGCAGCATATAGCGGCCTGAAAGTCTAGTTTGTTAAATTCTGTGTATTATTTGTTTCTATTTAATGTTTCATTAGAGATCTTTCTCGTGAGATATCTCACACAGCACGAGATGTCTCACTCATGTTATCAGAAGAACCAGGGTTATGTTCCAAACCTAAAGTTTCTCTACAGTCTCCCTTACCTTTCTGAAGCTATAAATAGCCGCCCTACAAGCTCACAGCGTGTTTCTGCGACACGTCGTGAGCTCGCAGGTACACACGCTATTTATGGCACGCAAAACACTGAAGTACGACGACAGAGCATGAATTAGGCTTCAGCCTGGTTGCAGCTGTTCACGGGACAGGTTGAATTAGAGTCAGAAGAAGTTATTTCTGAGCTACAGTCCCCTGCTGTGCCTTAATGAAGACAGCAGGCAGGAGGAGGCCTACATATGGCCGAGGTGGCGGTGTGTTTGTTCCGTGAGCATCCTGTGTAACCTGTGTGTGTGTGGGTGTGTGTGTGTGTGTGTGTGTGTGTGTGTGTGTGTGTGTGTGTGTGTGTGTGTGTGCGCGTGTGTGTGTTTGTGTAAACCTGTGTGTGTTTGTTCCGTGAGCGTTGCGTGCGTGTAACCGCTGAAGATGTTGGGAGACATAATGAAGAGGAATTGTTCCCTGTCCTCTTCCATTAGCCGACAGGCTGCGCAACGCAAGCTGTGAAATCCATCATAGCTCTTGAGTTAATTATGCATAGATCATTTTGCCGCGCACAGACAAAGGCAAAAACATGCTTCGTGTTGCTTTTCTGAGCCGTGTAAATACAGTGCTTTTAGTGCTCCACACATGCACTATACAGTCCACAAATCGCAGTATTGTATTACCAAGAATTAACTACTTGAACCCATTGCATGCCTACTGTGAGCGTTATAATGCAGATGGGCTTAACATGTTAAATGTAGAGCAAAAACAGGAGTTGGTCCAAGTATAGAGCCACGAGGGACTCCCCTCAACTATGTACAGCAGTGGTTCTCAGAATGGGTTCTACCAGGGGGTCCCCAGCTAAATTGAGTTAATTAATTTCAAACCACTTTATCTGTGATGTATCACAGAGATTTCTCTGTGATATATCTTTTTTAACACACACACATCTTCTCTTCTTGGTGTCCCTGGCACAATATATTTTCAGATGGGGTCCATGAGAAGCACTGATGTACACAGTGGTTAATTCAGATGTTTTTCTGAGATTGTAACCCAGCCGGCAGACTGTGCACATATTCCATGCTGTACCCGAAGGCAGCATTCAAGAGAATTGACTTTTCTTGAACTCTGCTGAACGTGAATACAGTGTAGAAAGCCATGCTGTACTGTTTGGCGCATCTCCAGTAAAAGCCTTGATCATACTTCGCAGATGAAATAGCCGATCTACAAGCTCACAACACGTCGCACTGGGACGCATTGTGAACTTGTAGATCAGCTATTTTCGGGGCTAGAAATAGTCCAACAAAATGCTGGACCGAAAGTGCCCTTTTAAGAGATTTCATCCCCTTGCCTGTTTGATATTCTCTGCACGTCTGTGTAAAAAGCCCGGATGCGGTTTCTTTTCTGCTGTTTGTGTACAGACATCATGACATGAAAGCAGTGGTGGAACCAGTACTCACATTGTTTATTGTAAGTTATTATAAGTAAAAATATCAATACCACAATATAAAAATACTCTGTTATTCAAGATTTCACTTGAGTAAAAGTACAAAAGTAGGCTATTGTCATAAGATTTAAGCCTAATTAAAGTAACAAAAGTAAAAGCCGATTTACATAGGTCTGAAAGAATAATAATCAATCTACAAAGAAACTGTTAACTAACATTTTCTAATCATTATAGTGGAGTAAAAAAGTACAATATTTGCCTCCGAGATGTACTGGAATAGAAGCAAAACTGGATTGAATATTGGAAATACTCCAGTAAAGGAAAAAAATACCTCCAAATTGTACTTAGTTTCTATCCACCACTGCATGAAAGCATGTTGTTTCGTTTGGACGTATCATGTACAAATAATTGTTATATCTGCAAAACCACATGGATGGTACTTGGAGGTGGCTTGGTGAAGATAACATGCATGTCCCCCGTAGGGACATTTTGTTCTGTCCTGCTGTTCCACAGATTAGATAAGAGTCATACATACACAGTACATCAACTTCAACATCTCAACAACACATAGGTTTGATGAGAGAGTTTGCACAGACTGTTTCACACACGGTTTCTGCACCTCCTGCCCCCAGGGTACTTATAGGTCATCCTCCCAAATGCTTCTTGCTGTTCCACCAACAAGCCTTTTTTCACGTCACAGGCCCTAAAATTTATGTATTTTCCCAGAACCCACTTTGGGAGCCCAGGGGATCTTTAGGCTGCAAATGTTCTGATAAGGGCGATTGGCAACATACTGCACAACCCCTATGGCCAACAACCTTTAATGTACCCGTTGCCTGCTCAGAAACGATGGTTGGGATCGATGCAAATAGAGAATGCATGCATGTAATACCCTATGAGCCAATGAGCCATACCCAATATAATTGCAGGCAGAAACCTCTTATTTCCATTATTTTTCTTTTTTTTTTTGTAAATGAATGCAATACTTGCAATGCAAGATCATTCTACAGCATCAAACAATCACATCAAAAGTAGCAGATCTGTAAGCTTGAAGCGCTGCGTTTCGATTTTGATATACTTTGTTGACCAGAATCCTGCAAGGGTTTATGTTATGCCCCCTCGTTTTGTGTTTAGAAAAGTAGTCAAAAACACATTTATGTGGAATCGCTATTGAATATGCAAGTGAGAAGATTAAGTGAAAGATTACATCAAAATAACTTTTGTTTTATTTAAAGAATTTATAAAGTAACTTTTTAGAGACTTTAACACCCATAATCCTCATAGCGGTTTGCACCACATGAGCCATCTGTGATTTCAGTCCTACAGAGATGTTACCATACCACACTGTTATCCCATAGCTTATAAT
The DNA here is from genome assembly GCF_963921795.1 of Nannobrachium achirus. Lineage (NCBI taxonomy): Eukaryota > Metazoa > Chordata > Actinopteri > Myctophiformes > Myctophidae > Nannobrachium > Nannobrachium achirus. Next base: position 38,286,473 of record NC_137823.1, read on the forward strand.
ACTCTCTAAGCAGGCATAATTTAGCCATACAATGGAGACTTACAACAAAAATAGAATATGTACGAGCTCACAATACATTGCATGCAACACAATCTGTTTAACAAGTGCTTTGCACAAAAAATGGAGAGCAAAAATGTCAAAATGAATTATTATTAATAATTGTATACTGTATATGCGTTAATAAAATATAGCTTCATGCTCCGGGCTCAGCTTCAGCGTGCAAGGGGTTTCTGCCCGACAGCAACGATATACCTCAACAGTTACAGTCCAGAGCAGAAACTTTTAACCCTCCAGCCGAGCGTATTATCAATAGGCCGTGTAAGTTTCGTTTTAGTGCACACACTGTCAGAAATTAAACATAACTTTGGTGCAAACTTCCATTTTAACAAGCCCCTGTATGTGGGCCACCACTGGAGAGGACTGACTTCTGAAAACCTTGAGAATGTTTGCTGTCTATGTCCTAGACTGATGAAGAGCCCACAGGCTCCAAATGTACAGACTGTCTTTTTTTAGAATGTTATCTCCACTCGTGTATGTACAGTTACATTACACTGCCAGCTTTCTGTCGTAAAGTATTTATCAGTAACGGGGCATTTTCAGGTTTGGAAAGAAGCATTCAGATTTATTGCCCATGTAAAAGTAGAAATCCAATCCAATTCAATTCAAAGGAGCTTTATTGGCATGAGAAAACATTGTGTTAAAAAGAGCTACTTTATGTCACATTGCAGCATTATATTTTACAGTACATGTTGGCATGGGTATAAAGCTTTTTGAAGCAAATGGCAGAAGATTTTGCAGTGACTTTTGGGACAATTGGCAGCATTTTCCCCCAAACTATTTAAAATAGTAGCAATACAAAAAGCCTCAGATTTCAAATGTGTTTAAAGGTAGCTCTGTTTCTATGTGCAGTTGGTCTATGTCAGAGGTCCAGTCGGTACAATACCACACATTTGCAATACTTTGTTACAAGTGAAAGGCCTGTATTCACCGTTTTACTTGAGTGATGACATCGCCCTAATCTCTGATACAGCAGAGAAAGGAAGGGAGCTACTCCTGGCAGTAGAAATGGAGTGCAGGAAGGTCTGCCTCAAGCTCAATGCCAAGAAAACAAAGGTTCACAGAGAGGACAAAACCATAGCCACTGCAGACGGGACGGTGCTTGAGCCAGTCTAGGACTTCAAATTCCTTGGGACCTGGACTGCTTCCACAGAAGAAGACCTGAAGGACCACTTGCCTGGAATGCCTGCATGGGATGAGGAGAATGTGGAAATCAGACATGGGAGAAGACCTCAAGGGGCGGCTGTTCATAGCTATAGTGGAGCCAGTACTATGTGGCAGGGGTCTTCAATGTTTTTAGGCCGAGGACCCCTTGGTTGAGACTGAGATGAAGCAGGGACCCCCACAACCTTCTCATAGATTCCATATAGTTTCGTTGTCAGCACAATCATTAGTGTATTTTGGATTCATGTCAATTTATGTTTTCAGATATTTAACCACTTGAACCGTCAAGTGTCAATACTTAAAAAACTTGACCTATCATTCTGTTTCTTAGTCTGCTCTTTTTCTCCTCTAAACCAAACCACCTAAAGTTCTCACAATATGGATGCTAGGGTACAAATGCTTAATATAAAAAGTCACAAAGATTTGGAGGACCCCCTGTAGTAACTCTGAGGACCCCCTAGGGGTCCCAGACCCCCTGTTGAAGGGACTGAGACATATAGACCCTCACAGAACAACAGGAAAGAGCCTTGGATGGACACAAGAATACTACGAATGGCACTAGGTGTCACATGGACAGACCACATCAGGTATTTGGACCTCTATGGGGACCTACCACGGGTCACAGACAAAGGATGAGGCTGGCAGGGCACTGTACCAGGCACCCAGAACTAGAGGCAAAGCAAACTGACTCTATGGGAGCCAATCCAGGGCAAAGGCAGGAAAGGCAAGAAGCGCACCACCTGTGTAGATGCACTGCGGCACGAAAGCTTAGCTAACAACACTGTAGAGCTCAATAACCTGATGTTCGATAGGAGACTGTGGAGGGCAGCCATCTAGGAGTCCCGAGTTGGTGTTGACTAGACTACACTTTCATATCGCATGAGTGAAAGACTGAAAGTACACAATCATTGCATCACATACTTACAGTACCAAATAAAAAGGATACCTACTGTAGGATAAAATAGTCCATAATTGGTTATTACAAAAAATATAAATAAGTGTAAAGTATATTTTGTAATAATAATCTAAATCTACAAAGTAACTTGCATTTCAAAAGTTCAAAATACTAAAAGATTTAGGCATAAGGGCTAAGGCGAGACAGGGCCCCAAGTGTACAAAAATATATATTCGGGACTGCGCTTTGTGTATCTTTGAGGGAATGCAGAGTTTTAGACAAATATAAACATGAGGTTTATGGAGACGTGGATGTGCAGTTTGTTTGGGCCTAGTGTTCTGTTAGATCCTTGTCACACGCGCGGTTTGCATTCACTGGTGTGGGATCTGTTGTGAGGGGCTTTTCTTTTCTTTTCGTCTCTCTGGGGGCAAAGAATGTCCTACTTCTGTTTCCCCAAAGATAACACATGAAGTCAGATGCGTCTTGGGTAATCCCCAAAGGGCCCTGGCACTGCCCTGGCACATTCTGTCTCGTCGAGAAAGAGCGGGCTTGACATTGTGGATTGTAGATAAAATTCACCATAATCTATTTCTACCATCTGGTTGGAAGCATTTACCATTCTGACAACCTTAAGCGCAGCCCGACCTTAATATAGATATGCTGGAATAGATGATCTGCATTCTCATCTGTGGAGTTACAATGCAGACACTCTTTTTGGTTGTGTCAGTGTTGAAAAAACAAAAAACAGGACAATGTTGATCCACTGCAGACAAAACAAGATATTACATAGTGTATCGTGTCTGTTGGGCAGAAACCTTGTACGTTACTTGGAAAAAACAACCTCCAATGGATAGTTACAGTACAGCAGTGGTTCTCAAACTTTTTCATTAAGGGGAACCCAAAATTATATGTATTGGCTACGGAACCCCCATCTAAAATATGGGGGTTCCAGGGGGTCCCTGGGGGGTCATAAGTTAAATAATTTTATATCACAATAAAAATCAGGTTGACCACTTTAACTGTATAAGCGCACACCATGTCGCAATCCGACGCGTTGTGAGTTTGTAGGTCTGCTAATGTTTGAAAAACCTATATGAAACATTTTGAATAATTGAGACAACGACAAATCTTTTCTTCTTCTGGGGGTTCCCTGGAACACAATATTTTCAGATGGGGGTCAGCTGCCAACTCCATATCAATGTGGGGCGTCCTTGACGTGAAGAAGTTAGAGAAGCACCAGTGCTCTGTGGAGATCACTCAGCACGGTTGTTCCATGGGGAACAGGAGCTGGGCGTTCTGCCCAGCAGGAGCCAGGGGAAAAGGAGCACACACGGCATAATGCCAGTGTTGCCATGTCCGCTTATTATAAGAAACTTCAGGCTTCTTTTTCTGTATAGTCTCTTATAATAATTGGTATTTGCGGGTTGAAATTTCGAGGGGCTTTTTTTTCTACAAGGGTAGTTGCTTATTTGCTTATTTTAATTATTACTTAAACCAGGGGTCTTCAACGTTTTCAGGCCAAGGACCCCTTGGTTGAGAGAGAGATGAAGCCCCCACAACCTTTTCTTAGATTCCATATAGTTTCATCGTTTGACAGCACAATCATCAGTGTATTTTGGATTCATGTCAATTTGTGTTTTCAGATATTTAACCACTTTAACCGTATACTCAATAATCATGACCTTTCATTCTTTACTTAGTCTGCTCTTTTTTCCCCTCTACACCAAACCTTTTGCTGCGAGGCGTTGTGAGCTTGTAGATCTTCTATTTTTGGCGAAGGTTCTCAGAATATGGACGCTAGGGTTCAAGTGGTTAATATAAAAAAGGAGAAACAAAAGTGTCTATCACATAGATTTGGAGGACCCCCTGTAGTAACTCTGAGGACCCCCTAGGGGTCCCGGACCCTTAATCTAACCGGACCTGAAACTAACTGGTTCTCAAATATTTTAGGCATTAGGCATTTACTGTAGGCAGACGCTCTTAACCCTTTCCAAGCCACGGGGAGCCCCTTAATATTAAAACCGGAATATACCGGACATCTGAGCAAGGAGTCTCAGCCGCGCCGCGCCGTCTTTTACCGTACTGGGTCATTAAAACCGAAATAAATGATTTTTCACATCGACCGTTCAGTCATACCTGGACCATATGCTTGGATTATATGCACACGGATCGTGCACGCGAAACGCACAGGGAGACGATGCCTCGGCCTAAACCTCCACTCTATCCCGATGGAGATCCAGATATTCATGGTGAGCAAATGACCGGGGTTTGAAAAAAAGAAAAAAACAACGGCGCGGTCCAAGAAGGAGGGATGGCGGGCTCATGTTTATAAACATAATATTATGTCTCAGATCATAATACAATAATAGAAATGTCACGGCTAATCTACCAACAACCATTCTATTTCGGCTGGCGAAGTGTTAACATTGACTGCCACTGAACATTGATTTCTCGTCATATCAATCCAAGGCTCAGACCGCCAATGACAAGATCCTCGTCATTTGGTGTTTTCATTGGTTTACGATAGAGGGCGCCTTTCTGCAGCCTGTGAATGATCCCAGGATCGACGAAGAAGATTACACCGGGAAATGAAATGAAGTAATCGCAACATTTTCAAGACAGTTTAGCGTATTGTTAAAGTTATACCATGTAACTTTTTTTATAAAACAAATCTTAAAATTGTCCTATCTGTTAACTCAGTCGGTGCCATATTTAAAGTGGGATGACCTCTTATATTGCCGGTTCGCCAACAAAGGGTTAAAAAAATAGTGTGCACGCTGGTGCACACATTCGTGAACAGATCATGCACTATGCATGTGCATGCTTTTCACAGCTTTCAAACAAAAAAATCCGCTTGGAAATCCGTTCAGGCATTCAGGAGAAAGGAGCCCTTATGTTTTCTTCAAATGTAAACAAACATGGCTGCCATGTTTGAAAGATGGGGTTGGTATGGGGGTTAAACATGCAATTTTGCGATCGCGATCGATCATGCCTAGTACACTGTTGGAGGTCCAAAAATCTTTTTTTCAAAAAAAATGTTTTCACATTTTTTTTTATTTTTTTTTTATTTAAAAAAAAAAAAAGACGTTCAGAAGACGTCTGGCAGGGAGGTCCATAGTGAAAAAGACGTTTTAAAGACGTTTTTATCATAGAAACTTATTTTTTGGCAGGGTATGAGTTAAATCGCTAAAGTTTTAGAACACCCACTCCGTTATTTTCAGCTTCAAAAGCCTTCTCTTTATATGTTTTCTATGAGCCGTGAGGGGGGGAGAATTTCGCGGCAAAATGACGTCATCATACACTACCGGCCAATCACAGCGAGGGTTATACACTGCCGGCCAATCACAGCGCATCTTGAAGTGGGGTCGCTAGGGCGGCCATATTTGTAGTCTCCCGTGTGTCTCTATACTCGGGTGAACGGTGAAGCATGGGTGAAGGAGTCTGTTTTCTCCGGAATGCCCGCACAGGAACCAGGGACCCCTCTAAAGATAGATCTCGGCGAGGTGGAGGCAGACGCGGGGGTGTCCGCGGCGAAAAACTGCCAAAAGACGCGGACGCGACCGAGGTTTGCTATAGAGCTACTGACCACTAGTTGAGCAACTTACACAGTAGCTTTAAAGGATTGATGAAAATCTAATTCTCTGCTTTCTATAGCTTTTTGGCCAAAACAAGGCATATTCAACTGCCTATAGGCTAACTATGGAACGTATTATTGCGACCTCACACTTTCTTTTTTTTCGGATTCTCTGCGATCGGTGGATGGATCATTTTGAAGATTAGTGTATTGTATGATTTTTCAAAGGTAATGAAAACGCTCAGAATCGCAATGTTTTACTAACTAGAGTATAGTATCGCACCGGACGCACTAGCTTTGCTTTGGGCTGCTTCAATTGCTGGAAAGTCTAAATGTTGTACTAAGTCAGCGCTACAAAGAAGGCCCAGTTAAATCCTTGATGATGCCAGTCAGTCAGTTCTTACATTTTAATAAGAAATGTTGTCCCTACTGTTAATGGCCTTTTAGATGTTATTATGTACACTGTACATAATAACATAAGTACATTGTGTGTGTGTGTGTGTGTGTGTGTGTGTGTGTGTGTGTGTGTGTGTGTGTGTGTGTGTGTGTGTGTGTGTGTGTGTGTGTGTGTGTGTGTGTGTGTTTAATAAGTACATTGTACAGTATATCATTGTGTTCCTAGTTAGGGTCTTTTGCTGGCTGTGCAACACATTTTTCCCTGCAGGGATTACAATGTTTACCGTGACGTTATTCACAAATACAAAAACAGAATTTGATAAACACCATAATTAACCACTTACAGTAAGCTCTATTTAAAGAAAGAAATTGTGAAAATAGCTGATCTACTGTAATCTTATAGCAAATGATTAAATATTGATGTGTATGCTCTCTCTCTCTCACACACACACACACACACACACACACACACACACACACACACACACACACACACACACACACACACACACACACACACACACACAGGAGTTACTATTATTATATGAATGAGCTAAGGGGCTAATGTTACGGTTTGTTCGTAAAGGATAGATATACAGCATATTGCCTTGAGGAAACGTCAAATAAAAAGCAGAGTATTATGTGTAACCCTCTTGAAGGGTTTGCTGCTGGATACTAAAGTGAAAGCGGCTTGGTTTTATCATGGTTGGCGCTGAAGCCTCTCCTGGATTCATTGTTGGCAGTAAAAATATAAGAGTGTCTCGGGTCAGAGAGGAGAGGGCAGAGTGCTGGACGGTAGGGGTGTAACGATATAGTAACTGTATCGAAATATCGTTTTTAACTTAAAAAATCGAAGTATATTGAAATGAAAACAGCTAAAATCGAATCGTATCGTTTTATTTTGAATCGTATCGAATCGGCAGTGCAAAGAATCGATTGTATCGATACTACCTACTTGTGCATTGTATTTAGCATTTTTAAGAAGAACAAATGAAAAGGAGGGGTTTAATTACTTTTCCTTTCCATATAGCTACACTGGTCTATCGATAAATGTGTGTAATCTCTGGGTTCATGTCAAGGTGTAGGTTTGTCAATATACAGTACAATGACCATGTATTTGGCTGATAATCACTGTGTTTACTTATTTATATCCATGATAATACATGTTTCCCTTAAAAACCTGCACTATCCACACCTTTCACACAGATTTAATTTCTTTGCTAAATAGTTACTATATCGATTTTAAATCATTGAATCGAATTGTATTGTATCACCATGAATGAACCAATATCGTCCATGAATCGTATCATCAACCATGTATCGTGATATGTATCGAATCGCTATTAAAATGTATCGTTACACCCCTACTGGACGGAGATTAAAGTTCTGTGCCATGGCGTGTGTGTGTGTGTGTGTGTGTGTGTGTGTGTGTGTGTGTGTGTGTGTGTGTGTGTGTGTGCATGTGTGTGTTTAATTGTATTACTATACTTCAAACGTCCCCACAAGTATTGCAGAATGTGAGAAATATACATTATGGGGACAATTTTCTTGATCCTCACAAGACTGGTTCTGATAAACACATTGGTTCTTAGGCACCATCAGTGATGTATCCAGCGTTCACTGGGTGTTTCAATTCTCGCAACATCAGACAAGCTGACCCAGGCGACCCAGACAGGATTGATCAGGCTTGTGTATAAGTCAGTGGTTTTCAACCCTTTTCATGTCAAAGGCCCACTATTTATTCTGCATTTGAGCCACGGACCACCATTTGATGTGATTTAGCCACTCAGAGTAGACCACTGCTTCAAAACCACTGGTTTAAGTCAGTGGTTCTGACCCTCAAAACAAACATATTTTAACTGGGGACCCCCTACCTTGACGAGCAATAAGAGCTGAGGTATTACATTTTGTATAACATGGTTTTGTTGTGAAAAAAGCAGATCTACATGCTCACAATGCCTCGCAACTATTTTCACAATTTCTGCCTCTAATATTTGACAATTTGGCTACAATGTTTAATTTGCCATTTTTGAGGTATTAAAATGTCCTTAAATTGTCACTTTAGAAATGTGCAAATACCCTCTATAGACTCAAACTGTATGTTGGTTGTTTCTGTATGTTGAGTCAGAAAACAATGTTGCACATTAAGTTAATCATCTGGGGACCCCCCAAAGTAATTTGGGGACCCCTCTGGGGGTCTCGACCCACAGGTTGAGAACCACTGGTCTAAGTAGCTTGTGTGGTCCACGGATCCCGCCTCTTGATCCACAGACATCTTGACCGTTGCAGCGTCAGTGTTAATGACTCTTCTGTTGTGCAGTCCCTTCTCGTTGGCAGCAGGCCACATGGCCCAATCCATTATTGTTATAATAATGTTAGATTTAGACTTGATTTACGTTCAGTTGTGTGCAGCAGTCACACAACCAAAATACTGTAGATGATCTTCTGTACAAGCTCACAATGTGAAACGTCAAACGTGAGTTTGTAGATCTGTCTATTGTGGATAGTCAGCACCATCATAGAATCAATCATAGAATATCAACTTTAGGGTTAGGGTCTAATGGCAAAACAATATTATTTGAAAATAGCATTAACGTCCTAAAATGTTGATATCCACAAATGTATAATAATATATAATGTCTGAGCAAACACACACACACACACACACACACACACACACACACACACACACACACACACACACACACACACACACACACACACACACACACACACGCGCACACATGTGTTCCCAAGAGAGCACGTCTACTAATAGCACAGAAAAAAGTCTCTCTCTCATTCTGTCACTCGGTGCCACGCACGCACGCACGCACACACGCACGCACGCACGCACGCACGCACGCACACACACACACACACACACACAAGCTCATACAACCACACACACACACACACACACACACACACACACACACACACACACACACACACAGAAATGCACATTTTCAATCAGCAATCCAATAAAACACCAGTCAAGCAGAAAAAGCTTGCAGAGAGAGTTGTTAAACTCTAAACACTGTTGGTGTGACCACCGGTGTGTGTATGTGTGCGCGTGTGTGTGTGTGTTTGTGTGTGTGTGCTGGCATGGCGCACGTTTCGGTACAGTAGAAGTTGAGTTTGCCACCAATCATTTCTTCCGCTTTTTCACATCATTTTACATCAGACAAAGTAAACATCAGCAAAGTATTTTTTTTATTTTTCCGTTCCGGATTTGACCGGCAGAAAGGTTACTGTACTGCAATTGGAACATTCAGTTTTTTTTGTTCCATGTGTGTTTTTCATAACTGACAGGTCAGCACAAAACAGGAGATAAAAACGCAATATCAGCAAGATGTATGTTTGCTGCCATGAGCATTTATTATCAAACAGTGGAGGAGTCCGTCAACCGTGTTATCACGCAGTCATGAAACCTTCAGTGTTTGCCTAACTCCGAAGAGCGTGCAAATGCAACCAAATGGACCCATTTGGTTGCATTTGCACACTCTGGAGTTACGCGAACACCACCGTCTTCGCTGTGAAGATGAACCAAAGTCCCACCCCGCTCATTAACATTTAAATAGAAGCGTCCGCACCAACCTTTTCTTTGTACACACGTTGCAATTCGTTGGCTGCGTGAGTTCTGCAATCATTTACTCATCTTTGCTCATATCTCCGCCGGCTGTACTTTCATGCATTGCAAATTAGTTTTTCTTTTGCTCTCTCAAGATAGTGTTTGCGTTGAATACCACACAGTACCTTTAAGGTCACTGCTCTTGGACACGTTCATAAATACAAGTTTACTTTGAGGAACATTATCTTTTCCACCGGCAGAGAACATGTGTCATCAACATGATGTCAGACTTTCTCAAATATTTGTACGTCACGAACGTTGTTATGGAGACCACATGAAATTGGATTTGAAGCGAAGTTTTACTTCACTACTTTTTACTCCACTACATCTCAGAGGTGAATATTTTAGCTTTTTACTTCACTACAAGGTTTAAACCCTATTTTATACTTTGCTATTTAAGAAATTGTTGTGTCACATCTTGCTTGTAGATCTGCTATTTAACAAATTTTGATAAATGTTTGATGCCAACACTGTTGTACTTTTACTCAAGTACAATGTCAAGTATAGGCCTTTTGCTTGTAATAATATTTTTATATTGTGGTTATTGCTACTTTCACTGAAGTAAAGAGATATCTCAGTACCCACTAATGCTGCAGCCTCGGAATGTGAAACACGCGGTGCAAGGTTGCTGCATCGATCAAATGCAATAATGTTGTTGTCTGCGAGACTAAATAAGGATAGGGAGTATAACGTAATGAACAAATTGTTGCACAGGAATTCATCACTGCCCTTGGTAACCGACCTCAGGCAATAATCTATATTTATATGTCTGGATTGATTTCCTTTGTTCCTTCATGTACTATTCAAAGTCCAGCACAAACTTCAGTAGGGGTTGTATAACTGTCTATATTAGATTTCCAGGCCGAATTCCTATTCAGTATTTTGCTGTGGGGTTTGTTTTTGAGCCAACCTGGAGAGGGAAAAAAAGTCCAATTCAATTTCCTTGCGTGAGGAAAGTTACTTTGGCCAATAAAATAGATTCTTGTGCCAATGAGCGGTGAAAGAGGACACAGATAAACAGACAGAAAGAGAGGGAAACGGAGAGAGAAACAGAGAGAAAGAAAGAGTTTATCATCTCTGTCGGATGGAAACCTCATTATGTCCAATACTTTTCAGGAATCAAATTAAAAAATCACACCCAGTGTGAAGTGAGCGGTGCCCTTGGTCCTAGGCTGCTCAACAGCACCACTTGAAGGTAGGTTACCCAGTGGTATTGCAGCTGCTGAGGCCGTGCTCATATTATGGACAAACAGACATACAGACAGACGGACATACAAACATACAAACTCGGTCAGATGTTGGAGTGGCAGGCGCCGCTCAAAAACAGCAAAAGTACCAGGTCAACCCCCTCGAAACGCATCGCTTCGTGTTCGCTTCAGAAGGGTCTGAGTTCTTTTGGAGTGTTCAGTGTGAAAAATAGCTGAGTCACTGTCTATTCCCACTCCAGAGGCTTAAAGGGTCTGTGTGAACATTTAGTGTGGTTGTTATAGTCATGTGACTGCACCAGGAAGGGGGCATAAGCCTCTCCTTCAGGCCTATCCACCTGTTTCTGCGAGAATTTACTGTAGAATTATGTGTGGGACACTTCCGGAGAACAGCAGACATACAAGCTCACGTCGCGTCGCAGATGTGACCGTTGTGAGCTTGTAGATCACTCTCGGCTGCGACGCCGGAACTGCCGCTCACCTTCTGCGCAAAATGCGCGATGGGACGTTGGAAACTTGTGGATATTTCTGGTATGCCTTGATGTGGAGATACAGGTTCATTGTATCCTAGTTTCCTTGAGGCACTATATGGTTCTCTCTGCACTCTATTTGAATATTTAGGTTGTTGCAATTTGCAAGTTCATGCTTCTTATTATGTTCTTGCTCTTGGCTTGTATAAAATAAAATAAAATAAAATAAAATAAAAAATATTTCATTTTTGGATAGGTGCATTATCTCATGTATTCTCATGTATACTACCTCATTGTTTTTTTTTGTTTTTTTTTTTTTGGGGGGGGGGGGTGATATGAACCAGCATTAACCCATTGATAGAGAAGCCACCTGGATATTAACTGTATAATGGACTAATACTGCCCATTTGCACCGTTATTTTAAATAAATAAAGTAAATACACTCAACTAAACTGAACTGAGGAACAAAATGCTGCTATAGTGATGACATGACAGCATACAGTATTTGCTGAGAGATGACCAGGCTGGCCTGACACTTAATCTTCTGGTCCAACGATAGCGTTTTAGTGTTACCTCGGTTTGAATGTGTGCACTAAGGGAGCTCTTCAGCCATTGTCAACTCATATTCGTAGAACTGGAATGCTCATTATAAGATGGCACCATTTCTGTCTCAGAAAACTGCCTACCAGTGGCATCGTCAGTTGGCAGGTGTGTTATTATTAAATTTATTTGAGCGGTGCAAACTGCTCCTACGTTTCACTCAGTCTGTTTTAGTACGGAACGTATTACGGAATGTAATAGTACAGATATGCACGTGTGTCATGTTTGCACCGCTCACTTCGCACAGGTGCGTCAGGAAGCGTCGAGCTGTAGTTTCTATTAGTGATTAATGATGTCATTGGTTGGCAGGTTTCTGAATCTGAATTTTCCATAGCCCACCAATAATGAGACATAGAGTAGATGGAAGTTGTGCCATCCAACTTGGATCAATGGAACTAAAGTAGTTTTAAGAACATATTTATTGGTTAAATTAATTAATTTAATTAATTACATTTTAAATAATAAAGAAATACATTGGCCAAATTGTCAAATATTGCCTAAAAAAGAAGCAAACATTGTGAAAATAGCCCAATTACTTGCTCACAACTTTCACAAGGTCTCGCCACGCGTGGCCTTGTGAGCATGTATTGTAGATCGTCTATTTTCACAATATTTATCTGTGGAACCGAGTCAACCTAAATCTAATGCCTCAACTCCTACAATTCCAAGTGCTCTTCAGGGGGCCAGTTCAAATGTGATTATTTTGGGGGGTCACGGCCTGAAATGTTAGAGAACCATTGGTTTATAGTATACTATCAATATAATCAGATGTGGTTGGAGGTAGGCTGGAGGCATTATTAGAGTGGTTGCCTATAGTGCAACAACACACTAGTGTTCTGTTCCAAGTTTATGGAGTAGCTTATAGCCAATGATGAGGCAGAATTCTCAGTGAAGTCACTTTTATGCAGCCTCCTCATTGGCTAAAAGCTAATCTATAGCGTTTTTGCTGCTTCCTCATTGGCTAAAAGTTACTCTATAAAGTTTTATATGTCACTCCATTGGTTCTCCCTGTTCTTCTTCTTCATATTCTTCATCATAGTCATCATCATCATCATCGCCGTCATCAATATCTTCCTCCTCTTCGTCTTCATAGTCTTCTTCTTCATAGTCTTCATCTTCTTCATCGTCATCGTCCTCTTTCGTGTCACTGAGCTCCAGCGGTTCTGTGGCTGCCTCCGTCGGATCTGTTTTCTGACCTTTCTCCTGTACGAAGGTCTCACACAGCCTCTTCAGAGCCAGGTTACAGGGTGGTGATTCTGTTATTCTACGTGCTTTCTTACAAACCGGACACACTCGTTTCCCCTTACAATTCCACCATTCCTGGACGCAGGCCTTGCAGAAGCTGTGGCCACATAAGAGGATAACAGGATGTTTAAATATGTCCCAGCATACTGGACAAGACAAGTCCTCCTTCTCCTTATCGTCGTCAGCATCATTATCGTTCTCTTTCAAGAGCTCCGGTGATTCGTTGGCAGCCTCCTTTGGATCTATTTTCTGACGCGTCTGTATGAAGGCCTCACAAAGGTTCTTCAGAGCCAGGTTAGAGGGTGGGTGTTTTCTTATATTTGTTTTATTGCAAACTGGACATTTCTTTCTCCCCTTACATTTCACCCACAAATCCTGCAGACAGGCTGCACAGAAGCTGTGGCTACAGAACAGGATGATGGGATGTTTAAATATGTCCCTGCACACGGAGCAGGAAAAATCCTCTGCCGAAAAGGACGCCTGGGAAGCCATTGAGTCTCTGAGGTAAAGCTGCAAACACTGGTGAAACTGAAAACTGGAAATCAACTGGTCAAGTCGTAATAACACTCCTTCTCTTTACAATGTTTACGTTAGGTTTATTCTCCCTTACGATCTTGGTTAGTGTTCCACTCCAGTAGGTTTTAATAGCATGAGTTTATTTCAGTAGCAGTAGACAGACTTGTGTGTCATGTCCTTGTTTTGGTTTCCCTAGAAATAGTCCCATTTGGAGTGACATCACAGTGATGTCACTGAAGATTCGATTTATTCTTGGAGGCCAGTATGAAGTCCTGTGGAACTCCACATTAGGGCAATTAGACTGAGGTCATATTGATGATGTCAGTTTGTAACTCAATATTTGGGCACTCCGAGAATTTGTGGAATTGTTTGCTATGAAATTACTCGCTCTATGATGTGAATGTCTCTGCCAAGTCGTAGGCTGCAGCCATCAGGATGTGAGGAAGCTGCAGGGGGGAAATATTCTACAACATGCGGTGGGAAACTCTACTGTATGTGCGAGCTTTGTGTAACATTTGTGTTGCATTGCTAATAATAGTGACAGTGACAAAATGTGAAAGAAGGTTTTAGAGGAATGGCCGTAAGGTCGGGATGGAAGGCATCTTTATCAAAGTAAAATGTGTGAGGACAGAAGGTACAGTACAGAAAGTAGGAGAGTCAGTAAGTAGTAAAGTTAAGACTGCAAAACATGAAAACGTGAACTGCCGTCATCTACTTTAAACTATTCGCAACCAGGTTAATGTATTTTACACACATACATTATTTTTCATAATCATCTTCTGATGAGCCATCATCATCATCATTGTTACGACTTATGTATTCTAGAGGCTTATGCGTAACACATGTAAAGTACCACAAACACAGGTAACAAAAATAAGTGTACATTTATTACTAACCAAAGTTGAGCTTACAGCAACTGCATAGAAAACAGAAATATGGAATGCCTATATTGTCGGGGAGGCCAAGGCCAAAAACAACAAACGAAAAAAAAATAATAATAAATAAAAAAATCTAACAACTAAACATAAACAAAGTCAAGCGGGACTAAAGGAAATGGCAGCACACCCCTACCAAGCTTCCTTTGTCTTTACTTTAAACACTGTCATTGGTGGCAGCAGTGTCATCATCCTCTCCATCTCCTCTCCTCTTCAGCCAACGTGTGGGGTCCCTCAAGGGAGTATTTCAAGTCCCCTTTTTAATTATACTACTACTATACTACTACTACTATTGTTATTATTATTAGTGTGGTTGCCTGAAGGCCAACACGCTATTGTTCTCGGTGATATCCAGCGGCTAAATAAATAGTTTTAATCAATATCTATTCAGTCAATGTCAGTCAATGTCAATGTCTTGCTTTCCATCTTGCATCAGTGCATTCAGCTTTTAACTAAACCTTGACTGAGTCTGTCTGATAGTGTAAATATTGTCTTTTCTATTATTGTCAATGTGTTTTGGGGATTTGTGTCTTTCTTTTGTGTGCACTGCACCACGGCCAACTGTGAATATAATGTCCTCCCTGCTGAGAATATCTTCTATGTCTATCTATGAGAGTGAATTGATCCAGTCTAGTTTGCTAAATAAATTAAATGGTAGTGCTGCTGCTTAAAACTTAAAACTCACACAAAACGGTGTAGCACAAGTTACCTGTTTATTTAACCTGATTGCTATTGCCGCAGTTCCCTCTGAAGCTTATTTTTTTCACATATCCAGAAGGATAAACACACTTCATTCTGTCTGTTAACAAAGCGAAACAAACACTCTGAAAGGAGTGCGGGTGGGCAAACTACCAAAGAGTGTGCGAGTCAAGAAAAGTTGGTTAGTTTTTCTTTCTTTTTGGGCAATGGGACAATAGCTCAGAGCCATCACAGCCAGTCAGAGATGTCTCATTCAGGCCAAGATGGCAGCAGTGCTGGTGTGAAATGGAACAATACATTAGTTGTCAAATCTGATCAAGGTACGTTGTGCAGAGGGGGCCTCTTTGGTTCGGCGGGGCCACTCGCAGCCTGTATATAGGGTGGACCGGCTCTGTCAGCAGGGCTAGTCTACAAGGCCCAAGCTGGTATAAAAGGACTGTCATACAATTGGCATACAATTTACAATTTAGGCATTTAGCAGATGCTTTTAATTCAGAGTGATTTAGAACTAGAAAGGTGCCATTCTCTTACCATTTATATTATATATTGTGATGTCAAGTGAAGCATGACCAATCCTGTCTGATTGGACATTATATTGTCCAAGATATCTGGCCTTACAACCCAGATAGCTTCAGTTAAACAAAAACAGTTCTTTGACCTAGAATAATCGTGTGTTGCCTATAGCAACCACACTAAAAAGCAAGGGCAGCACAAGGTAGTAAGTACGTCAAATGGATAAAAATAGTATTCTAGGTTAAGTAAACAAAGAATACATGCTTAACATGCTACTGTATCTAAATGACATGTTAGCCTTTGAGAGTCAGAAGAGGTGAGTCTTCAGATTGTGGCGGAAGATCGGGACTGAGTCTGCAGGTCTAATTGCAACGGGGAGATCGTTCCACAGTTTGGGAGCCAGAAAAGGGAGAAGAGTCTTGGATCATGTGTGGAGCGTTGTCCCGGATGTCTTAGCGAAGGTTCTATAGTGTTTAGATATTGATGTTGGGACTTTGTTCTTTGTTTCCTCTGTTATTCCCGATGAATCCCCTCCCCCAGTGGAAGGCACACCTGCACTACACACACACACACACACACACACACACACACACACACACACACACACACACACACACACACACACACAATCCGTAGTTGTCCTGAGATGAGCCCTCCATCGTCGCCTCCAGTCATTCTGGTTCTCCATACATTTGGCCAGCTCTTCTGTACTTTATGCTCCTGCATCTTTCTTGAGTACTTCCACGTATGTTCATGTGGGACATCTTTGTGACCGTGTTTTGGTTCCCACAGCACCAATTTAAGTACATGTTAAAGAAGCGCAATGGAAATAAACCTTTGGCTTTATTGCGTTTTATCATTTTGATGATCGTGTGGCAATTAATCTAAATGTATATAAACCTAGTATTATCAATAAAGAGGTCATAGTCCAAGTTAAAATATCATCATAAAGCTCATCGTTGTCATCGTCGTCGCCGTCATCGTCGTCATCATCATCCTCATGACTGACATTGAGCTCTTTGGGATCTGTTTTCTGATGTTTCTCCCTAAAGGCCTCGCACAGATTCTTCAGAGCCAGGTTGCATGGTGGTGCCTTTGTTTCACTTGTTTTCTTACAAACTGGGCATTTCATTCTTCGCTTACGTGCCCAGCATTCCTGCAGACAGGCTTTGCAGAAGCTGTGGCTACACAACAGGATAACAGGCTGTTTAAAGATGTCCAAACACACAGGACAGGAAAGATCCTCTTCTGAAAAAGACACCTGGGAAGCCATCCGGTCTCTTGAGTGAGGCCGCGAACACTAGTGAAGACAGGCAATGAGCCAGTCAAGTCGTAATAACACTCCCTCTCTCTAGAATGTTCAGTCACCAAAGTTCACTTTCACTATCACTTGTTAAAGTCCCACTCTCGGTAGGTTGATACTGCGTCAGTATTGCAGTAGCAGTGGAAAAACATGTGTGCTGAGTTATTGTGCTTTCTCTAGAAATAGACCCTTTAGAGTGATGTCACAGTGATGTCACTGCAGATTGGATCTATTCTTGGAGGCCAGTGGAACTCAAAATCTTTGCCGGACGGGGTTGTCTAGCCAGGGTTGATTTCAGACTAAGCTTCCTGAAGTTTGAGTCTGACATTGGCTCCATTGTAGGCGATTACAAAGGGGAGGGGATTGGTGGGAGGGGTTGGTGTTTGACTGACGGACCCTTGCACGCCTGTTTCTGCGTGCGGGAGAGATCACACAACACTGTGTTCAGAGAGTGATCATGTACATATTTAACTGTTGTCCTTAATATTAAATCCCAAAACAAACTATCAAAAACGACACAGACCTGCCTGGGTGCGCGTATCGATCAAACACCATTCACATCGGACGTTTCAGATGGGGGACTATTAATATATCAAATATTTTAAAAAACGGCTGAGGGTAAACAGCGCGGATTAACATAGGAATCAGACTGGACGTCTGTACACAACTACACTTCCATCAAGCAGGTTCAAGGCTAAAGCTGATTTGCTTATCGTTAGACCCACCTCCACCTCCGACTCTCATTGGATAATAATACATTCTTGTACCGAAGAATAGGCTCAGATTACAACACCAGACCAAGATAGACAGTCTGCTCAGAGAGTTGATAGGGTCTATGGGCTGGAGCCAGGCTACTGTTGTGTATACGTTCTGGGTTGCAGCAGAGAACAGAACGTGAGGAGCATTGCTACAAAATATGGAGTATCTTTCCACATTTGTGGTGCCCCCTATGGACTGAAGTGAATTCCTTTGTGAGAGGCACTCTGTATCCACAAGTTTACAACGTCCCATCATGCATTGCGCAGAAGGTGGGCGGCAGTTCCGGTGTCGTAGCCGAGTGTGATCTACAAGCTCACAACGGTTGCATCTGCGATGCGACGTGAGCTTGTATGTCAGCTCTTCTCCGGATGTATTGTGTCCCACACATAATTCTACCGTAAAGGTGGATAGAGACCTTAACATGAGTTTCCAGTTTGGTGTTGACATTTTGATCTGGCTTTGTCTGTTTGTCCCATGTCTGTCTGGACTGTGATTGGTATGTACTGTATGCCCAGGGTCATATTGGCCAAGCTTAATGAACTCATAAATAGCACCGCTCATTTCACACTGGGTGTTCATTTTATTTTTTAGAAGTTCACAATCGTAGGAAATTTCCCAAATATCGATTATGATTTTCGCACTATTTTGTCACCATGCACTTTTTGTGGCTTACACCATCAACTCATTGTGTGTTATTGTCACAAATAACTTTTATATTCTATAGGTGCATTTGACACCGTTTACCTTGTGGTGTTCTGGTACAGGCTACTCCATTAGGTATTTACTTTTAACTGCCATCTAATAAATCTCTACTTTCAGCAGGTGTCCTTTGCAACCAGGTAAAGCACAGTGGCTGGCTCTCATATTGTGTGTGTGCAACACTTCCCTGTGATTTATCGCTTTTATTTTCTAATGTTTTTAATATATTGTGTTTTTGTGCCCGGGGAGCGGCTGCCAAAGTGACTAGGCCCTTGGCTTGAGGTTTTGTTGGGTCATAAAGGATATCGTTGCTGAGAAACGGCTGTTCAGCTCGCGGCTGTGTTATTTATTGGAACGATTACAATCCTTAGGTGCCTCCACCCTTTTCCAAATAAAATAAAGTCATGGTCAGAGTGCTTTACTGAGTATATATATCTGAACTGAGCTCAGAGGGGTGAGCACTTGGGGGTCTTGGGTTGTATCTTGTATGTGTTGTTTCAGTTTGGTTTTGTTATTTTGTCGTGTTGGTTGTTGTATGTCTCTGAACCTGGCCTGAAGCTTTGCAGTGTTTGTCTATCTCGGTGTCCATCCAACTGTCTCTAAAGATATGTTTGCCAGACCCATGAAATGGGTAGGCCTACATAAGCAAATGTCGGTCTGTCTGTCTGTCCGGGTTTTCTATATAAAGGGTATATATGATGATGACATGATGATGACATGCCTACAAAAGGCATGATGTCATAAATGATGATGACAGACAGGGGGTCTGGCACAACCAGGTTGACCTGGTCTAGTTTTTTTTTCCAGACCACTAGTTCTCAGTGGTTTTCAGACTTCTTGGACAACTCTTGGAGAAGTAAATATACATGATATGGCCAAGACAGAATTCATTTGCAAGTGTGACTCGCGTCACGGCAACCACACTTGCAAATGAATTCTGTCCTTGTCCTTATGCCCATATATGGATATCCCTGATCTCATCAATATTAAGCCCATATCTGGGAATGCCCATATGGACATACAGTACTGTATTGTGTCCTTCTCTGCTGTTTCAGCTTCTCGCCCTTAGGGCGTCTTACTGGTTGAGTATATTGTCACTGTCCTGCAGACACCTCCATATATATCTTCATAACTTACTATTTTATTTTGTGTTTTTTTTCCCCGTAAATTATTAATACCCTACTTGAACCTGCTACAGCAGGGGTCTTCAACGTTTTCAGGCCAAGGACCCCTTAGTTGAGAGAGAGATGAAGCAGGGACCCCCACAACCTTGTCAAAGATTCCATATCGTTTCATTGTTTGCCAGCACAATCATTAAGGTACCAGTAAGACTCCCTAATCGGGAGATAAGCGACCGTAGGTGGCTTATCTCCACAAATAGGGCAAAAATGTGTTTTTCCAAAATCTTCCTGATCCATGTTGATGACATGAGTGTAGACATGCTGTGTAGTGATATTCGTGATTTTAGGGCAAAAACTGTAGGAGCAGTGTTCAAAAATGTGTTTTAAAAATCGGCCTGAAGGTGGCGCTAGAATAGGGCCATGTGAGAAATGAGGGGTGGGGTCTCCGCGTTGCCTTGGCGGACGAATAGGTACCGGCCCCGGCTCTCCCGGACGCTCCTAGCCCGAGTTACGGCATTTTATGTGCGCTGCAGTGGCAGGGGGTCCTCCACTGGGGGCGCCACCACTTTTGCATCCGTTCTGGAGCACCAGGAGTTGGTGGTCCCCGGGAATTCCCCGTGAGCAGCCCTGTTGGGGTGGTCATTTGGTCATTTTTGCACATTTGGTCATTTTTTACATCTGGGGGTCCCAGGTCCCTGGGGCTCCGGGGGGTCCTTGGAGGTTGTAGTTTGGCAGGCAAGGAGTGTGTGTGTAAAATCTGGCATGGATCGGGTCAATGGGTGCGGAGATATAAGCAGGGAAAAAGTGTGACGTGTGACGTGTGAGCACATTTGGTCATTTTTTACATCTGGGGGTCCCGGGGGTCCTTGGAGGTTTTAGTATGGCAGTCAAGGAGTGTGTGTGCAAAATTTGGCATGGATGGGGGCAACGGTTGTGGAGATATGAGCAGGGCAAAAGTGTGACGGACTGACTGACTCAGCCACAGACAGCCGGTGGAGGTTTCTACAGTAAGTAGCTCCCTACGGTCGCAATTATGGGTTCATGTCAATTTGTGTTTTCAGATATTTAACCTCTTGAACTGTCAATACTTCTCCCCTCTACACCAAACCTCTTTGCCGAAAACAGCCGATCTATAAGCTCACGCGTTGTGAGCTTATAGATCTGCTATTTTTGGTTAAAAAATTCTCAGAATCTGGTTAAGAATCTGGCTAAAAAGGAGATTTTCTTTTTTTCTTTCTATCACACAAAGATTTGGAGGACCCCCTGTAGTAACTCTGAGGACCCCCTGTTGAAGACCCTTGTGCTACAGTGTCAAACAAAAGCATCAAAAGTAGCAGATCTGTATGCTCGAAGACAGACAGACAAATATAACCCGCCTACCCACACACACACACACACACACACAGGCATGTACGCACATGTACGCACGCACAGACACACGCACAGACACACGCACAGCACACACACAGCACACACACACACACACACACACACACACACACACACACACACACACACACACACACACACACACACACACACACACACACACACACACACACACACAGGCGTTTGCAAGATTCTCTGCTCTCCTGGCAGAGATAATCAAATATGTTATCACACACACAAAGAAAGAGATATCGACAGAAGTAGAGGAACACAGAGGATTCTCTCCGTATGTAGTGTACTCTACTCGGGGGGGTCTATCATTTTCTTGCTGTCGACCCTCGCATGGCATTGATGTGAAATGCTCGAGTGCCACTGAGGTGTGAAGAGCCCTATAATTCCAGTTCAGACATGATTGGAACCTCCGTTCCTGGAGAGAGAATCTTCCAAGCTTGTTCCTCCAGACACTGACATGATGACAAAGGGCAGTTTTTTACCCAGTGGTTTGTGACATTCTTCTTTGTCTCTTTGGCTTCCAGGGGGGACCAGTGGCGTCCGTTCAGCAAAAGCTATCTCTTAAAAATGTTGGGTCAAATGTTCAACCCTTTTGCTGGGTTGACACTGTTGGGTCAAAGGTTGGGTCAGTTTGACCAAACATTGGATTAAAAATACTTAAAATTAGTAAGCCATCTGTTGGGCTATGGATGGCCCGCCCACATCATCAGATAAAATGCATTGAGTTCATAACCCAAGTGTTGGTATAGGCTTTTGAATTCGAGTTTACCCAACACATGGTTCACTGCATTGCACCAATTTGGGTTAAAATAGACCCGCCCTCTCTGTCTATCAACACATTGGTTTGTGAATTGCACCACTATTGGGTTAAACTAAGTGGGTGGGCAGTTACCCAGCATGCAACTGTGCTCCCATACAGATATCTTTTACAAACTTTTCCATTATTTTATGGTTGCCAGACCCAGGGGGTCGGCCTACATAAGGCTTTGTCGGTCGGTCGGTCTGTCGGTCCCTCTTTTCCTCAGTGTGCCTGTCCCTCTTTTCCTCAGTGTGCCTGCTCATCTGCCCCTCCCTTCCCTTGCTCGGCTGATTGCCTTGAGTGCCGTCACCTGTACAGGACCAGCTGAGTTGAGTTGGCTGACGAGCTGCTGACACTATAAATTCCTCAGCCCATCTACAAGCTCACAAACATTTCCAGCTGCTCAGCCTATACAATCCTGTGTGTTCATGTGTTAGTTCAGTGCCATACTAGTCAAAACAGCCGATCTACAAGCTCACTACGCTTTGTTGCTGAGACTATAAAATCCTGTGTGTTCATGTGTTAGTTCAGTGCCATACTAGTTTTCATTGCGGGTCTGGCACGACCAGGTGACCTGGTCTAGTTTTAGATAGAGAAAACAACATTGTATTGTAGATGATCGCAGTGGATGTAGCCCAGTCATAATCCCTAATTAAAAAATATATTAAAAAACATAGTTGCTTACAGAAACAGAAACCATGACTAAGATGGTCCAGACTGACACATACAAACAGGTTTGCTGTTCTTTTAATGTGAAGCACCACATAATCTGTTGTGTTCAAAGTTGTGATATATTGCCAAGACTAAATGCATAATTTGCTCCGCATGCATTCTTCCTTGAGTAGATTAAGCATGAAAAATGTCATTGAAGAAAATGTTGTAAAAAAAAAAATGAATAGATTTAATGTGAATGAGCGTACAATCCCAACAACAAGGTCACTTTTAAGCCATTTTTGGGTGTTAGATTACAACCCATCAACAGTATCACATTAACCCAACAGCAAAGTCACTTTTAACCCATTACTTGGTTGTACAATCCCAACCCAACATGCTGGGTCACAGCCTTAACCCAACCCTGTTGGTCTGCAATAACCCATGTTGGGCTGGTCCAAAACAGTGTTACGTGTTGGGTTACATAAATAACCAACTTGGGTTGTTTTTGACCCAACAATTTTAAGAGTGTAAGGTATGGCAACATGACTGGTGTCTTGCATGTGCGTGAAGGCGCGCGTGCAAGACACCAGTCATGTTGCCATACCTTAGCAACAGGCATGATACATTTATTTTAAGAAGTACATTTTAGTTTTTCCCCCCGTTTCTATGGATTCTTGGGCTGGATATGGCAGCCTGGAATGGTTGTTCAAGTGCAGCTAAACTTGGGATGTTAGTAAATGTGCCACAATTAACAATAATGCATTGCATCTGTAGCTGACCTACGGAACCTGGGAATATAGGCTACCATTTTGTCAAGATGGGGAGAATACAAGTGTGGAGAATATAATTATAATACATGGACCCTGGACTTAGAGTATGGCAGCTGCATACCCCTGCCATACACAATTGACACACATCGTTCCACCGGTGCAGAATGCACAACGCTTTGCCTGATCACTCTCTGATCTTTCAAGCTTTCTTTCAGGGTGAAACAACGGATGTCTTTTATATCGGTGGTTCCCAAACAATGGGTCTGGAGCTGTTTGTTTTTTTGGGCCATGGACCCATATTTATTTATGGGTTGCGAGTCATTTATCAAAAAGATTCAGAATTTAAAGAAACATTTTTCAAAAGAATTTAATTAGGCCTAAAACAAATCCCAAATGTTCCATAAATGTAAAAAGACTTTTAAGAACTAGTGAAAATAGCTGGCAAAGTGTCACATTGTGACAGGCTTGTAGATCTGTTATTTTCACTGAGTTTAAAATAAGGCACAACTTATTAATTCATACTATATTTTTTAAGTTTGGGTCCCATGGGAAAATGCCAAACGTATCTTTTGATTTTGAGCTGAAAGGTTTGTGAAGCACTGGTCACAGAACAAATCAGACAGAGCCAGACTCCCTCACAATGTTTGAAATGAAATGGACAAAAGAAATTGACATATTTCCCCAAAGCGGTGGTTTTCAAACATTTTCATGGTAGGGAACCTGACCCCAATTTGAGAACTACTGCTCCGAAGTAATCCCATTTTGTCTCGGGACGTTTAAAACAGACTACATCAATTCACTGCGTCTCTCCCGCCCCCCCCCCCCCCCCCCCCCCCCCGCAGGTAAAGCTTTCGAAGAAAAGCAGATCGATTGAAAGAGTTTTACAAACCTGCGAATGAAAAGGAACTCTGAGCAATAAAAGAGTGAAATCGAATGTTCTGGGGATGAATGACAATCTCTTTGCTGAATGTGGATAACTGTATCTGTTCAGCTGTGTGACAGGGTTCTGACACTTAACTCTTTGACTGCCGGATGTAAAACATCATCTGCTCTGCCCTTGCCAGCAAATAATATATATAATATAATAATCATCATCATCATCATCATGAAATGTATTAATTTATAGAGCATTTATTGTTCTTTACACTCGATAAGAATCTGTTCAAAGGTATTCAAACACACTGTGGAATGGCCTTTAAACCTTACACGTTTTTGACGGGAGTCCCCCAGCGATCTATAACTGTCTCCCTCCTTTTCTCCCTCTACACCAGATCTCTTTGGCCGAAAAAGCTACGCTCACAGCTCAAAAAGATCTCTCGTTGAGCTTGTTGATCGGCTAAGTTTCGCGGAATCTTTCTTCGCCTATAATATAGGCGAAGAAAGATTCCGCGAAACTTAGCCGATATATGATGACATGCCCAGAACACAGGGACGCTAGGGTTCGTGTGGTTAAGGAGGGATTTAAAAAGGAGACAGTGATGTCGAGGCAGGTCGTTCCGGAGTCGAGGAGCCCTGACAGCGGAGGCACGGTCACCCTTTGTGTTCAGCGCCGACTCTGCAACTACCAGGCAGCCTCCACCAGACAGACAACCTCACGATAAGCTCATGCTGAGCTGGCACTGACACCTCCTCTCTCTCCACAGCCAAGGCCATGGATCACAATGAGAGAGAGAGAGAGACATAAAGAGAGAATGGATGAATGAAAGAGTGTGTGTGTGTGTGTGTGTGTGTGTGTGTGTGTGTGTGTGTGTGTGTGTGTGTGTGTGTGTGTGTGTGTGTGTGTGTGTGTGTGTGTGTGTGTGTGTGTGTGTGTGTGTGTGTGTGTTAGAGAGAGAGAGAGAGAGAGAGAGACTGGATGAATGAAAAAGAATGAGAGAGAGAGAGAACATTGAATTCCCAGTGGAGCAGATTATGATGGAGATGGAAGGATGGCGGTAAATTACAGGCAATTTGTGTCACGAGTCACAGGGCTTAAATCACCAGAATCATTGTTGAGGAGGAGGAGGAGGAGGAGGCGGGGAGATAGCATCACACATAGTCAATGCAGCTGAACAGAGGGGAGAAGAAAGTAGCCGGGAGTGAGAGATGAACTGATGGGTGGAGGTAGAGAGCAGTGGTTGGGATGGAGATGAGTTTATCGTTGCTGTCGGGCAGAAACCTCTTACCGTATCTCCATATTTCAACTTTTTCTACAAGCTCAAAATGAGTCAAAACTTTTGATACTTTTGTGTGACCCTGTAGTATGAACCGGGGCCACTCTCTATTCAGACATGCTGTCATTCCGACATTGACTTCTAATCCTAAAGTGGCAGCACTTCCATTAGGGTTAGGTATAGAGTTAGTGTCTGAATGGGGGATGTCGGAATGGCAGCATGTCGGAATGGGGGGATGCACGTATGAACATGTACTGTAGGGTTACTAGGGCATTGATTAACGAAAACAATCTAAAAGAAAAATAGATGAGTGGTTTCTGCCCGACAGCAACAATATCGTTTATTATCAATAGAGAAGTCAAAGTGTAAGTGTGCTACTTTTTACTCTTTAGGGTAGTCTTCCACCACTGCACTGAACTCAACTCCGCCAAACAGAGAGAAGAAAGGGCCGTGGGGGAGTGAGATGGACTGATGGAGGGAGAGAGGGGGAAAAAGTGAGGTTAAAAAAAAAAGTGGATTGGGGGATTTGGGCGGGGATGGCAAAAGAGTGGGAGGCTAATCTTTCTCCCTCTCCGCTGGCAGGTGAACGCACGGCTCATTAAGGAGTAGATGAATGTGAGAGACGCTGGTTGTAACGACTGGGTAGTGACCTTGGAGCGTGGGATTTGGGAAGAGGTGGCGTCATCCTCTCATCATCACGGCGTATACAGCGGCAGCACGCTGCGCTACGCTAGCTGTCAACATGATTCACTGCCGCTCCGTCAAGGACATGACGTGATTCTCAAGCTTTTTTTTTTTTTTTTTACATTTTTATTTCAAGGGCCCCCAGTTTGATATGCGTTAGGTGCTTCTCAAACCTTTTCCATGTCAAGGGCCCCCAAATTATTAGGTATTCATAGACCCCAATCTGAAAATATTATGTTGTGCCACGCTACCCCTTATTAAGATTTTTTTTTTTTTTACAATTTCAAGATTTGTTAAATACTGTAACATATTTACTGTACAAGCATATATCGTCACTCTTGGGCAGAAACCTCGTATCTCCAAGTTTCAAATTTGTACGTTTTTTCGTAATATGAAGCCCTGCTTCATCATACAAGACTGTCGCACAAAACAATAGCAGATCTAGTTAGGGTTGGACACGGTAACCGCCGTACCGCGGTAAACCGAGGTCTACCGCGGTGTCAGTGTGCTTACCGCGGTAAAAAAAGACAAAAAAAAGTATATTTTTTATTGGAAAACCAGCGAGTTTTAAAACAGGGGAGAAGCGAGGACCGCATGCGCTCCATGCCGCTCTGCTCTGGGCCGTGTACCACAGTTTGGAAGCCACATGTCACTCTCACTCTCAGAGACACAGACAGTCAGACCTACACAGGGGAGCCTGCGTAGAGGAGTACAGAGCAGCGTAAACTTTCTCTGTAATCCACACGACACAAGGATGTTAATACATACCTTGTGTTGTGGCATATATTTTTTTATTCATACGGATTACTGGCGGAGCGCGCGCCGCGTGGACTAAAACCGAAAATGAAACTATTTTACTTTTTCCACCGCGTCGCACGTTGTGCCCCGTTCGGCGGCGCGTCGGAGATTTTATAACCTTTTCTGTCAAGTCTTGTAACTAAAACCTGTATATAGCAGCACTCAATCACTGCGATTTGAGAGTTGAGACGTGACGTGAGTTTACAGAATCACTGTACACGATCTGACTACCCGTCCTCTTCTGGTTTGTTCACACAGCTGTTTGTGTCTGAAAAGCTAAGTAGCTAGCCTACGTTACTATGGTAACCCGACAGTGCAGATCTAAAAGCTCAGAACGCGTCGCGGATGCGACGTGTTGTGAGCTTGTAGATCTGCTCCTTTCAAAGCCATACCCGCTGTGCTGTACGGAGAAGTATAACTCGGGCAGTCAGGCTGTGGAGAGGCGACTTTTGGGAAGATGATTGCAATATTTTGTCTTATCGCCGAACCTTAATTAATAGATATACGGGGGTGCAGTAATTACCGCAGTACCGGCGGTAAATGGGAAGACGGTAATCGCGGTAACAAAATGTCGATACCGCCCCAGGCCTAGATCTAGTGTGCTTGTAGATCGTCTATTTTCACTATTTTAAATCATTTTTAAAATGATAGGCCAAACATAAAATGAACAGTTTTGGATATACAAGGTTTCCACCCGACAACAACGATATAGAACGTGTTGCATCCCCGGACCCCACTAGAACCACTGCATGAGGCCACAGACCCCCCACCCCCACCCCACACCATTTGATGCAAGCTTTTGCGAAGCATCGCACTATACGCTGTCAACATGATTCACTGCCGTTCTGTCAAGGACTGAGAAAAATGTTACCCCTTACACTGTTCCTCATATATGCAATAATAATATGTATAATGCATGTATTATTTACATGTACTCTTGTTTAATATGGATTTATTATACCTCTCTCCTGTTCTCTCTGTTGAAGGTGTGCGTGCGTGCGTGCGTGCTCACTCGTGCGTGCGGGCGGGCGTGTGTGTCTTACCCAAGGCATTTTTGTACTTCTGTTTGTTTTCAACATAAGGCAGAGAGTGGTTACTGGTTAGAAAGGTGAATTTCCGCGGAAGTTAACTTTTTTTTCACAGTGCGGTGTTCCTGCTTCTGACACAGGGTGCGTTCGGAAATCCTAAGTTATTATAAAGCAAGACAATACATATTAAAAGTCATTTTATTGTTTAAAATTGTACTGTTTGTACTGCATTGTGGCTGTTTTTTGTCTAGCACCCTGTTGTTGTTGTTGGCACCCATGGGCAAATAAAACTTGTAAAATGTATTTGGTATTTTTCTTACTTTTAATATGTATTGTCTTGCTTTATAATAACTTAGGATGCAGCATAGATTCTTTTAAATGCATGCAAATGCATCACACTTTACTTAGCCCCGACAATGATGCGCTATGATGACTTATGCCTTATTATAGATGCATCCATATGTGTTTCACTTTACTTAACACATACAATGACGCCTCATGGAGACTCATGATACTGCATGGGTTATTATAGCATACTATGAGTTGCGTGTATAAGTAATCATAATGTACTGTAGTATAAGCAGTCAGTCTAGAGAGCATTATGATGCACTATGAGTGTCCTCATAATGCATTATAGATGTGATCTTCATAAGTATTCAAGAGCATCCATAACTTGAGTCATTATAATTAATTATAAGTTACATTATAATGTCTTATGACTGTTGATATAGTGCATCAGGAAGCATTATGAGTGTTTATGAGGGTAGTTATGAAGCATTATGAGTGCATTATAATGCATTATGAATGCCGTCATAATGCATTATAAGTGTGGGCTTCATAGAAAGTGTTACCGAAACCTCTTATCTCCATATTCCAACCTTTTGGTGTTTTGAATGAATTAAAGCCCTACTTGATCATACAGCGTCACACACAAGCATCAAAAGTAGCAGATCTGCAAGCTCGAGATGCGGCATGTATGTTTCTAACAGATGGAGACAATATTTACTGTGGCGTAAACATTTTCTGATAAAGTCCTGTATTCAAAATGTACAAAGGTATTGGCAACACACTTTTTTTCCCCTCTTTTTTTTGATCATAGCAGATCTACAAGCTTACTATTTTGTAATAGCCTAATCATAAAATTGGGTTAATTGATTATAAAATGTTAATATGAGTACTGAGTAACAATACTCCCTCCACTAGAAGTAGGCACTCACTGCAGCTCTAAACACCATCAATTCTGCACTGTCCACTCTCTGTGAGAGCTGTCATAACCTGAGCTGTCACCCAGACGTATGCCACTAAATCGTTGTTGTCGGGCAGAAACCTCTTACCTCCCTTAACTTGTGTTTTTTCGTAAATTAATTCCCTGCTTGATCATAGTACAGCGTCGCACAAAATAAACAAAATTTAGCAGATCTGCAAACACAGCTCCAAACGTAGTGCGAAGCGACGCGTGTTGATCTGCTACTTTCACTATTTTTGAAGTTGGATCCTGAAAAGTAACAGTTTTGGACATAATTATGTGGTTTCCACCCGACAGAGACGGAATTGTTTGTAACTGTAGAGATGGCACCGTGCTGCTCAACAAACCAGGGCGTTACCATGGATCCAATGTAGTTATTATTGAGAGTCACAACTAAGCTCTTAAAAAGCTCTTAGTTAATAAGTTAATTTTAATGTTAACTTGAATAAAGTTAAAATATAAAACCCTCAGACAGACTTTATGCGCAACCGCTTTCATATAGGCGATACAATGCTAATTTTGTACCACATCGTCATATAATGTATTATAAACTAGGGCATTCATTTATCATAAATAAACACAAGATGTCTGCCTGTGTGTGTGTGTGTGTGTGTGTGTGTGTGTGTGTGTGTGTGTGTGTGTGTGTGTGTGTGTGTGTGTGTGTGTGGGTGCGTGTGTGTACGTGTGTTTGTGAGTGACAAGCCATACAGTAATGACAAGGGGCTTTCTGTGGGATTCAAATACGTGCATAAATAAACATAGAAACTCAGAATATTAGCATAGCAGCATAAATCCATTCAGCTGATAGTTGTCTCTGCATGCCGTGCCGTGATTATCCTCAGCTCATTATAGCAAACGGAAGTGAATAATTGAAAATACACGGCATGTATTCGTAACAAACAGATTGAAATTGTGAACGGTATGAGCCTAATTCTGGTTTCCTAATCGTCTCTCTTGAATTGCATGGACGGACATTAGCGGTTAGCCGGATTTAGGGATTCTATATCCTTGTATAAAGAGCGGAGATAATTTGACCAGATCCCCCCCGGTTGGCCACTGGCAAACAAAAGGCCTTGAGAAATTAGCTGTTATCTATCTCACCCGTCACACGACGAACAAATTAGGTGCGCGCGTGCTCGTGTGTGTGCAGAGGTGGAAAAAGTACTCACATTTTGTACTTAAGTAAAAGTATCAATACTGCAATGTAGAAGTACTCTGTTACAAGTAAACGTCCGTAATTCAAAATGTACTTGAGTAAAAGTACGAAAGTGTTGGCATTAAAATGTACTTAAAGTACCAAAAGTAAAAGTACAATATGTTTGAAAATAGCAGATCTATAAGCTGTGAGCTTGTAGATCGTCTATTTTCAAATTGCCAAGGTATAAAATAGCGCTACAGTGGTTTATGTATGTTCTATAATATCATAAGTGTGTGTGTGTGTGTGTGTGTGTGTGTGTGTGTGTGTGTGTGTGTGTGTGTGTGTGTGTGTGTGTGTGTGTGTGTGTGTGTGTGCGTGCGCGCGCGCGCGCGCGCTTCATGGTTAGGTAGACATTTTTCATTTATGAGAAGAAGAAAACAGCCAGTGCTCAATAAACTTTGACGTCCTCACAAGTACAGTAATATAAATGTACGTGTGTGTGGGGGGGTGTGGGGGGGGGGGGGGGGGGGGGGTCACTGGGGGAGTGGGGTGGCGGAGGGAAGAACAGGAATTACTGTAGGAAGTGAAGAGATTCGTCCACCATGCCTGACGACTCGTTGTCAAACTGCAGATAAGGAAAAGCCATTTGTTGGAAGTGTCTACGCAGCACTTTCAGCACCCGTAACCTATTAACACATCAGGTCAGGTAGGTGGGTGGCTGTGGAGATGGGGACCCGATGGTGGCTCTGACTGTAATACAGGAGAAGTACGGCCGGTGCGTACTTTGTCGTATGACGGTGTCGCGTGCCGGAAATAGCGGATATACAAGCTTGCAAGGCGTTGTGAATGCGACGCCTCGTGAGCTTGTATATCCGCTATTTCTGGCGCACAACATTGTCATGAGACAGAGCCGATTGCCATCAGCGCAGAGCGGAAAATGGACGACTGCACGTCGCGCCCCTCTGCTGCTTGCCTGCTGATGATGAAAACTGAAGCAAAGTGATGATATTAGTGATAACAGGTTATTGTAATTATTCTCTACAGTTGGCAGTTCAAAGGGGATGGTACATCTTTCGGAAATCCATTAAAGTTTTGTTCAAAGGCAAACCGTTTCAAAAGTGACTTTTGGGTGGTTTAGAGTGTTATTTTCCAGGGTCGGGGTGGACGAGGCTGAGTTTTGTGGTTCATTTCTTTGATCTGTGTCATGTCTGCGCTCTCAACATATCGCCCTCTGTCAGCGCAGGGTCTACAGTAGATGAGGTCAGAGCTCCAAATGCCTGCAGCAGACTTCCGAATGAAGTATAACTTTTTCTGCTTCGGTAGGTCAGCGAAATGACCTCATTGCGGAGCAGAGAAAACAGACAAACAAACACGTGGTGCCTTCATTGCCCAAGGTCATTTCAGCAGGTCTTCCACCTCCAAGACTTTCTGACTAGACGCGCATCGCGTGGGATGATTGGTCAGACACACTATGTGATTTATATTGTTTCACTCCGGCAATCTACCACAGTCTGGAAGAAAGGTTTTCTGAGGAGGTCATGATTTATAAATATCTCTCTGAGCGACTAAAAACACAGCCAGAAGGCAATTATTTAATGAAGCACTTTCGACTTATCTTAATATAATTGGTTCTCTCTATGCTCTTCAAAAGATGGCACAATATCTGTCTGCAAAGTAAAGGCGAGAACTTGTCAAACAAGCAGTCTTTTAACGGGTGCACGGTTCAAACACAGTTTAATTTAAATATATTATTGCAGATTTACAGTACAAGCTCACGGCGTGTCACGGTATGCTTTGTGTGCTATTTGTGAAAGTATTTAAATAGGCTTAGGTGATTACACTTTTTGTATTTTTTGGCATTCGTGCATAGAAATAGATATTTACAGAGTGATGAGTGATAACATGTTATTTTAGAGGCTATTTTGCACAGATAGTACGGATGTGCCTTGAGATTTTGACTTGCACTTTAGTGTGCCTTATAGCAGGGTTTCTCAAAGTGGGTGCCGTGACTCAAGTCCAAGGGTGCTGCAGGATACTTTGATAATATTTGGAAAGTACAGTATCAATATCACTTCAGTTTAACCACTTAGACCAGGGTTCCCCAATAGGCGGCCCGCGGGCCATTTGCGGCTTGCGGGGGGATACTGTCTGGCCCACCCCAACCCCAGTAATAATGGTGGTATAAGAGCAGCAACAACATTAGTATATCGTCGTTGTCGGGTGGAAATCTTGTATCTCCAAATTTTTACGTTCTTTCGCAAATCATACAAGGCTGTCACACAAAAGTAGTGAAAACAGCAGATCTACAAGCACACAACGCCTCGCGGGGTGCGAGGCGTTGTGTGCTTGTAGATCGTCTGTTTTCACTAGTTTAAATACATTTTAAAATGATAAATGCAAAACTAATGGTTTTGGACATACAAGATTTTCACCCGACAACGACGATATCTGAACTGTCGCAGTCGCTGGAGTAGCGAGAACGCCACCGCGTGGCCCTCGGCTTGGTACCCTAGACATAATTCGGCCCTTGGGGAAACTAATTAGGGAACCCTGACTTAGATTTACTTGCTCTGTACTTGGTGCATTCTTTTTCAATCTACACCAAAATATATTTGCCAAAAATAGCTGATCTACACAAGTTTGTTGATCAGCTATTTTGGGCAAATGTTCCCCCAAGAATAGGGATGCTGGGGTTCAAGTGGTTCAACATCAAGTATAAAGTTATTTTCAATCTGTCCTAATGCAAACATATTCTCTCAAGCTTTCCTCATGACATTCTGTATTTTAGAGGGAATTATTTACATAATTACATGGTACACCATGTAAATATGTAAATAATAATGACATAAATGAAATGTAATTCTGGGGTGCCGTGGATGAAAACATTATTTACAGGGGTGACCTGAGACAAACATGTTTGAGAACCACTGCCTTATAGGCACAAGACGTTTGAAAAGCCCTGTCCTCCTACAGTAGCTCAGCAGATCAAGCAGAGCACCAGAGGGTTTTCATGGCCTGTTGACCACGGGTTTGTCCGCCTCAAACTTCTTGCGGCGGTCCCCAACACAACCCCAGGGCTCTTATGATCTAACACGGTGAGGTTCATGATTAAATGTAAGATTTAGTTGTTCTTGTTGTTGTTGTTGTTGTTGTTTGCCCTCTAAAATCTATTTGTCTTGGGTGGATGGCTCTTTGAAATATTGACATGGTACTACTGTATATATCTGCTGTTATGGTTACTTGCTGCTGGTGTACATTTGCAAGGAGGTCATTAGTGTGTTTGCTCGAAGTTACAAACATAATATCAGCCTCTCGCGCGGTGCATCAACTAAGTGCCTTGACGGTCTCTGACAAGCCATTTTCTTATTCCCTGCCTCTCTCTCCTCCTCTTCCCATTCATCTTCTGCTAATTGCCGGTCCCTGTCCCCAGGGATGGGGTTGATCAAAAAGGTGCATTTAAAAGGAGGGTGTTTTTCTTAAAACACTTGATCCGGCTAATGGAGGCCATGGCTGTGGCTTACATGGAGGCCGCCAGGGAATCTGAGGCTATACTGTATATGTACACATGAAGACGATTCACTGTGTCATTTCCAAAACCTTTACCGTACATACGGAATCGTCTCAAGAAATGAAATCACTGAGAATGCAACAAAACCACTGAAAACGCCCGGCCTGTGAGTGGCACTGTAAAGCTGCCACAAAGCACCAAAAATAGAGAAGTTGTTGTTTGTTTCAGGAAATATGTGAATTCGGTTGTACATACACAAAGCAAAGGCAGTGTCTTCAGATGTATTCACTCTGGGAACCGGTTTCATGTGTGTATTCGGGCACCCAAAACGCCAGCTCCGTTTGGCCGAAAGCGAAAGGTCTAAAAGAGCAAAAACCTTTGCAGATTCACCTAAAATTGTATTTGTTTGGACGTAGCCTGAAGGTTAACGATTAGATCCTTGGCTCCTTCCGGCAGCGTGCCGAAGTGTCCTTGCGCAAGACACTGTACCCTTAACTGCTCTTGATGAACAGAGTGTGATTGGGTGAACGTAATGCACATTGTGAAGTGCTTTGGCTAAAGGCGCAACAGTACATAAATGCACCATTAACCATTTATCGCTCCCTCTCCATGAAACTTGTTTAAAAGTTTGTGGAAAAGTTTCTAAGAGGAAATCAGCGGGGACAGACTCGTTGCAGACTTTCCCCTGAAGAGAAAAGTGTCCGTTTTTGCGTTGGCGTGAGGAAGTACATCACTAACTCCTTCAGACGGAAGGAATGGTTCAGCTGGGGCTGTTATGCAATGTGAGCTTCAACATGAGCCCAAATATGAATTTGTCATATTTGTCAGACCATGATATGCCCATAAGTAGTCTTTACTCAATGGCTACAGGGGATGGCTCACTCTGCAACTGCATGGATGAACCGAGATGCATCATCAGCGACAGTGGTGTAAAGTACTGTACTTAAGTAAAATTTTGAGGTATCAGTATTTTTACTTTACTGTAGCATTTCCAATTGTCTGCACTTTTACTTCTAACTCCACTACATCTCAGAGGCAAATGTAGTACTTTTACTCCACTACAATTAAAATGCCCCCTTGTCTGACACCATTGGGTGCCACCAAATGGGCCTGATACTCTATTGTCCCACTTGACTTTCATAGTCTGGTTGGCATACCAGTAGGTGTTGCATGGTTTCCAAAACAAATTCCAAAATATAATGTTATATTATTTTAGACAATGGACATATAATAACTTGTGAAATGGGATATTCTGCATAATGAGTACTTTTACTTTTGGTACTTCAAGCATATTTTGATATTTTACTTGTAACAGTGTTTCCACATTGCAATATTGATACTTTTACCTAAAAACGTGAGTAGCCTACATTTTCCTCCTCTGCAAGTCCCAACACCACTGCATGGTGGTGCGTTTGGCTGGCAGGCAGAGCATAGAGAATCAATTAGATCTGGGCTGACGGGTGGCTCCCTGGCCATCAGTGTGACAGAGAGCTGAGGAATGTTAACGGAGCCTTTAGCAATCAGCAGTGTGTCGACGGGGACACGCCGAGCCTCGACGGGATCCCGGGGATCAGCCTGGGATTGATGCTGAAGAGCATTGCCAGCGCTTCTAATACGTGTTTACGATCTTTAATTAAGTTCTGTCCACTCAGGGACAGAGTCGGTGTCAACCAAGCGCACTCTTTGGTTCAATTAAGCGTGTGTGTGTGTGTGTGTGTGTGTGTGTGTGTGTGTGTGTGTGTGTGTGTGTGTGTGTGTGTGTGTGTGTGTGTGTGTGTGTGTGTGTGTGTGTGTGTGTGTGTGTGTGTGTGTGTGTGTGTGTGTGTGTGTGTGTGCGTGTGTGTGTGTGCTGGAGGGAGGGAGAGAGAGAGAGAGAGAAAGCAAGTATGAGACTGAGATCTAGTCCAGTGGTCCTCAACCTTTTCAGGCCGCGACCCCCAAAATAAACATATTTCAACTGGGGACCCCCCACCCTGCACAAGCACTTGGAATTGTAGGAGTTGGCATTACATTTAGTTTGACTCGATCTATTCCATTCTGAAATGAGCTGATCTACATGCTCACAACGCCTCATGTAGATCTGCTATTTTCACAATTTCGACCTCTAATATTTGACAATTTGACCAATGTTTGACCAGAGGTACTAAAAAGGTCTACTAAAAAGTCCTTAAACTGTCACTTCAGAAATGTGCAGATACCATGTATACACTTATACTGTATGTTGGTCTGTTTACTGTTGAGTGAGACAACAATGTTTGTAACTATTAGCTACATTTATAATGTGGGGCCCCCCCTGGGGGTCCCGACCCACAGGTTGAGAACCACTGATCTAGTCCACTATCCAGTGTGCCCGTGCACTTTCTGTAGCTCATTGTTTCGCCGTGCTTCACGTGCATTTTACAATTTTGGAAACGATTGAAAATACGTTTACAAAATGATTTATTTTAAAAAGCTGAAAATGTGCCCAGGGTTAACGTGGTCAAAAGGGCATTGATTTGGGTTATGAAAGCAAAGAAGTTAATATTAATACTTTTCTGACCACATTTGGGTTTCACTCAAGGACTGCATTTCCCAGCATCCACTTGGGTCTCACAAGAGCAGGTGTTATGATCTATGGGACCAGTTTACAAGACCAATTGAATGTGATCCTGGAGAAAATAGCTGCAGTAAATTGATAGGCACCAGAGTTACAGTACACTCTCCGCTTCTATAAACATGGGAACAGATAGACGCACAAGGCTGCCATATTGACTTTGTCATAAATACTTAATGAACACAAGTAGCAAATGAGTTTGCCTCTTATGTATTGATTGATAGATTGAATACTTTATTAGTCAGAAATGTAACCAGCATACCGTACAGAAAGACATCACGACTAAAAGGATAACACAAATGTCCTATAGGGACTTTCCATTGTGTACCGGATGTATACAGTATATTCAATTCATAGCATAAAAACTCAAATCAAAATCATCAACAAATACAAACACTATGTACTGTATATATCATCATTTAGCATTTGTATGTAATGTCACACAAAAATAGCAATCAGTTTATACATGCTCACAAGTTCAACATGACGCAATGCGACATGTAAGCTTGTAGTTGGGCTATTTTGGCTGTTTGGCATAACATGCAACAGTATGTGCTGTGATAGAAATAGGGACACCAGGTTTCAAAGTGGTTAGATCTGTGCACATACTTACCTACCTTCCGAATGACAGCAAAGGTATGAGATTGCATGACGTGAATGCGTCAGGATTACATTGAAATATCTTGTCCTGACATTAGTATTGGTGGACTTCCACCTTCCTCTTGAAGGTACTGTACAAGTAACACAGCAGCACCACGTACAGAGCCTGGTCTCTTTGAAAACCCCACAGTCTCTAGTCGATAATCCCCGCTGTCGGTGTACAGACCAATCACATGCCTCCTCTGACACACATGGAGTTACCAGATGCTCCGTTTCATCTGACAGCGACTCAGCGAGGAGTTTCACTGGGAGGAAGCAACACGTGCGGAGATGGAATTGAATCAGTGTTTCCAAACCAAGCCCCCCCCTCACACACACACACACACCTTGGAGCCCCCCTTATTACATCTGGCAACAGGCACGTGCACAGTGCACACATAGATATAAAAGGGGGCTTGAGGCCCTGCCCTTTTACCCTTCTGTAAAAAAGTGCCCTCTCCAGACAATGAATGCAGTTTTTACTCTGGTGAAAGAAATGCAAATGCCCCTCTTTCCATGCCATACCTGAAGGCAACATTCACGAGAAGTGCCTTGTCCAAACTCTCCTGAATTGATTGTAGCATCTTATGTTGAAAGAATTGCCCTCTCTCTGTGTAGAAATCTATGCCATACGCCACATCTCCAGTATTGACTCGATTAAATGCTTAGTTCAGTGTCGTATCAAGCACCGAAAATAGCCGACCTCGTTGTGAGCTTGGAGGACTGATATTTTTGATATCTTTCACCAAAAGGCCCTTTTAGAAATGTCAGCCCCTGCCTCTCTAACATTCTCTGCACCTCCCTGCACCCCCCACACGTACGGGCAAGCACGCGCACACGCGCACACACAAATATCAAATCTGCTACAGTATGCTCACACTGAGTCGCAACATGGTTTAGAGATATCAAGCTGGCCTCAACAGCTAGTATTTGGGGATCCTTGGCATGTACAAGTTTGGGAACCCGTAGTTCTCCATGAGACTTCATAGCACTCTCCTATCCATCCATTCAGAGAGGCAAACGAAGGCTTTTCCTTGGAGTCGTCTAAACTTTTATCTCCAGTGCAGGGCTGTGGAGCTCGGGGCTACAGCAGAGCCTGATCACATTACACACAGAGTTAACAGCTAAAGAACCTGGGAAATCCACTGGGTTTTTGGAGGCAGAAAGAAGTGGCTTTGTGGGCCTCACAGGAAGGAAGGGCTCCTCCGAGGCTGAGGCTGGCAGATTATACAGCGCGGTGTGCTGGGGGCTGAGATGCCGCCCGGGGCCCACGGGGGGCGCTGTGGAGCACTGCTTCTCAAACAGTGGGTCGGCACACATCTTTGGGTCGCGGAACCAATATTTTATGGGTCGCGAGTAGTCTCGCTTGGCCAGACTGTTGCTCCCATCATACAGTCTGGAATAACGTAAAAAGAACGGTGAGTATCCGGTTAAAGCGGAAGTGAAGCCTAGCACCCCACTTCCGTTTCGTTTTTAACATCGCACACATTTATCATTATATAAATAAAAATCATCTAAGCTTATTTAGCTTGCTGCTTAGCAGAAATGACATTTTAAAATATATTTTCTTGAACGGTAATGCCAGTTTCCATTACTCGCCGTTCAGGAGGTGTAGTTCCAGACTCTACATAGCATTTCAGAGATTGTGGAATAGTTGTCTGGCTAAGCAAGACTAGGTTGCGAGTAAATATAAATGGAATATATCGTCGTTGTCTGGTGGAAACCTTGTATCTCCAAAACCGTTTTATATTTATCATTTTAAAAATGATTTAAACTAGTGAAAACAGCCGATCTACAAGCACACAACGCCTCGCACCGCGAGGCCTTGTGTGCTTGTAGATGTTTTCACTAGTCTTGTGCGACAGTCTTGTATGATGAAGCAGGGCTTTACTTTATGAAAAAACATACAAATTTTAAACTTGGAGATACGAGGTTTATGCCCGACAGTGACGATAATATCAGATCCACAACCTCCCAATGTGGCACAAAGTGACGCGTTGTGTGCTTGTAGATCTGCCATTTTCACTAGTTTTTGGGATCTTGAACTAAAAGTTTGGAAACTGCTGCTGACTGTGGAGCACCAGGGATGGCTGGTGGTGGTTAGAGAGAGAGGAGAGAGAGAGAGAAGAGAGAGAGAGAGAGAGAGAGAGAGAGAGAGAGAGAGAGAGAGAGAGAGAGAGAGAGAGAGAGAGAGAGAGAGAGAGAGAGAGAGAGAGAGAGAGAGAGTCCTCTGGTGTCAAAGTTCAATCATGAGCATCGACAGGAGGGGAATAAATATGAGGCAATGTCCACCAATATTCACTGAGAGTTACCGTTCAAACGCTTCTACTGTCTTTCTTCTCTCTCTCTCCCCCCCCCCCCCCCCCCCTCTCTCTCTCTCTTTCTGTTATGCTTTCTCTTTGTGTCTTTGCCTTCCTCTCATTCTAATCCTTCTTTTCATCGTCTCTCTTCTCTTTGTCTCTCTCTCTCTCTGTGTTTCCAGTGTCTTTGAGGACAGAACGTCCTTGGAACAGAAGCTGCTCTTCAAACATGTTTGATGTGAGGCTTTTGTTGCACAATGCCAATATCTCTCTCTCTCTTTCTCTCTCTCTCTCTCTCTCTCTCTCTCTCTCTCTCTCTCTCTCTCTCTCTCTCTCTCTCTCTCTTTAATTAGCGTTATTAGTATGACAATGACATACATGTGCACATAAAAGCAGAATGATTAAATGCAGTAAAGGTTATACAACAATTATGACGTCAGGTGATAAATTAAACAAATTAACAATATAATTCTTCATTCAGTCCTTTTATTAATTTAGCTTATTGACTGACTGGCATAGGGCAACACAACAGATAGTGTAAGGGGCAACATACTAGTCCATATCTGTCAAACAATATTACTTACTATTCTTAATTATATGGAAATCCTATTCCAATTGCCTAGACTAGAGCATGCAGTGGTTCTCAACCAGTGGGTTGAGACTAGCTCTGGTCCATAGTGTTAGAAGGAGTTCTCGGTCAGTAATGATCCGGTGAGCCAGCAGGAAACACTGCACACCTCTTGTCTGTTGTAAAAATAAAAAAATACAGTTTCGCTACTCACCAAAACAAAGATTTGGAAGTTGAAAACCTACTTTCCTTAGTGGAAGCACTCGGAGCCCCCCCCCCCCCCCCCCCCCACCTCACATCTAAATACACTTTTTGTCCAGAAAAGAAAATTATTAGAAATTATAGCTACTCCACACCACTTTCCGATGAAATATTTCTTTTCTGGCCAACAATTGAATTTTAGACATGAGGAGGGAGGCTCCGAGTGTTCCCACTAAGAATAGGCTTTCAACTCCCAAAAGCCGTCTTTGTTTTGGTGAGTAGTTTTTTTAAAACAGATGAGAGGTGCACAGCGTTTTCTGCGGGCGCACCGTATCATTACTGTGAAATAGCGTCAGTAATGGGGTACTCCTACTATGGACCAGAGCTAGGCTGAGACATGGTTTTAGGGGGTCCCCAGATGACAGTGAAGAAGTGACAATTTGAGGCCTTTTTTCCCCTTAAATCTTTATCCCACAATTTTGTAACCGATCTTTCACCCAGTGCCAATTGTCTAAAGTAATCATTGGGTGCTACACTCCCTCTGCCAACCTGGGGGAGAACAACGGACTGACCTCATACTTCCTTCTATGCACAAGGAGTCCAAGCTGTTTTCACCTGACAGGGGTAGTTTCCCCGTTTGGACATGGCGTGTGTGGAAGGAACATGTTATTCCAACCAGTTCCTTTCCCCTCCTTCAGGTGCCCCGGCTGACCAGGGTCTCCACTCCGAACCTAGGGTGTGGGCACTGATGACACAGAGGAGAGAACACGCCCACAGCGTCCCCAGCGGGAATCAAACCCAGGACCTTCTAGCTGTCTGGCGACAGTGCTACCGACTACGCCACCGTGCCCCCACAATTTAAGGACTTTTAAGACCATTTTAATACCCACATAAAAAAAGGAGAAAGAAAAGGAAAAGACCATTACGGCAAAAGTAATCAACAATCTTAAACTATACTATAATAACTGTTCAAACATTGGCTAAATTGTGAAATAATATGAGAAAG
Source organism: Nannobrachium achirus (assembly GCF_963921795.1). Lineage (NCBI taxonomy): Eukaryota > Metazoa > Chordata > Actinopteri > Myctophiformes > Myctophidae > Nannobrachium > Nannobrachium achirus. The sequence continues at coordinate 38,327,741 of NC_137823.1, forward strand.
AAGCAAACATTGTGAAAATAGCAGATCTACAAGATCACAACCCTATTTGAACAATATTTATCTGTGGAACCGAGTCAAAATGCCTCAACTCCTATATTCCAAGTGCTTGTATAGTAATATACAGTAAGCATCCTTGTATTTGCTTATAAGCAGCCAAATGACTGGTAACTATTACAGTATATATATAGTGGTCTATAATCCATGGTCTATAAGTTATGAATGAAAACTTGGGTCCTTGAAATTTAAAGGACCCCAGAGTTATGGAGGTCCATGGTCTATAATGCATGAATGAAAACTTGGGTCCTTGAAATTTAAAGGACCCCAGAGTTATGGAGGTCCATGGTCTATAATGCATGAATGAAAACTTGGGGTCCTTGAAATTTAAAAAGTTTGAGAATCACTTATTTATAGAAGGAAGTTGGACTTGTTCCACACCTGACCATCACAGCCTTGAGTATGGGAAATGTGGGGGGTGGGCAGATTTAGCTGTCTAAACACTGACAAAATATTTGCCTTGGAAAATTACTCAAGTAAGTACAGTAAGTAAGTAAAGTACTCAATAAAATGTACTTAGTTACTGTCCACATTGTGTGTGTGTGTGTGTGTGTGGTGTGTGTGTGTGGTGTGTGTGTGTGTGTGTGTGTGTGTGTGTGTGTGTGTGTGTGTGTGTGTGTGTGTGTGTGTGTGTGTGTGTGTGTTGTGCGCGTGCGCTGTGTGTGCGCGTGTGCGTGTGCGTGTGTGCATTCGTGGGTGCGTGCGTGTGTGGGTGCCTGCGTGCATGTGTGTGTGTGTGTGTGTGTGTGTGTGTGTAAATTCCCTGTATATATCTGTAGCCCTGCACACAAAGTTTTCATGCTAGACAATCTACAGGTACATGTGTCCATCTTGGAAGATCTTCATTTACTTCAATATTCTGAATATTGTTGTATTGTCTATTTTATACTTTGCTATTTGAAAATAGACAATCTACAAGCTCACAATGCGCTGCATGGAATCATATTGTTGGAGTCCCTGCTTCATATCTCTCTTAGCTCTCTCAAGTTGTCCCTGGCCTGATGGCCTGATGAAACTTGAAGACTACCGGTTTGGGCCAAAATCTTCACTTGCACAAAGAACTAATAAAAATAACCGTCAGATTATTGTTATGGCCCTACTGAACACATTCATGATTCCCTGCACCCAAGAGTTTAAAGCCTTTAATCCCTATCCGAGTGGATCACATTTGGATTATTTGTTTAATCAAATTTATGTTTTATAGACATAATGTCTGCAAGGGATAATTTTGTCACTGATCAGATATCAAAGTGATCCCAATGCTGTTTTGCACTTCCCAAAACCTGAATCTGATCCACCCGGATATATCGGGGATTAAAAGTTTTGAATTTAATTGGGCCCTGGGGATTAGACTTTTTTGTTTTTTTTGGTCATTATCCTGGTCCCTTGTCACCTCATCAAATAAAATGTATGCTATTTTTCTTCCCTGAATATTATCTAGGATAAGTGATTTTCTTTGGTTAAAATAAAGTGTTGAATAGCTTCATATTTGGATAGTTCAGGGGTCTTCAACAGGGGGTCCAGGACCCTTAGTGGGTCCCCAAACTTATACTACAGGGGGGCCACCACATCTTTGTGTGATTAACCAATTGAGCTCTAGTATTCCTATTCCAGTTTGAACATCTGCCAATAGCTGATCTGCAAGCTTATAGATTGGCTATTTTCAGCTAAGAGCAGACCAAGTACAGAGAAAATGGTCACGTTTATTAATAAACAGAAAACATATTTTCAGGTTGGTGACAACATTCCAGCCAATCAGCTTCATTTTGATAGTTTTACACTTCCTTCCAACTTCACGTGTTAAATATGTATCCTGTCTGAGATCTCTAAATTGGTGTCCTGGTCTGAAAATGCATTTTCTGTTTAATAAAGAAGTGGAGGGACATGGAGACTCAATAGGTGTCTTCAACATTTCTCAGGACCCCTTAGCTGAGAGAGAGAGAGATGAAACAGGGACTTACCACTACATATTGTATAGAATTGCGTTGAATTAAACTTATTCATGTCAATAATTAAAGGGATATTCCACTTTCAAAAGAACTTTTGGTAATTTTATCATCTAATCAGGCTTTTGTGAACACCCTGTAGAGATTTTAATTTGCTTCATTCAATAATGATATTTGATATTCATTTTATCAGACACCACCATCCAGGGCCCATTCCTATACAAACCCATGGTAACTTCAAACTTTATTTTAATCATGATATAGTTTCATCAAAAACACCCATCTTTTTTTCTGGTGAATCATACTACCCTCCTTATACTGTACGTGAGCTGAAAGTGGAATATCCCTTTAAAGAGCTGAAGAGACAGCTTCAGCTCTTTAAAGGGACTCGCGGAAAACCGCGAGTCGGGTCGGGTCGAGGCCCGGCACTGCACTCCGCGCGGCGGCGGGGAACGCGCGTGCCGAATCTGAAGCCGGTGGGACGAACGGTTCTCGAGATACGCGGATTACAAACAAACAAACAGACAGACAGACAGAGATTTGTCGCATTTATAGATAGATCCGCAACCGGTACTGTGTGTGCAGAGATCTTCATATATGGGCATAAGTGGACAAAGACAAACAGATGGTCAAAACGGGTCCTATGACAACAGGTATATTGGGGTTTGCATTAAAGGGTGGGGCATTCATGGGGTTTGCATTAAAGGGTGGGGCATTCATTCCCTATTTCAAATTCGGCACGTGCGTTCCCCACCGCAGCAGGTAGTGCAGTGCTCGGCCTCGACCCGACCCGACCCGATACACGATTTTCTGGAACCAGCACGAAAGGTTCGGATTCTGATGTCTGACATCAGGATTTTCCGGAACTGGCACTGTGTCTGCATAGATCTCCATATATGGGCATAAAATGGATGCAGACAGACAAATACAGATATCTCCATATATGGGCATAAATGGACACAGGCAAACAGATGGTCAAAGATCTCCATATATGGGCATAAAGTGGACGCAGACAGACAGATACAGATATCTCCATATATGGGCATAAATGGACACAGGCAACACAAAATCTCTGTGAATGTGTATGTATGTATGTAATCCGCGTATCTCGAGAACCCTTCTTCCCACCGGCACGCGCGTTCTCCAGATATGGGCATAAAGTCTGACATCAGAGTTTTCTGCAACCGGTACTGTGTGTGCAGAGATCTTCATATATGGGCATAAGTGGACAAAGACAAACAGATGGTCAAAACGGGTCCTATGACAACAGGTATATTGGGGTTTGCATTAAAGGGTGGGGCATTCATGGGGTTTGCATTAAAGGGTGGGGCATTGAAGATCTCTGCACACACAGTACCGGTTGCAGAAAACTCTGATGTCAGACTTTATGCCCATATCTGGAGAACGCGCGTGCCGGTGGGAAGAAGGGTTCTCGAGATACGCGGATTACATACATACATACACATTCACAGCACACGCACACTTGTACGCCCGTGTGCACACACACACACACACACACACACACACACACACACACACACACACACACACACACACACACACACACACACACACACACAAACGTATTTAACAAGAACTTTTTGAACACAAACAATAGTAGATGCACAAACTTGGGAAACTCAACAATAAGTGTTTCAGGATACAGATCACGTATACAGGAAGCATCGTCTCCTCCATGCAGTGTGTGTTGACTGCCAATTACCACACAGACACTGAACAGAATTTAGCCAGAATGTCCAGATACTGCATTGATACTTTCTGAGAGTCATCATTTAGATGTGAGTTAAGCACAACATCCATAATACTGATATGAGGTGTTGTTTCACAGCATAGCTTTGTTTTGCTGAGCATTGATTTCCGCTCTCTCTCTCTCTCTCTCTCTCTCTCTCTCTCTCTCTCTCTCTCTCTCTCTCATAACAGGGTGTTGAACAGGGAAGATAAACCAAGCAGTCTGTCTCCAGTGGTAAAGTAAGATGACGTTACTTTTAATTGTTTTTCTAAGCATTTCTTTGAGCATCTATTGATACTGCTGAAACGTGTTGACGTTGCACTATACCCGCTATATAACTGTGTGTGTGTGTGTGTGTGTGTGTGTGTGTGTGTGTGTGTGTGTGTGTGTGTGTGTGTGTGTGTGTGTGTGTGTGTGTGTGTGTGTGTGTGTGTGTGTGTGTGTGTGTGTGTGTGTGTGCGTGCTGTCAACCATCCTGACTCCTTTTGCTGGAGTCAAAAGGGGGAAATGGAGTTTAATTCGCAGACCAAAGAAGCGTGGCTCCAGTTGGCAGCAGAGTGCCAGCTCTGCCCGCTACGCTTTGTGCCCCTTAAAAAGTGCCAAAGGGCACAGCTTTATATGCTTCTATAAAAGGAGAACCCCCGCCGGGAACAAGAGGAGTGCAATAAGGCAGAAAAGGGCAGCAACATCGTGACGTACTGTACACAGTCTACACACGCGCCACACACACATTCATACAGACAGACAGACCGTGGTCCCTGTTGGGACCACGGTCTATACGCTTCATCAGCTGTGGAGCTGGCATGGTCCAGAGAAGGCATTTTTGTTTGTTAAAGGAAATCAACTGGAAACGGGCTTTGTTGTTTGAAAGGATGCTTTTCCTGAAGTCAGACCACCAGTCAGACATTTATTTTTTAAATAAAAGTCAGAAAAACAAAGCTTATGATCTTCAGGACCACGGTCACTATAGCAACAATCTCAGAGCCTTTTATGATGTGATGTCACAATGAGTCAGCGCTTGCGCCGATTTCCTCCGGAACAGCCTGATGTCAACAATCAGCCCTGCATAAGGAGATTCCGAGGGGAACGCGCGTGCCGAATCTGAAGCCGGTGGGACGAACGGTTCTCGAGATACGCGGATTACAGACAGACAGACAGACAGACACGCAGAGACTTCTCGCATTTATAGATAGATGATTAGTCTGTTATTATAAAAAAGGCATGTCATTGAATTTGATAACTGGACAGTTAGAAAGTCATCATAATCAGGGAGCAAGAAAAAAAGTGAATAGAAAGTTGATTTATGCGTGTTAAATACAATGGTTAGACATTTGACATTGAAACTTTAATTAGGTGTTGTTATTAAGGTAAATTAGGTTAATTGGGTAAATTGCTTTGATAGTTGGTCTAATAATCCCTGAGTTGGTGATTGTCTGCCTTTTGCACACTTTTAGTCTTATTAAGGATAATGAGGGGAAAGTCTGTTAACGGTAACAGCATCTCTCTCCCTCTCTCTCTCTCCGCACGCTTGTACGCACACGCACACTTGTACGCCCGTACACACACACACACACACGCACACACACACGCGCACACACACACATAGTATTCTGGGAGAACACAAAGCTGCTGGCTATTGTAGAATTGTTTGATAACTAATCATATAGAAGGCCTACTGTATGTCATTATTAGTAGGCCTATATGTCTTCAACTGGGGGTCAGGGACCCCAATCCAGGGTTATTACAGGGGGCCTGCCAAATATTTGTGTGATACAGTAGGCTATAATGCCTAGCCTACAGCGAGGGTCCCTGCTTGATCTCTGTCTGAGCTAAGGGGTCCTTGACCTGAAAAACAATAAAGTCCCTCCCTGGTTTGTATTATTATATTATATTATATTATATTATATTATATTATATTATATTATATTTAATCCAGGATCATGCAATTTTTATAGCCAAAATGTTTTAAAACAGACAAGCTCACAGTGCGTCGCATCCACGACGCATTGTGAGCTTGTAGGTCTGCTATTTTAGGTGCGACACCCTTGTACTGCGATGTATAAATTAGGCTTCTTTCCCAGAGCAGAACTAGCAGCAGAGAAAGTGAGAGAGTTGCTTGCATCAACAGGAAAGTTGTAGAACAGTGACAAATACTTTGTTTTAAACGCAAGCAGTAGTCCTACAACACCCAGCAACATTGTTGTTGTGTGTGTGCAGTTAATATAGTGCAGAAGATGATCTCAATCAATTGTCCGTCGGAGATTCGCTAAGAAACGGCTGTTGATTACATATCACTCGATCAGCCTGTGCTACTCTGTGACAACAATCAGCGCAGCTGACTTGGATGTTATAAAGCTAAGTACTGTACTACTAATCTTGCATATGTTTAACCCGTGGGGCTGCTAGTTCGTCTGTGTTGATTCACTCGCATTTCGCTGCACTGTCTGTCTCCCTGGTTGCCTGCATGCAGAGTGCAGATGTTGTCCGTCTGTCCGAGTCGCAGCTCGCGTTAAAGACTGGCTTTTGGGTAGGGGGTTGAACTGCTGATGATGGTGCATTCATGGCGCCTCGGAAACAAAGGATAGAATGAAATACTATATGGAAGAACCGATACAACCGCGATATTTACCGATCCAGACACTCACGGTACGATCCATCACGATTTCGGCCGTCTATTGTACCGGTACACACTGAATGAACCGATTCACTCGTATCGCGGATGTTTGTATCACGATTACGATCCGTACCGGTATATCTTCGCATCCCTAATGCACACACACATATAGACTTCCATTCATTTTCTGTGGCCTTACCCTAACCTCTTTCCCTAAACCTAACCCTAACCCTAAACATAACCCTTTTCGTTGTGGGGACCAACTTTTTGTCCCCACAAAGTAGGGAGGTCCCCAGAATAAAACAGGAACACACACACACACACACACACACACACACACACACACACACACACACACACACACACACACACACACACACACACGTATTTAACAACTTTACTTGCGTTCACATTTAACAATAACAATAGTAGAGGCACAAACTTGGGGAACTCAACAATAAGTGTTTCAGGATACAGATCACGTATACAGGAAGCATTGTCTCCTCCATACAGTGTGTGCTGTGTTGACTGCCAATTACCACACAGACACAGAACAGAATTTAGCCAGAATGTCCATATACTGCATCAATCTGAGAGTCATCATTTAGATGTGAGTTAAGCACAACATCCATAATACTGATATGAGGTGTTGTTTCACAGCATAGCTTTGTTTTGCTGAGCATTGATTTCCTCTCTCTCTCTCTCTCTCTCTCTCTCTCTCTCTCTCTCTCTCTCTCTCTCTCTCTCTCTCATAACAGGGTGTTGAACAGGGAAGATAAACCAAGCAGTCTGTCTCCAGTGGTAAAGTAAGATGATGTTAGTTTTAATTGTTTTTCTAAGCATTTCTTTGAGCATCTATTGATACTGCTGAAACGTGTTGACGTTGCACCATACCCGCTATGCTGGAGTAAAAAGGGGAAATGGAGTTTAATTCGCAGACCAAAGAAGCGTGGCTCCAGTTGGCAGCAGAGTGCCAGCTCTGCCCGCTACGCTTTGTGCCCCTTAAAAAGTGCCAAAGGGCATGGCTTTATATGCTTGTATAAAAGGAGAACCCCCGCCGGGAACAAGAGGAGTGCAATAAGGCAGAAAAGGGCAGCAACATTGTGACGTACTGTACACACACGCCACACACACATTCATACAGACAAGACTGTGGTCCCTGTTGGACCAGTCTATACGCTTCATCAGCTGTGGAGCTGGCATGGTCCAGAGAAAGGCATTTTTGTTTGTTAAAGGAAATGAACTGGAAACAGGCTTTGTTGTTTTAAAGGATGCGTTTCCTGAAGTCAGACCACCTGTCAGACATTTATTTTTTAAATAAAAGTCAGAAAAACAAAGCTTATGATCTTCAGGACCACCGTCACTATAGCAACAATGTCAGAGCAATGAGCATCACAGTTAAAACATGCTGATGTCCTCTGAACAACACATAGTTAGACTCATATCGCTGTCACTCATTTTATCGATTGGGAAAACCTATAGGGGACCAATTATAGACCCCTGCTCTAAGATGTTTTTAGCCGTCAAGAAAATCTAACTGAGGGGTTGAAACAAGCTTTTAAATTGATTAACCCATTTAGGCCTAGAATTATTGAACACTTCAACTATTGAAAAATAGCATACAAGCTCACAGCGCGGTACCGAGTGCCGCGCTGCAAGCTTATAGATCTGCTATTTTTGAAAAATCGATATTTTTTCCCTGGTCCCTGGAACAACATATTTTGAGATGGGAGTCCGTGGACAAATACCTGCAATTTTGGGGAGCTTGACAAGAAAAGGTTTGAGAACCACTGATTTAGAGGAAGGATTTAGAAACATTATATTTAGTAACATTTCTTGACAGCAAAACATTTTAAGTTCTGAGAGCAGGGGGAATACCTTAACTTTTTGGATACGATGTATGGTAAAATGTAAGAATCAACACCTTCCGCCGGAGTCGTCATCGTCTGCCAGCACCCGACATAATGGAACCTCATCTTAGAGCTTTATAAGCATTGCTGGTCCACGTCACACTGATAAGAACCTAGATGCGCACGCAGGTCTTCACCAAATGAACCTCGCTGCCCATAGGATACAATGGATAGCGGTCACGTCTATAAAAGCATTCCATCCAACTTTCAGACGCTGTTTTTCTCCCAGTGTGGAGGAAGAATGTTTAGGATTTTTACTGTGATTTCTCACTCTTGAAATATGTAATCCTTAGTTTCTGTTGTTTGTAAACAATAATAGCGATTCAAAACAGTTGTCCTTCAAACCCCACCTCCATTCACCGTCATCGAACAGAGGGAGCGCTGCTCATCACGGGTGCGCAGAGCGTCTACTGCTCGCCCAGCTGCAGTCCATGAAGCCTAATTTATGCTCCGACGGTGTCGCGCACAGAGCTCAGAGCGGTTGCATTGGTGACGCCATATATCAGCTAGTCTCGACGCTCAATACCGTTGCGCAAGGAAGTATATATGTCTCGATAAGGGCGCACCTCACTAGCCAACACACAAGGAGGTTATGAACTGAAAACAGCGCTCCCCAAAACAACAGGTTTGGGGATCTGTTGGGAATTGATTACATGATACAGTCACCTGTGCATTTAGTCTCAATGTTTGTAAACAGAAAATGTGTCTATAGCCTATAACGGAGGGAGAGGTTCCGGTTGGAGCTAGATGAGGCAGCCAGCAGCAGCTTCATGGCTGTATCTGCCGGTTGCATCAGACTCACATCGTTCCATGACTTCTCAAGTAACATTAGTGTCCATGTCACTCAACTCTCTTCCCAAAGTTTCTCACGATGCCAAGCAGCCCCTCAAATAGCCATAGCCTCTGGCTGCAGCTCCCCTATTGTGAAATGGCTAAAAAGAAGTAGCAAACATAGCATTTCTACAAGTTCACAACACGTCACTTTTCTGAACATTAATGACAGGAATTGAAGAAGCCAAATATAGGGATGCCACGTAGAAAGTGGTTATTCTGTCACAAGAAAAAGTATGAAATTAAATGAAATTGAATATGAAATTATTAGTAGTAGTTATTATTAGTAGTAGTAGCCAAGTAGTAGTAGTACTAGGCCTATTATTATAATTAGTAATAGTAGTAGTAGTAGTAGTATTTTAGTTATGTCTTTATGTATCTATTTAGATGTATTTATTCATTCATTAATTTATTTCCCCATTTTCCTCTCCTTTGCAATCGGCTCCGATGGCGCCCCCTTATGGGCAGACACCACGTAACCTGTTGTGCCCTGAAGTGTTAAAGTTAAAGTGGTGTGGTTTGGTGGAGGGTTGATGGATGGATGAATGGCTGCACGTGTCACCTCCTCACCTCCTCATCGCCATGCAGCTGCACACTGAGATGGATCACTGATCTCCCCCTCCCGCCCAACCACAAGGCACTCAGAGTTAGACACACCACTAACCCCAATGGGAGGACTGTTCATCTGTGGATATATCCACCCTGCAATCTCTTCACCTCTCTCTCTCTCTCCCCCTCCTTCCCTCCACCCAAGGCTCATCTCCCGCACTCCTCGCAAATAACAATCAAACCCCCACCAACCCCAAACCCCATATCTGTGTATTGACTGCTGCAAGCTCCGGGGAGGAGAGCAAACATGCCCCAACCCACAACCCCAATTCACTCCCACATAGACAGGCTGCGAAATGGCAGAGAGCTGATATGAGTGGAGATAAAACATGAGGGAGGTCACAAAGGCTGATGGGCTGTGGGAGAGAGAGAGAGTATACTGTATAGGGTTGTGTGTGGGTGGGTGGGTGGGGGGGATCAGTAAGACAGATGAGAGAAGATCGTTCGGCGGTAACATATTCAGCGCTCTCTGACCCAACTGCACATAAATGTTAATTCTGAATTTTACCTTGAGATTTGGTGAGATGAAGTATGGATGGATGGATGGATCCACTGCGTCTTGGAATCCAAATGCTCCAGGTTCGAACCCTGACTCCTCCTGAGTCCTGGCTGCATGTTGAAGTGTCCTGAGTGGTTACCTCCTCTGTCGGTGTGTGAATGTGTGGGTGAATGTGAAGTACATTGAAAAGCGCTTTAAAGGGTCTGAAAGACTAGAAAGTCGATAAATAAATGCAGTCCTACCATTTACCATATGAATGAAGTGTATCATACCGTCGCTATCGGGCAGAAACCTCTTATCTCCATATTTAAACTTTTTGTTTTTTCTCGTGAATTTACACCATATGTGATCACACTACAGCGTCACACAAAAGTAGCAGATCTACAAGCGCTTTGAGCTTGTAGATCTGCTACTTCTGCTGTTTTTGAATTTGAATCCTGAAAAGTAACAGTTCTGGACACGAGGTTTCCACCCGCCAGAGGGGAAATGCAATCCATTTACAGTATTATGAATGCAGAGTATAACATTCCATTTCTCTTATAATACATGTACATCATACATAATGCTCTGGGAAACAGAAATTGCAAAGGCACGGCAATGGCCCTGTCTGTATTGTGTTGTCTTTTGTTAGAGCAGTTTCAGCCCGCTTCTCAGAGTAAAGGCTTTCAGGCAACTTTTGTGCAGCGCTGACTGTGAAGGACCTTTTTTCAGATGTGAATTGACTGGTCCCTGTCTGAGCCCGTCTGAGCTGATTTCCGTGCTCGATAGCCGTGGCGGAAAAGTTTCAATATACTCAGCAGTTTCCAAAATGGCTTGTTTCCACCAAGAAGGGGGGGCCCGAAGCAGAGGCGTCAATTGGGTATGGCACATGGGTATCGCTACAGGGGGAAAAATAAAATATACTTCTTAAAATAAATTAATCATGCCTGTTGCTAAGGTATGGCAACATGAATGGTGTCTTGCATGCGCGCCTTCGCGCTCGTGCAAGACACCAGTCATGTTGCCATACCTTAGCTTTTGCTGAACTGACGCCTTGCACTGGGCTGAAGGAATGAGTTGAAAAGCACCACACGTATCCACCTGAGGAGAAAACACACACACAAAATGGATAGATGCATTTCACACATACACACATGCTTATTGTGCACATTTTAGCCATGCATGTATTTATGTCCCACATAAAGGAGAAACATACAGGGACACAAATATCATAGGTGCAGTAAAGGTTAATTGCGTTCACCAAATCATGGCATATGTTCTCCATGATATAATAAGCAAGTCACGTATTCTATGGGTATAAGTAACAGTGTCTCTGCAATATATGGTGACTGCCATATAGCAGAGACCGCACAATATACAGTACCTTACCAATCATTTTGCCTTCTTTTTGGGCATCCCAAGTTGTTGAAACCCTGTAACAACCAGTCTGTGGGAAAAAAACAAAAAACAAATAGTCTGCACCAATAACCCTGTTCTGAGATGGTATGTAGGAGTGCTGGTATGTAATGACCTTGGCTTCCTCTCTAGGCTGAGGTCAAAGGTGCATGCCATCTCAAGTCTGTATTAGACTATTCATCAACCACAATTATTAGCTGTCACATTATGTAAAGATGTCTGGGTTATCACAGAGATGGAACTAGGCTGATCCTTATACAGAGACTGGGAAAATATATTTTTCAGCAAATGTTTCGGTCATACCGGTAGATAGATATCCCAAGGGGGAAAATCAGTCGCCCAGAGGCAGCACAGCAGTTTAAGGTTTACAAAGTTACAGAATAGTAGTCAGTGCTGTATGAACTTTATGAGCATGACAAAATGAAAAATAAAAATACATTCTCTGTCTGCGGATAATCCTTAAAGCTTTTGTGGAGTGCGAGTCTGTTTCCTTTATGTTTTTGAGACCATGCACCGCCGCACCAACAGTCAACCCTAAAATATAAGGACAAAGAAGGGTTTACTTGAAGAAAGAAGAAGAGGAGCATTCATCAACAAGAATACTATATCTCGGGTGCACGGTTCAAGCAACAACACACTTTTTTGAAAAAGGAAACCAGCACTTTCTTAGATTATTCTTTCTTGTTTATTAACGGGTTCAACCCCAGCAGCAGCTCATATAACAGACGTTTCGGCCAGGAGGCCTTTCTCAGCGTGAATGAAAGAAGGGCTCAACCTGGACTCTCACAGTTACAGTACACTAAGTTGGGGACCCCCTGAAATCCCCCAAGGACCCCTGGCAGTCACCACACGCTGAACTGTCGTCACCATGAACGACCTCGCAGTAGGATCCATCGCTTCAAACATGGATGAGACTCCAAACAAGGTCACTGTGGATGGTATGGTAGTTAGTTGGGTAGATGGTTTGGTAGTTTGGTACAGTAGATGGTCAGATAGATATGGTTTGGTAGAAGATGTTTTTATCTGGTGTAAACCAGATCTTTAAAGAGATGATTTTCTGGCGAGACTTTCAGGAGACTTTCAGGCGACCTATTTGCCGATTGGCTGTCCATGTCACATGGTAACCGAGCTAGTTTCATGATTGGGAGCGGCCCTCCAGACGATGGGTGGACATTACTGCATTAGGGCCAATAGCAGGGGACTTTACCTCTCCTCCAGACTATGGAATCCTGGACTGGTAATGAAATATTTTGTCCAGCAGGGAGCACCATTCCTTCACACTTCACAGGCCAGGCCCTGTGGTCACACATTTCTGGACACCAATGTCTGTGTAACATACATGCATTCATACAACTGCGAGTCTGCCGCTGCGTGCTTGATTTGGCTGTACACGCTGACTTGTTCATCAGGAAACATGCTCCCTCGTCGATTGGATTTTACAAAACAGACCCGCGTCGTCACATTGAATCCTGTTTAAGAAGAGCTTAAAACACAACTTTCTAATGTTACATTGATGACGTGAGGAACGCTAAAGTCGTCTTGGTTACATAGTAGGCTATGCGAAAATAACAAAGCTCAGAGTCGCAAATTCAATGATCGCTGCATCAGCACACACAAAACACGGGCGTGAGAGAAGTAAATGAATGAAATGGACATCACGTTTAGCCGATTCAACGATTCCAAAAGTCATACGATTGGAAGTTATTGCTACATGCGGCTACATGCGTCTCATGCTGGTTTTGTTAGGCAACAGCCAGGGTCCAGGGAGTGCACAGAATTTTAGAGAGGCATGGGCTGACATTTCTAAAAGGGCCTTTTCATACGGATAAAAGTTAAGGGCTCAAGCCCCTTTTGCTGTATGTGCGCACGTGCCTGGCGACCAGCGCATCACATTACAGACTTATAATTTCAATCCGTTTCTTTGCAAAAACACATTTCTTTTAGAAAACATTTGTATTCTTGTTTCTCCCAGTGTTATGGTTTTTAATGTGTAAATATAGCACTTTATTATGGGGAAAAACATGTGTAGGCCTATTTTCCTTTTTTAAATCGCTAAAATAGCGCATTTTTTAACACATTTCCTTAACGGTTAACGGTTAATTAACTGATAAGGCCTGACGGTTATCGGTTAAGAAAAAATCTCCATTTGGCCATCCCTAGACATATAGCCTACAGTAAGTTAGAATATTATGAAATATACATGAGAAAGAACACCAACACTAACTTCAACACACCAATACACCAGATTTTAAATTGACTGTGTGTCGATTCTTGTTTTTTGTTTATTTGAGTGCAAAGACACGGAGCAGAAAACAGGGACCTTCGACAGACTATCTTCTCAGCCAACTCCCTACCCACACTGTTGGGAAATGTCTGCGGCACTATAACTTTGTTCACCACGGAAGTTCCTCTTTGACAGTAATGTAAAATAAAAAATATATGGTTCTCAAAGTGGGTTTCAAATGGACCCTTACAGCAGGGGTCTTCAACAGGGGGTCCGGGACCCCTAGGGGGTCCTCAGATTCACTACAGGGGGTCATCCAAATCTTTGTGTGATAGAATCTTTTGTTTCTCCTTTTTCATATTAACCACTTGAAACCTAGTGTCCTTATTCTGAGAACTTTAGACAAAAATAGCAGATCTACAAGCTCACAACACCTCGCGCTGCGAGGCTATTTTAGGCAAAGGGGTTTAGTGTAGAGGGGGAAAAGAGCAGACTAAGTACAGAGTGAAAGGTCAAGTTTATTAAGTATTATTGACGGTTCAAGTGGTTAAATATTTGAAAACCCAAACGATTAAACTATTATGGAATCTATGAAAAGGTTGTGAGGGTCCCTGCTTCATCTCTCTCTCAACTAAGGGGTCCTTGGCCTGAAAGCGTTGAAGACCCCTGTGTTGGATAGTCAGAGATATATCTCCTCGTTGTCTGTGTGCATAAATAATGCTATGGTTTCCTGCACTTCCCAGCGGCACTACCATTTTGTTCCTCTGTGGCAGTAATGTTAATTTATTTACTCATTTATAGTGTGTACTGTGCTATGTTCTCATTGTATTGGTGCATAATTAATGCTATGGGATTGTGTGCACAGACTTATCAGATGATACATTTCAGTAAAGACACTACTATTGCTGTCGGGCAGAAACCCAGAAACGTTACTTCTCAGGGAATGGAGAAAAGAAAAAACTGTGTTCCAACTTCCAATGGATATTAAATACTTTTCTAAAATATCTAAAAGATGTTGTGAGCTTGTATTTTCTAAAACTTTGCTCCCTATTTGATATTTGATCTGCCTGCATGTCCTCCGGCTTGTGGAGCGTTTATATGAACAGAAACGGTCATGTTCGGGGGAGGGAGGCTGGTCAGTGAGGGCAACCTTTGTCGCTGCACTAGCGACCCCTATAGGCTGGGTGTCGCCTGTCAGCGGGGAATGTTGAATGGGAGGATAGGATGGAGGCGCTACATCCTCCCGGTGAGGGCTCCTCGCTGACATGAAAAATAGCAGATCTACAAGCTCGCAGCGCGGCACTCGGTGCCGCGCTGTGAGCTTGTATATCTGCTATTTTTCAGTAGTTAAAGCATAAAATAATGATACACAGTACTGTGTACCCGTTCTGAGCCAGTATAGGAAACAATAGCAGTGGCAGCAGAAATAGTGCTTTACAACAGTGGTTCTCAACCTTTACAGGCTGTGACACCCAAAATAGTCTTATTTGAACTGGGGGACCCCCCCCCCACCCTGACACGCATTAAGAGTTGAGACATTACATTGTATAACACGGTTCTACAGTATGTTGTGAGGCTTTATGAGCATGTAGATCTGCTATTTTCACAAATTCTGCTTCTAATATTTGACAATTTGTCCAATGTTTAATTTGTCATTTTAGTGGTGTTAAAAAGCCCTTAAATTGTCACTTTGGAAATGTGCAGATCCCTCAATACACTTAAACTTTATGTTGGTTTGTTTACTGTTGAGAGAAAAAAATGTTGCACATTAAGTTAATCATCTGGGGACCCCCCAAAATAATTTGGGGACCCCCCTGGGGGTCCCGACCCACAGGTTGAGAACCACTTTTTTACAATACTTAGATGTAGAGGGGGAGCGGAATTATGACGGGTACTTAAAATTGAAAACACAACTAATATCAAGTGTTTAATTTCTTCATTGTTTGTGTTGCTTGATAAGGCAGAGCAAACAGTGGGAACCGCTGAACCGAATGGAGGTCCCATTATTTTGCATTCAGGGAAAGGTCAGCTTCAAATAAAGCAATTTTCTCCGTTCTTTCCAAAAATGGAGCTGAAAAAAATAATCCAAACGCCACAGCAGCAGAGCGTGTCATCATCCCTAAATGCCACTCTCCCTCGCTATCACTCATAGCACTGCTCCACTGCCCTCACAGCTTAACAGTACACAGGCTGTATGGACTCTCATATCGTTGTTGTCGTGCAGAAAACTCTTATCTCCATATTCTAGCTTTTCCGAAAATGACGTGCCCTTCTTGATCATCACACAAAAGCGGCAAAGTTGCAGATCTGCAAGCTTGTCGATCTGCTACTTGTGTTAGGGTGGGGGTCCCCAGTTCAAATATGAATTATTTTGTGGGGTTGCGGTCTGAAAAGTTTGAGAACCACTGACCTATATAATGTATAGTAAACTGGTTATACAGTACTTGAAATGAAAGACGTTTGAGAACCACTGAATTAAAGGAACCTCAAACTTGTGCTTTAGTACAGTATCCTACTTGAGGACATGCACCTAGAGAAATGAAGTATAAACTTCGGGGTACATGCATTTACTCAACTCATTTGTTGTTCTTGTTGTTTTTGTTTTCTCTCTTCATTTTTTAAATTTCCATCTCAAATCTGTTTTTGTAAAAGGGTAGGCATAATAAGCATTACTTCAGCCTATGCCTTTTTGGTCAGAAATGTGGCTTTATTTTCTAGACAAAACTTTCTTTGTATTCACTATAAAAAAATGGTATGATGCCACAAGAATGACTGAAATAAACTAAACTAAACTAAACTAAAAACTAAACACTTAGTTACTTTGAATACTTTCCCCCACCAGTGAATAATATCACTGCAGAGATTACTACTTAGTCAAGCAGAGAGATATCGTCGTTGTCGGGTGAAAACCCTGTATGTCCAAAACCGTTCCTTTTGCATTTATCATTTAAAAAAATGATTGAAACTAGTGAACAGCCGATCTACAAGCACACTACAAGCACCGCGAGGCGTTGTGTGCTTGTAGATCTGCTGTTGTCACTACTTTTGTGCGACCGCCTTGTATGATGAAGCAGGGCTTTACTTTAAGAAAGAACGTATACATTTGAAACTTGGAGATGCAAGGTTTCTGCTTGACAACGACGATATGCAAGTTGAACAGCCTTTGAATCAGTCTTTTCTCTCTTTCTGTCGTTCCTTCCTTCTGTCCACCTGCAGCCCGTAGCCCTCTCTCTCCACCTCTCTGCCCTTGCTGCTCGGATGCTCATTTCATCATAAATATTGATGAAGTTTGAACCGGCTTTGTTAAAGTGAGGTGTGAAAGCGGATGAGGGGGTGTGAGGGGAGGGAGGATTCTGTCTTATCTGATGGTTTCCTAGTTGAATTTTAAATCTAATCTTTTTTATCTTCTACACTCACCTATATGCACTTATTTTATTTCCGTACTTTTGATAATAAGCTTGGCTACCGCAAAGCCCCAAGACGTGGGATCTACTCTACTGCTCTTAAAGCGTCTCTGCCGGGTGGAAACCTTGTATGTTCTAAACTGTTACTTTTCAGGATTCAAATGTGGTTGAACTGATGAATGATGTTTTCCCTCTACGGCAAATTTGTAGATCGCCTATTTTCACAAAATGTTTGTCCCCAGAAAGGGACGTTGCAGTTCACGTGCAGACTACTATAGCATACTTTTTGATAAAAAAAATAAATGCTTACAAAATCTTTGATCAATGGACATTTTGACACCCAGACAATAACTAAATAATACGAATAATAAATAAATAAAAAATAAAAAATAACTTTTTATAATAAGCTGACTGAGAGGAGTGAAAACCAAACTTGCACGTCAAACTTCAACTCAACTTTTCCATTCAGGAGCATGAAGATTGTGAGGAAAGCACAGTCGGTGCATCCGATCTATCACACACACACACACACACACATACACACACACACACACACACACACACATACACACATACACACATACACACACACACGCACACACGCACGCACGCACACTGTGACAGCTTGTCATGGTCAATGACATCCGCTGCTCTGAAGGTCAGTGGAGGGATGACATCGTATAACAGCACGCAGGCAGTGTTTATGTTGCTGCTGTTGTGTGTGTGCGTGCGTGCGTGCGTGTGTGCGTGCGTGCGTGCGTGCGTGCGTGCGTGAAAATGGGAGTCAGTCAAGGACAAGAACCGTCTGTTTACTGTCAATATTCCAGGATGACCTCCCACTTGGGTAATGACGCCCCCTGGCGATCATTCAGAGAAACTACTTCAGCTCCCGTACTAACGTAGGTAGGAAGGGCCTGTCACTCAAACCGGAGTGACCCGCCTCCAGGCTATATAAGCCCCCGGAGGCGGAAGTAACATCCTCTTTTCACTCTCTGCGATATCACATTCAGATAAGTTGAAACTCAGCCTTTGTATTTTATTCTTCGCGCATTAGCCTAAAGCGGTGGCATTGGAGTCGCCCACCGGCGAGTGTAGAATTATACCCGTACTTAAGAATAATTATTCTTGTCCCGTCCTAAACCGACGGTTTTCCTTTCTATAACAAAGAAGTTTACCGCTTGTTCAGGCTTCTGCCCGAACCAAGCGTGGCCTAGCTTTAGCCGTTAGCTTGTTAGCTCGTCAGCTTCCTTTGTTAACGTTAGCTACAATGCTTCGCTATGAACCCTCTTGCTTTCTGCCGAGGGAATGTATGTTTGTTCTGCTGTTAGCTTGTTAAGGCCTCTGCCTGAACCAAGCGTGGCCTAGCATTAGCCGTTAGCTCGTTGCTCGACAGCTTCCTTGTTAACGTTAGCTACATGTTTCGCTATGGTCCCTCTTGCCTTTCTGCCGAGGGAATGTATGTTTCTGCCTGAACCAAGTTTGGCCTAGCTTTAGCCGTTAGCTCGTTGCTCGACAGCTTCCTTGTTAACGTTAACTACACTGCTTCGCTATGGTACATCGGTTCCACCTGGCTAGGGCAGGCCTCGGAGCCTGCGCTCCACCAGGAGGGCTTAACGCTCTGGATCCTACAGCCCAGGCTGTCCGCCCCAGGCGGCCCGCACCGATAGTCAAGGTGCGGCGCTGCCGTCCGGGGCACCGCTGGTTCAGCAGCGCGCCTTGGTCAAGATGGCGCCAAGCGACGTGAGACACCGCCTGCCGTGCAGCCGACCGCAGCTAGCTCCACTGTCACTGGAGCTGGCGGGTCTGGCGGAGTTACCCGCACCGATAGTCAAGGTGCGGCGCTGCCGTCCGGGGCACCGCTTGTTCAGCAGCGCGCCTTGGTCAAGATGGCGCCAAGCGACGTGAGACACCGCCTGCCGTGCAGCCGACCGCAGCTAGCTCCACTGTCACTGGAGCTGGCGGGTCTGGCGGAGTTACCGCGAGGAAGGTGACTAAGAAGTCTAACAATTTCCCTCCGGTGACCATTTCTCCTACGGGCGCGGTGCCTAAAGAGTAGTTTTGTGATGTGACCGTCGGGGACGTCCCCTTCGACGTGAACTTTAGCAAAACAGTCCGATCCTTCAGGCGTGAATCGGACCTGAGCTCCAGTCAGAGCTAGGGTTCGTACTCAGGATACTCTGAGGACGAGAAGGAGGAGGACATGGCGGAGGAGGATGGCTCTCGCCCTGTCTTTACAGTGAAAGGTAAGGCCCCTGCGGCGCCAGCACTTCAACTGCCCCTCCACCCGCCAGTCAGGCGGGTGGAGCGGGTGGAGCGATGGCAGAGGACGTTGGTTTTCTGCAACGGAGATGTTGGATTCACTAAAGCGCTACAATCCTCATGGAAGTTACACAAGCACAATCTTTTCTGGGTTCTGTCAGACCCCAGTATAGAGTGGTGGGCACGACGTTTATTTTCTGTACCCCGCGTCGGGGAAATGAAAATGAGAATGTCGATGTATATGCCTCCTGTGTCCCAGATAGATCTGTTGAAAGAACAAAGTCTGTTTCTGTCCAACTCTATTGCACTAGCACAGATGACTCCATCTTGCATGACTCCTGTAAAAGTGTTGAAGTCCTGTCAGGACTTTTTAATCAATCAGGGGTTTTATCAGCAACCAGTATTGTTAATGTCAAACATTTATATGGTTCCTCTTACACGCGAGGGGAATATCCCTCGCGTGAACAATGCAATGAATTTAACGATGAGTCACTAATTCTGTCGGCCTACTATGAGCCCTCGTCACGGGACAAGCATGAAGGCCATAGCGCAGGTATTAAACGTAAAAGTTCCTCCCCTGTCAGGGGAGAATGCTTTAGCTGCGGACATTGTAGAGGGGGATTGTGTTGGGGCAGGGGTCCGTGGTGTCACCCGGTTCCCCTCCCCCCAAACGAGGACGTTTATTTTCCCCGCGTCGGGGAAAATAAAATGAGAATGTCAATGAATATGCCTCTTGTGTCCCAGATAAATCTGTTGAAAGAACAAAGTCTGTTTCTGTCCAACTCTATTGCGCAGACGGCTCCATCTTGCATGCCTCCTGTAAAATTGATGTAGTCCTGTCAGGACTCCTTTGTCAATCACAGGTTTTGTCCGCAACCAGTAATGTTATGTCAAACATTTAGATGGTTCCCCTTACACGCGAGGAGAATATCCCTCGCGTGGTCAATGCAATGAATTAACAATGAGTCACAAAATTCTGCCGGCCTACTAATGAGCCCTCGTCAAGGGTCAAACATAAAGGCCTTCCCCGCGTCGGGGAAATGAAGATGAGAATGTCAATGTATATGCCTCTTGTGTCCCAGATAAATCTGTTGAAAGAACAAGTCTGTTTCTGTCCAACTCTATTGCACAGACGACTCCATCTTGCATGCCTCCTGTAAAATTGATGTAGTCCTGTCAGGACTCTGTAGTCAATCACAGGTTGTATCAGCAACCAGTAATGTTATGTCAAACATTTAGATGGTTCCCCTTACACGCGAGGAGAATATCCCTCGCGTGGTCAATGCAATGAATTAACAATGAGTCACAAAATTCTGCCGGCCTACTAATGAGCCCTCGTCAAGGGCCAACATAAAGGCCTTAGGACAGGGGCTAAGATAAATGCATTATCAGCAACCAGTAATGTTAATGTCAAACAATTATGTGGTTCCTCAAGCGCGCGAGTGGAATATCCCTCGCGTCGACAATATGACTCCTTTATGCATGCCTCCTGTAAGAATGATGGAGTCCCGTCAGGACTCCTTAATCAATCACAGGTTTTATCGGCAACCAGTAATGTTAACGTCAAACAATTATGTGGTTCCTCATGCGCGCGAGTGGGCTTTCCCTCGCGTGAGCGATGCTATGAATTTAACTTTGAGTCAGAAATTCTGTCGGCCTACTATGAGCCCGAGTCAAGGGACAAGCATAAAGGCCTTAGAGCAGGTATTAAACGTAAAAGTTCCTCTCCTGTCAGGGGAGAATGCTTTAGTTGTGGGCGAGTCTGTTTATCAGTCGAATCGCTTTGCTCTTCCTGTTGCTCTATCGAGCGAAAACCGAACGCTTCCGGTTTCACCGGATACGGATTCGCTAGCTCCCCGCTTCCGGTCCGGCCGCAAAAAAGCTCCGCTAGTCAAGCGGTACAATCAGAAGGTGTTCCCGCCTTGCGGCCTATTGAACCCCTGCGCTCCGCATCCGGGTGTTCCGGATACGGATACGCAGGTTCCCCACTTCCGGTCCGGCCGCCAAAAAGCTCCGCCGTCACGGAAGCACAGTGGTGGGGTTTCTCTCGCTCAAAACACGCTAGCACGCTGCGCGCGCCAGTGGAAGTTATGCAACCCGAGCCATTGGGTATTTCGAACGATAACCAGGGGTTACAGGTTACAGTTCGCAGACATACCCCCGCTTTCGAGCAGGGTTATTCATACCAGGGCGCGTGGTTTAAAAGCAAATCTTTTGAGAGAAGAGATCAGCTCCTTGCTAAGCAAGGGTGCTATAGTGGAGCTGGACAGGACCCAATCCCGCATGGGATTTTGGAGCCGTTATTTCCTGGTGCACAAAAGGGGGGGGGGGCTACGTCCCATCCTGGACCTAAAGGCACTAAACGTGTACCTGAAGAAATACGTTTTCAGGATGCTAACTGTACCCACCATGTTACGGTCGGTCAGGCAAGGGGATTTCCACTGTTCAGTGGATCTGAAGGATGCTTATCAGCACGTCCAGATTTATCCCCCACACAGGAAATTCCTACGGTTCGCCTTCGAGGGTCGCCTGTACGAGTATACAGTACTCCCTTTCGGTCTGTCACTGAGCCCGAGGGTTTTCGTGAAAGTGACCGAAGCAGCCATCGCCCCGCTGAGACAGCAGGGCGTCAGGTTGGCGTCGTACTTCGACGATTGGATGATTTCAGCGAGCTCCGCCCACGAAGTGGCGCGTCACACACAAGTGGTTTTGGCTCACCTGAAGGCCTTAGGTTTCATAGTCAACCACGGCAAGAGCATGCTGACTCCAGCAAGTCGTCTTACATTCATTGGGGTCCTTCTGGACTCATCCGACATGTCGGCCCGTCTCTCAGAGGAGAGGGTGGACAGGTTTCGGGAATGTCTCGACTCCTTTCAAGTGGGCCAGGAGGTCACTTACAGGAGTTGCATGGTACTGACGGGAATGATGGCTTCCGCAGTACATCTGTTGCGTTTGGGCAGGTTTCATATGAGACCTTTTCAAAGATGGATGTTATCCCTCGGGATCCCGCCCTCCTTGAAGTACAAGAAGGTTACGGTTTCCCCTTCCTGCGCGATCGCCCTGTCTCCGTGGCTGGTGGAGGGGTTCCTCACCAGCGGAGTCTCGATTGGCGAGGTGGTTTCCCGCAAGTCGATCACGACAGACGCCAGTCTCAGTGGATGGGGAGCCACTTTCGAGGGGCTCACAGCGCAGGGGCTTTGGCCTCTGGAGATGAGGGGTCGTCACATCAACTATTTGGAGTTGATGGCTATACTCCTGGCGCTCAAGCATTTCGAGCCTTGGATTTTGCATTGTCACGTCCTGGTCAGGACAGACAATACGACGGCCATGTTTTATGTCAACAAACAGGGGGGCCTGTCGTCGTTGCCACTGGACCGTCTGGCTCGAGAATTGACGGTTTGGTGCTTGTCGCGCCTCAAGTCGATCAGGGCCTTACACGTCCCAGGTCTCCTCAACAGCGGAGCAGATCTCCTGTCCAGGGGAGGTTCTCGCTACGAGGTTTGGTCTCTCCACCCCAGGGTGGCGAGCCAGTTTTTTCGCAAGTTCGGTCAGCCAGTGGCGGACCTGTTTGCGTCAGCGGAGAATACGAAGTGCCCGTTGTTCTTCGCGGTGAAGGGCAGTCCTCCCTTGGGGTTGGACGCCTTAGCGCACACGTGGCCGAGAGGTCTACTGTACGCGTTTCCCCCCTTCGACTTAATCCGACCCACTCTGGAGAGAGTCAGGAGGTTCGGTCTGGAGATGCTCCTGGTGGCTCCCTACAAGGGCACGTGGAGGTCGGCGATCGCCCCTCTCCTTTGCGAACCGGGTTGGCAGCTGCCTCAGTGCAGGGATCTGTTGAGTCAGGCCAGGGGGGAGATCTTCCACCAAGACCTGCAGGTCCTAGACCTGTGGGTTTGGCACGTGAAAGGTTAAACCTGCTGGCGGCTGGTTTTTCTTCTGAAATGGTTGCTACCATTCAGAGTGCTAAGGCGCCTTCTACGAGGGCGTCTTATGATGGAAGGTGGAATGCCTTTGAGGACTGGTGTGAGTCGCGTGTTCCACCGGTGGTGGCCCATGTGGCGTCAGCCCAGGAAATTCTGGAATTTGTGCAGGACCGCTTGAGAAGTGGTCTTGCATTTTCTACCCTTAGGGGGTATTTGGCGGCTATTAATGCCTGTCACCTGGGGGTGGCGGGCAAGGCACCTTCTAAAGTCCCGGAGGTCATCAAGTTCATGCAAGGAGTTGAACGTTTGAGGCCGGTGACTAGGTCTTTGTTCCCAGTTTGGGATCTGCAGGTGGTTCTAGGGGGCCTATGTCGGGCTCCCTTTGAGCCGCTTGTAGGGATGCCTTTGAAACTTTTGAGTTTCAAGACGGCTCTTTTGCTGGCTTTGGCCACGGCTAAAAGAGTTGGTGACCTGCAAGCTCTCTCGGTGTCTGCGGAGTGCATGCAGTTTATGAACAATGATCTCAAGGTGTTGCTCAAGCCTCATCTTAAGTTTGTTCCTAAGAACATGGTGGTTCCTAAGGAGCCTGTTGTTCTTCTGGTTTTTCATCCTCCTCCGTTTGTCTCGGTGGAGGATGAACGGCTGAATTGCCTTTGTCCTGTCAGGGCATTGAAGGCCTACTGTGACAGGACTGCTGGTTCTAGAGCTTCTTCTCAGCTCTTCGTGGAAATGGGCAATGTTCTTGTCAGAAAGCCGGTGTCTAGACCCACTCTTTCGAGGTGGATTGTGGATGCTATTAGGCTGGCTTACTCTAGTGCGGGTGTGGAAGTGCCGGCGGCACTTAAAGCCCATAGCACTAGAGGTGTG
This sequence comes from Nannobrachium achirus, assembly GCF_963921795.1. Lineage (NCBI taxonomy): Eukaryota > Metazoa > Chordata > Actinopteri > Myctophiformes > Myctophidae > Nannobrachium > Nannobrachium achirus. Next base: position 38,352,026 of record NC_137823.1, read on the forward strand.
GCTACTTCGTGGGCACTGGCAAAGGGAGTCTCCGTTCAGGAGATTTGTGTTTCGGCGAATTGGTCTTCGCCTTCTACCTTTGCAGCCTACTATCACCTGGATATCGAATCCTCTTCGCTAGCGCATTCGGTTCTGGGTGCAGTTGCCTCCTCTACGTCATAGAGGAGTCGGATCTTCCCCTCCCACAGGTGGGCATGTAGCCACCTGGGGTATTTTGGGGGGGACCCTGTGTTTTCCTTATATAGTGTGTCTTACTTATAAGGCGGACTTGTCCTTTTCATTTAGTTGAATGAGGCGGACTTCGGTCTATCAGGGTCTCTCCTTATTTTCTCATGCCTTCACACCCAGGTCCGGTGGGCCTGGGACCTTCTGGGTGATGGGTCACGCCCGTTTGGGCTGTGCTCACCCGTATGAGGGGTGTGTGGGGGTATGAGAGTAGGTTGTGGCTTAGAGGGGAGTTTAAGAATCCCAAGTGGGAGGTCATCCTGGAATATTGACAGTAAACGGTAGGTTCCGTACGGAACCATTGTTTTCTTAGATATGGAAGGATGACCTCCCACGTAATGCCCCTCTGTTTCACTGAATGTGGCAGAGAGTGGTATTAAGAGGATGTTACTTCCGCCTCCGGGGGCTTATATAGCCTGGAGGCGGGTCACTCCGGTTTGAGTGACAGGCCCTTCCTACCTACGTTAGTACGGGAGCTGAAGTAGTTTCTCTGAATGATCGCCAGGGGGCGTCATTACCCAAGTGGGAGGTCATCCTTCCATATCTAAGTAAACAATGGTTCCGTACGGAACCTACCGTTCTGATTCCCTCCAGTCACACACACACGTGCATTTGTGGCAAGTTATTTAATATGGGATTTTGACAGCTGGCTTCACCTCATACCGGCACACCGTTCTGGCACCGAATCGCCACGTATTTTGTTTTTAAAAACGTGTAATTTGGACTAATCAGAACTAACAAACTAAACTAACGATTGTCTCTCAGCCAAACAGAAACATGTTGAGAACGTTGGTGGAATTTAATTTGTTGTAGAGTCCGCCTAGTACTTTATCCATTTATTTGCACGCACACACACGGACAAATGCCATTTTCTGAATCTTTTATGATTGCAAAAGATATTGTTTCTTTATACACAAACTAAACACGGTTTAATTAAAAGAACAGCAGCAAAGTAGAGCATTTATAGTGCCTATAGCTGGGATTGTATACTGAACTCCTGGCTGTCAACTCTCACTCACAACCACCTACGCTACCGGCAGAGTTGATGTACTTTAGCTTGTGTACTGCCTACCATGGTGTCCATGGTGATGGCCTGAGTTGGCTATGAGACAAACTAAGGCCATGGGCAAGTTAATGTGCATGTCTGAAACCCTCATGCAATGCATGTCCATACTGTCTCTGACCACCAAACTTTTCGTTGGAAAGGTCCGACTTTCCGACGTGCAGCTTTCCGAACTATTCGGGGTAATTCTTTTCGAGTGACGTCATTTTGTAGTTGAATCGGACGTTTCCGACGAAAGGTTTGGTGGTCAGAGACAGTATGAACGGCCCTTTACTACTTATAGTTACTACTCCCAGAAAGAAGCAGCTTTACGTAGATGTACCGTACTGCGATAATGTTGGGAGCTGCCATTTGTTCTGTATTACATAACTCTGAGAGTGTACTGGAACCATTCCATTCCATTTGTACACTCTCAGAGAGGGTCTCTTTAGGCTCCCGGTGGTCCTTGGACCCAATGCTGTGTGTGCCGTCCGTGCGTGAGTGCATGCGTGCGTGAAAATCATGCAGTTCATAGGAAAATAAACAACCTATCATTAGCAAAACAAAGCGATGCAGTGTAATTAACTCACTGGCTTGATTACCTGTAATCATCTGCTGCAATCGTTTAGATACGTTCCCTCCAACGCCACAGGAGCGACAGAATGACAGCCAAAAAAAACAACTAAAAGCTGGAGTTCAACGTATAATGAGTTGTGTTCAATTTTGAAAACATGCAGAACAGGGACGTGCAGAGAATGTTAGAGAGGCAGGGTCTGACATTTCTAAAAGGGCCTTTTGGTGAAAATATCGAAAATAGCAGACCTTGAGAGCTTGGAGGTCAGCTATTTTCGGTACTTGATACCACACTAAACTAAGCATATTCAAGTCAATACTGGAGATGTGGCATAATGGCAAGGATTTCCACACAGAGAGGGCAATTCTCTGCGTGGAAAAAAAAAAGAAAAAAGAAGATCTTTGTAGAATTGATGGAAATACAAGTTTTCAGTCACTACTGTATTGAAAAGAAGATTAGAGAAAAAACAGTATTGTTAAAAAAAGAGAGAAATAATAAAAAATGTGTCTGGAAAATAATTGCGTGAATCACATCGTGAGTTGAGTGAATCGTTGCATGCCTAGAGTCATTGTGTCTCAGTGTCTCATCGTCCAAGCCTCTGGTTGATGTAACATAACCCCAGACATCGCTGCATGTCCTCCTCACAGTTAATTGATTTGGAAATCCATTTAGTGACAGGGAGAGACGTTTTAAACAGGAAGCAATGAGAACAGAGGGGGTCTTGGGAGAGAGGGAGAGGGAGGGGGGGTGTAATTGCATGTTGTTTTAGATAACAAACAAACCTAATTTTGTGTTTTGGAGCTTGTTCTGTGCCGGAGGCTAACAGGAGAACTTCTGTCTATTCAAGTATGTAATCTTTTAATTGGCTCCCATGGAGAAAAAAATAAAATAACCAACTTAAATCACTCCAAGTAACTGGATTTGCAAACGAGGTTGGGGGGAGGGGAGGGGAGGGGAGGGGAGGAGGTGGGCCCGATGCAGTGGTGGAAGAAGTACAGATATTTTTTTAGTGAAGTAAGTACGTTTAAGTAAAAGTGTCAATACCATAACAGAAGAAAATTATCGTTATGAAAGTATTGTACAGTGCCAGCCAAATTAAAAGTACTTACAAAAATTGTTGATCTATACAAGGTCTTGCACCTCACGATGTGACATGTTGCAAGCTTGTACATTAGCTATTTTCCAATATCTGGAGTATAAAATAGAGCTAAAATAGAGTTTTGATTTAATCTACATCAGCTCATCAGGAGCAATTAGGGGTTCAATGTCTTGCTCAAGACACTTCTACACTAACAGGGCAGCAGTGGCTCAGGGGTTGAGTGGCCGCCCAGTTCGATCCCTGGCTCCCCCAGCGTTAGTGGCAAAATGTCCTTTAGCAAGACACTGAACCCCTAGTTGCTCCCGATGAGCGGGTTGGTGGCTTGCATGGTTTCCTCTGCCATCGGTGTATGAATGTGTGTGTGAATGTAATGTACAATCATTGTAAAGCACCTTGGATAAAAGCTCTATATAAATGCACCATTTAACTTTGAAGAGAGCCCAGGTCGAACTGGGAACTTCCATTTCCCAACTGGCCACTCCTCTTCCTGAGCCTCTGTCGCACCTTTACTTTTGTGTAAAAAAGGATTGTTCCCTTCACACCCAAGGCACTGATTCATAGCACTCTTTCATGGCACTCAATTAATTTTATGAAAAAACACAAAAGTTCAAATATGGAGATAAGAGGTTTCTGCCCGACAGAAACATCACTACTTAGTTTCCTCCCAACACTGGGAGAGTAGGGACATGGGCAGCTGGGCGGTGAAGCTTGTAGATCTGCTATTTTTGAAAAGTCGTGAAAATGTGTGCAAATCTTTGAATATATGTATTTTTTAAGCGAACATTTGTAACTGAAATTTTGCTTCTGGGGTGTCCCTGGAACTAAATATTTTGAGATGGGGGTCCGTGGCTAAATACATATAATTTTGGGGGTCCTTCACATGAAGAAGTTTGAGCTTCACTGACATGGAAACATAGGTTTCTTGCACACATTTTCACAATTTTTCAAAAATAGCAGATCTACAAGCTCGCAGCGCGCGGCACTCGGTGCCGCGCTGTGAGCTTGTATATCTGCTATTTTTCAATAGTTAACATTCATGGGGGGCCCACAGTGAATCCTTGTACCCAGGGCCCAGAATTTGGTGTGACGCCCCTGCGTAAACCTCTGATACGTTGCACACATCTCCCCGCGCTTGTCTGCACTGCACAGCTCTGAAGAACATTACACCAAACAGTAACGAGGACATCTCTGTTTGAATGCTGAAAGATATGTCGTTATGAGACAGATTTCTTTTGCCTGTGGAGGTGGGATTGATGTGAGCCCCAAGAGAGAATCTTTCTTTCTCCAAATGAGCTCTCCCCATTTAAATTGGCTGCCCTTCAACCTCCCATTATAGCGTATTTTTTGTCTAATTTAATTGCTCCCTGTTGTGTCTCTGTCATGCATTTTGGAGGTAATGAATTTAACACGCTGGAAAACTATTTTTAATTATTGGTGTCTTCTGACACTTCTGAGCTTTAGAGACCTTTTTTAAAACTCCCTGCTTTTTGCTTGCCACACATAGCCATGGGATAGGAGGGGTGTGTGTGTGTGTGTGTGTGTGTGTGTGTGTGTGTGTGTGTGTGTGTGTGTGTGTGTGTGTGTGTGTGTGTGTGTGTGTGTGTGTGTGTGTGTGTGTGTGTGTGTGTGTGTGTGTGTGTGTGTGTGTGTGTGTGTGTGTGCGTGCGTGCGTGCGTGCGGGGGCGTGTGCGGGGGCGTGCAACTTTATTTTACACTTTGTTGCACAATGGTGTCATGCAAACATAGTGTCTCTTTTCACTATTTATCAAACCACACAACACACACATCACACAGACATCAGAACAGAAAAACGAAATATGTCAGACATTTCATGTATTGACAAATCCTTCCTTATTTCAGAAATAAACAACAAAAACATTAGTGGGCTAGTTTTCTGATACCCCCCACCTAATAACACACATTAGAAAGATTTTGTGAAGGCACCCATGTTCTTCTTTGTTAAATATAAGCCAAACAGAAAGGTACTGAAGTATAATGGTCTTCTGGTATGTGATTAGAATTGATTTTTTCGGACAACAGAGGCACTGCATGGGAGCACTGACATCCATATCGTCATATGCTGCCATTATAATTGCTTATTTCTTTAGCACAGTGATGTTATGACCCTAGGGTCATATGTAGTTTGTCCCTAAGCATGTCTCTCCCCTCATTGCTGCGTGCGTGCGTGTGCTGTGCATGCATGTGTGCGATTGAGTAGTGAGTGGCTGATCGACTACCAGCTACTATAGTGTGAGTGGTGACTGAGTGAGTCTGAATGTGAGTGGCTGACTACTACAACTCTTCGGTATTTACTGATATTTTCCTGAACATTTTCTGCAAATGCATTTTTTTCACAGGTTTCTTTCCCTGTTTTGCCGTTCTAATTGTTATGACATTGTGGTCCAATTAACTAGATATCTTACTCGATCTGTACTCTTGTGTTACAGTATACGTAAGCATATAACATTTTTGTTCTTGATTTGGATTCTTTGTTCAGGAGCCCACCCTGAGGTAATTTACCCATATTTTGACACTTTTAAAATAAACCACTGTTTTTGGATTTCAAACTGGTCTTGACTGGCTGTGTTTGGGGACTGGAAAGGAGGGAGCCCATATTTTGTTTCGCACCTGGTGACCCCTTGGCTTAGCCTAGTTCCAGACCCTGAATCGCTAGCCACACCCCTTTAATTTTTTTGTTTTGGCGATTCAGGGGTCTAGAAGTGCTCTCATTGAAGAGTCCTCCCTCGGTTGAAAATCCGTACGGCGAATCAGCGTCGTGAATCAGTGTCTTGTGATCAGCGTGGGTGGGGGTTTCCCAGAACTCACGTGTGTTTCCAAGTACACCAGCGCTGCCGCCGTACCGTACCGCGCATCGCGTCGCGATAAAATGCGGTAAATTGCGGTAAAATGCGATCGTATCGATCTCGCTATGAAACACCAGTAGCAGGCATGTTATGTTGTGTTTGATTACTAGTTCGTAGTGCTCCTATTCTGAGTGTTTCTTTGGTTAGCAACTAGCAAGTAGCACTAGCAAGCAACAGGCTAGCCACTAGCCAGCCACACTATGTCATGTGTTGGTCGGTGAACCAATCGCTGAAGACTGCCTCTTTTTGGCAACGCCCATCCCTGCAATCGCCTTGGGGGAAAGAACTTTCAGACTGAATAATGAAGTGAAACGAAATGTCAATTCAGGCTGAGTGTCAGGCTACCCTTGGCTGGGTCGTAACAGTGAATTTTTTAAATGTTATATGGAAACAAATGAACCTGTAGTACGGATCCATTTGTTTCTATTGGGGACCCCCTCCATGGGGACCCCTGTGGGAGCCCGGACCCCACTTTGAGAACCAGCGCTTTAGCAGATCAACTGGCTTCTGTGTTTTTCTTTAACACCAGAGAATCTTTGCCTTTTTAGATTTCCAATAGCTGTCACTGTTGAACTTTCACTAAGACCAATAACAGAGGTACACAGTCTCGAGTCATCGAGCAAGCATGACATGACATGACATATAACATAACATGACATGACATTTTAGACGCATGCCATGAAATAGCTGTATGGCCGTGTTTCTCAACATGGGGTTCGGGGACCACCAGGGGTACAAATGGACTCTTACGGGTCTGTAACTCTCGAGAGCATATAAATGGACAAATGGACAAATCGTACAGAGTTAAAAACACACTGAGGATTTTACAGCATATAGATTGGGGTCCCATGGATGAAAGAAATGTACATTGAATGGGGGGTCTGTGGCATAGAGTTATAATAAGAATAGAGAGGACACCGGATATCCCCGCCCGTCCACTTGCATTGAGTTGCTCACCCAGCGCATGAAGCGTACTTCCGCGTTTGAAACGCCTCTGAAACGTGACGTATTGGGGCTTCTATTTTGCTTCTGTGACGCGTTTTGCGTCATAGTTTGTGTTCATGGACGCGCTGGGGCTCTAATTCATGAACGAGCACTTCCGGTATGAACGCGCGTCAATACAAAGAAGCCTAGATGCGCGTTCATGATTAGAAGCGATTAGAAGCCCCAGCTGCAGTACCTCAAACGGCCACCATGTCCATTTTGCTTCAAAGCTCCCCCTCGGTCCTGGGGGCTTGGTCTGTGGTCTAATGCATATCAAACTATATTATCATTCAAATTCAGTGTTTTGTGAAATATTTGGAGGCCCACTTGCAATACCCTCGGAAGAACCAGTGTCATGTCCTAGACGACTGACGATTACATTTATATTATTACTCGAAGGGCTTATTTCATTAAACTGGTATGAAGCCTTGGTGGATCCGTGATCTCTATTTAAAACCCCGACATTATTACATTTTCTTCCCTGCATTAATTACACGTTTTCTCAAGAAGTAATTTTGCTTTGTTTTCCGGCTACGTTTAATGTCAACAAAAATGTCAACTTTAATGACTTCTCCCCAGGCATGATAATAACACCGGGTGAATGTCAGTGATGTTGGATGGCAGACTGCACTCAAAGTGGGGAGGAGCTACCAAAGTAAAAATGTCATTTCAAGTCTCTAAGTGCATGCGTGAGCATCAACATGACATTTACTGTACAGATTTTACCTTCCATATTGTATTTCTCTGGCGTATGGAAACGTCACAGCTCATAATCAGCATCATCATTTTGTGTTTCATAATGGACACATTAAAACCCATTAAAAACGGGAAAGCATCTGTGTCACTTTTATTTTATACTTTGGCAGAAAACGTGTACATTTGCTATTTTTGACATTTTGAAATTGTTTAACACAAATCTTCTCATCTGGAGGTCCCAACAGCACAAAACATTTGCAGATGTGGGTCCGCGGCCAACTACCGGTATCAGTTTGGGGTTCTTTAAATATATTGAGAATTACTGATCTATGACGAGCCGATCTACAAGCTCACAACTTCGTGAGTTTGTAGATCAGTGAAAAAATAAAAAATACAACTTAAAAAGTGAAAATATGATTACACAAGGTTTCTGCCCGACAGATGCTGATGATATACGGACTGAAATGTTGTCATGGCAACCGGAGGATGTGCAAGACCGAGTAAAAAAATGAGTCAGTGAAAATTCGGACTCGAGACCTGACTCGAGACAAGTCATTGACTCGAGTACTACAACACCAGAGTTGATGTGTCTTTTTGTGTGTTTTACACCTGAAGCAAAGTGTTTTATCAGTCACTGCACATCACGTAACAGGAAGAGGTCAGCCAATCAGGCGTAATGCAGAAAGAGAGATGATTATCAGCTTGCCTGGGGTTGTCTGCTTGTCTGCTCCTCAGGCCAGTTCTGTAGTGATCTGCAGGGACGTGCAGAGAATGTTAGAGAGGCAGGGGCTGAACTTTTTTGAAGGGCCTATCGGTGGAAATATCGAAAATAGCAGATCTCCAAGCTCACACCGCGTCGCGCTGCGACCCTTTGTGCGCTTGGAGTTCGGCTATTTTCAGGGCTTGATACCACAAAGCATAATCATGGATGGAAATCAACGGATTTCTACACAGAGAGGGCAATTCTTTCAAAATAAGATGCTGCATTCAAGTTCAGGAGAGTTTGGACAGCCATTCTCTTCAATGCTGACTTCAGGGATGCCATGGAAAGAGGGAATTTGCATTTCTTTCACCATAGTTAAAACTGCATTCAAGGTCTGGAGAGGGCACATTTTACAGACAGATAAAAGGGCAGGGGCTCAAGTCCCCTTTCATGTCTACCGGTATGTGTGCCTGGTGATCTGGGTCTGCATCCCTACTGACCTCACCTCCCACCGGTACCATTACTCCACCTCTCCTCTCCCTGCTTTCATCAACCCATCACTACAGGGGACAACCAAATACTGATGAAATACATTTCTGCTGGCACGTCCAGCTAAAGAAACCCCCTCAGTGTTAATTTAACTGTGAGAAGAGCACATTGAATTGATTTATGATAAATCGTTACACGGGTGGTTGTATTTTGTCTCCCTGCTCCTCTATTGAGACATTTAGATGTCAGATGTCAAAGGTCATGCCTTACCCTATATAGATGCAGGATCTGACACAAATTCTGTAATACAATAAAAATACTCAAGTAAATAAATGTAATTTGTTAGTGTCCACCACCAGGGACGTGCTGGCCATTGGGAAAAGCGGGACAACTCCCGAACGGCCGGTTCATTCCCGGCCGGCCATTAGGAAAAAATAAATAAATAAAATGTCGGCCTTCGTTCCATGTTGGGGGCTGGGCGGCCAACAAAGTAAATCGTCACTGTCGGGCAGAACCTCGTAACTCCAAGTTTCAAATTTGTAATTTCTTTCGCAAAGCAAAGCCCTGCTTCATCATTCAAGGCCGTCGCACAAAAGTAGTGAAAACAGCAGATCTACAAGCACACAACGCCTCGCACTGCGAGGCGTTGTGTGCTTGTAGATCGGCTGTTTTCACTAGTTTAAATCATTTTTAAAATGATAAATGCAAAACAAACGGTTTTGGACATACAAGGTTTCCACCCGACAACGACAAAATATAACTTGTGTAATTGGCCCACTGGCTTGTCACTTGTCATGATCTGAAATGGCAAATCTGTGAGTAGCAGCAGCAGCGCTATAGAGAGAGATCTCTCTCCATAGCGCGCAATGAGGGCCTCTCCAACTCTTTTTCCCGGGCTGAATCAGGGGCCCAGCACGTCCCTGTCCACCACTGTTCATAAGCAACATGAAATCATCCCTGACAGCCAAATGGTGATCGACAAAATGTGTAATTAATGAACAATAGCAACGATAAAATATCTGATTATTACATATCACAGCGAGAGAACAGACTCCATTACAGCATGGCTCTGAACTTCAAAGCCACATTAAAGAATATCTATAATCTACAAGAATACGTAATCAAATTGTTATGCTGTCGACTCTGTTTAAGAAAAAGGCTCTCACAAATATGTGAAGCCATTACAGGCAACCAGGAAGGTATATATCCACTGCCACTGCCTTGTGGGTAAGTCTCGTATAAGACAAAGGCTAAAGACAAATTCCAGCCTCCTCGCTTCCTCCGTCATCTTTCCTCCAGCAATGGCGGTGTTACGGTGAAATAGGTGACCTGACAAAATCTGTGGACGTCATATATATAACTGTACCTATCATACGTGAAGGTCTTTAAATACGTGGCCTACATACTGCTATGTTGAGGTGTGGTGTTGCATGAGTGCAGCTTATGAGGATGCGGAAGGAGTGACAGACAGGTTCTGTGTGTGTGTGTGTGTGTGTGTGCGTGTGCGTGTGCGTGTGCGTGCGTGCGTGCGTGCGTGCGTGCGTGCATGCATGCGAACTCTGAGAGTATACAAAGGGAACAAGTGGGTGTAAACGGGAGCACATCCTGAGAGGAAAGAGGAAAGCAACCTTTCAGGTTGCATTTGTACATTCTCAGAGTTACAGATACTGTAAAGCCCGTATCAGAGTCGGGTCCCCGCGGTGTAGTGCCGTGTAGTCTTTTTGAGCGTTAACGTTGTAGTTTTATGACTCAAAAAGACTACACGGCACTACACCGCGGTGGATAGCCTTCCACCGCGGACCCGACTCTGATACGGGCTTAAGGGTCCATTTTGGATCCCCTGGTGGTCCCAGCCCGATGTTGAGAACTCTTTTTCTTGAAATCGTCTGGCTTTGTTGTTGTGGTTTCCAGACTGCATGTTATTTTTTTAGTAGCCAATTCTTTTTTTACCTCCTTTTTGACTGTGCATGACTGATCGGCGGCAGGGGAATCACACACTGCAGGATTTAAGGATGTGGTGATTGCAATATACTGCTACATACAAATAGTTCGTTTTTATTCTTTTTTTTTAATTGTTAATATTGTCTTTCATGTTTCTTTTTTTTTTTGAGCGGTGGTAAACCGCTCCATAGAGTGGCTGTGAGTGTGTCTGTAGCCTTTTTCCTCAGCGTTTTGCCATAGCAAAACGTGTGTGTGTAGCATAGCCTGTACATCCTAGACTCAAATCCTAGTCTGAAGACGTTATGCAAGCAGGACCACCGCTCACTTCACATTGGATGTGATTTTTTACTTGATGAAGGGATTTAATAAGGATTTAATAAAGTTGGCATATTGTATTGTATTGTATTGTATTGTCTCTGATCATGAAAACACAAGATTTGACATTATCTGACACCATGTGCGAGACAGGACACTATTTTATATATATATATATATATATATATATATATATATATATATTAGTATAGCATATATCAAATGACTCTTCTATCAACTGTATAAAGCATCCTGCACATGCACATTGTTGTAGGCACAGCGGAATGGCAGGTATTTTCAGTTCTTTTGAATTCTTCTTATATATGTAAATATCACACTGTATATTACACAATTATAGCACTGTATAATTCCAGCTGTATTATTAAATTAATTTGTCCATCCTCATTTGACTGAGGATAAGGATTTGTGTAACCAAGTCAACCAACTTGACATGCAGTGTGCAATGCAGAGAGAAAGGGCAGCAGCGTCTCAGTAGGTAAAGCGGACCCTTGGGGACCAGACGGTTCCCAGTTCGATCCCGGACTACCCCAGAGTTACTGTTGAAGACACTGAACGCCGATGAGCGGGTTGGTGCCTTGCATGGTTTCCTCTGCCATCGGTGTGTGAATGTGTGTGTGAGAATGGGTGAATGTAATGCACAATCATTGTAAAGAGCCTTGGATATGTGTATTGATTTCAACCTCTTTTTTATTCCCCCTCCCCCTTTTAGTTATTATGCAGATTATTTCCTCTGCACACATATTCCTCTATGTTGTCACTGCTGTTGTATCCTACTGAGTCACCTGCCAATGAGGAGCCCCCACCAGGAGGACGCCGTACCTTTGTCCCACTCCCTCTCCCACTGACAGGCACCGCCCCACTCCGTAGGACTATGTGCAGTGACGAATAATACCCACCACGCCCGGCTTCCCTCCCCTTAGACTCTCAACACAGCCGGATGCACCCCTGTGGAACAGGTCAGCGACAGGATTATCAATGCTAAAGGTTTTCATTGTGAACATGGCATCATATATTGAAACCTGTGATTGTCCATTGAACCGACAGACCACCTAACAAATAGGTTGCTTCTGAAGGTAACATTTATATACCTAATTGAATTGAGATCTGCCATTAACCAATGGTCAATCAAAACTCACTCACTCAACTCAAACTTCATAATTACAAGGAAAAAGTGTGTGATTTTTTTTTTACATGGCAGTCAAAGGAAGAGTAAATATAGGCAAGAGAAAATGAAGTATAGTGGAAGGAAATATAGAGAAAGATAGTTCTCTAGTTGCAAATTCCGCTTCGCCAAAGCCTCTTTTTGTCCAGCCAGTCCCTGTATCTCCGTTGTCCATTTCCCCTCCTCCGTTGACCAATGAGTCTCTTTGGCTCTCAGTTCTTCCAGGGTGTTGTCCAGTTGGTTCTGGAGCTGAATATTCTTTGCCAAAGCCTCCTTTTCTCCAGCGAATCCCTTTCTCTCTTTAACCCATTTCTCCACCTCCATTCTCAGTTCTTCCTGGGTGAGGCCCAGTTGGTTCTGGAGTTGCCAAATCTGCTTATCCAAAGCCTCCTTTTCTCCAGCTGGTCCCTGTATCGACTTCCTCCAATTCTCCTTCTCCATTAACCAATCAGTCTTGGTGAGGTCCAGTTCGTTCTGGAGTTGCCTATTCTTCGTGGCCAAATCCTCCATTTCTAATGCCTCTATCTCGTTAACCGATTCCTTCTCCCTAATTAACAAATGATGATCATCTTTCAATTGCGCAATCTCAGCCAAAGCCTCTCTATGTCTCACCTTGGTGAGGTCCAGTTCGTTCTGGAGTTGCCTATTCTTCGTGGCCAAAGCCTCCATTTCTCCAGTGAATACCTCTCTCTCTTTAACCCATTTCTTCTCCCTAATTAACAAATCATCATCTTTGGTTCTCAGTTGCGCAATCTCAGCCAAAGCCTCTCTTTCTCTCTCAGCTTGTCCCTGTCTCTCCTTCTCCCATTCGTCATGCATGTTTCTCAGTTTGAACTGGGTGAAGTCCAGTTGGTTCTGGAGTTGTAAAATCTTCCCAAACAAAGCAGCAAATCCCTCCCTCTCCTTTCCCCATTTCTCCTCCTCCGTTAACCACAGGGTCTCTTTGGTTTTCGTGAATTCCTGGTTGAGGTCCAATTGGTTCTGCAATGTATTCATTTTCTCAACCAAAGCCTCCTTTTCTCCAGCTTGTCCCCGTCTCTCCTTCTCCCATTCGTCCTGCTTGTTTATCAGTTCGTACTGGGTGAGGTCCAGTTGGTTCTGGAGTTGCCCAATCTTCTTGACCAAAGCCTGCACTTCTCCAGCAAATCCCTCTCTCTCCTTTCCCCATTTCCCCATCTCCGTTAACCAAAGAGTCTCTTTGCTTCTCAGTTCTTCCAGGGTGAGGTCCAGTTGGCTCTGGAGTTGCTTATTCTGCACACCCAAAGCCTCCACTTCTACAGCAAATCCCTCTCTCTCCTTTATCCATTTCTCCTCCATAAACGACCAATGGTGAGCCAAAGCCTCCTTTTCTCGTCTCTCCTTCCCCCATTGGGCCTGCTCGTTTAACAAATGAATATATTTGTCTCTCAGTTGTTCCTCGTTTTTCTGGAGTTGCCCATTCTTCTTAACAAGCTTCTTAACCAAAGCCATCAAAGCTTCTCTTTCTCCAGCTAGTCCCTGTCTCTCCTTCAACCATTTCTGCATCTTTATTAACCAAAGAGAATCTTCGGCTCTCAGTTCTTCCGGGGGTAGCTGGGGATGGTTCAGAGGTTGGACATTCTTTACCAAAGCTTCCATTTCTCAAGCTAGTCTTGTCTCCCAGAAACTTTCCAACTGAAGTAATGTCACTTGTTTTAAAATACAGAAACACAGAACGTTCTACACTATACACAAATTACTCAAAACTGTGAAATTGTATTTTGTATCTTGATTATATTTAGATGTTTTAGAATTCTGAATTAGAAATAACTATTGGTAACAGCCCCAATTATTCACTTGCGTCCTAAACCTCAGAAATATGGTACATAATAATATACAGTGATATTCTGTGGGGTGTGACGACACAGATGTTGCATGAACCATTGTCCAAATATGGACATACAGTATATGGCAGCCTATGGTGGTGGAATGAAGTCTTCCCTGCTTTGCTGTTAAAGTCCACCAGATATATACAGTAAAACGTTCAATGTCATACTGGTATGAACAAACATCTTTTTAACTGAATGCCTCTCAACAAAGTAAGAAGCAACATTTCAGAAGCTGTCTTTCTTTCCATTGAGGAAACAAGACAAGGTCTAACAATGGCGGTACGCCCATGTGGATCTCAGTCTATCGATGCCGTCTGTCATCTATGACAGACAGTGGTTCTCAAATGTTTTCATTTGAAGGACCACCAGTTTGATGGCCATGGACCGCCATTTCTTTAAATCTCCGGGACCCCAATCTACACTGTGTAAATCTTCAGTGTTTATTTAGCTCTGAGTGTGTGTATATACTGTACATGGAACGAAATGTACCCATGAGGTTCCATTTGGTTCCATTTGTACACTCTCAGAGTTACACATCTGTAAAGGCCCATTCCATTCCTAGACACGACATTGACAACAAATTACGTTTCTGCAACAAACAGTGACATTTGTAGCATTTGCAGTGTCCCCTATTATGTGAGTGAAATTGCTTTTGGCTCAGTGTTGTTCAGAGCCCCCTCAATGTGTCATTCGAGTTTATGATTCATGATTTAAAATAGACTATTTGCGCAACCTTTTGATGGCAATTGTTGCTCAATGAGTAAGTTATGCAATGACCTTGTCTTTTCAAACAACACCACCGACTCAGTACAATGAGCATGTTATTAATTGTGCTGTGATTTTTTTTCACTGCACATCCACTGGCAAGGACGTACTGTATATATATTATACATTTATCAAATCCAACGCTTGCAAGTTTCTATTATTGTCATATTGTCCTATTTTCTATATGACCAACATTAACATTAAAATGCCTCGTTGTCGAATTAATTGACCATGACTGGTGCCCCGGGCACCCGCCCTATACCGTCAATGGATATCCTCGGGTCTTTATACTGTAGCTGTTCACATTCAAGCTAAGGGGTTTGTATTGTCGAAGAATTACATTACATTTGAATTACTTAAAATTACATTCCGCTTGTCCAATGTGTGGTTTTTAAATCCTCAGAAAATGTCTTTGAGCAATAAATGTACTGTATATGACCAGTAGCGCCCCCCCCCCCCCCCCCCCAAAGAAAAAGTCCAGAAAGTACTGTACATATCCTATGAATTATTCATATGTTTGATCTACACAAAACAATAGGTAATGCAAAATAATCTACACCTAACACACAGAGGAAAACAACAGGCAGTCATATCACTCCCTCGTTGATGACTATACCTCATTGACGCCTCAGGTTATAGGCAAGCGCTTGTTTTGTTTCGCTCTTCATTGCATAGTTCTTCATTGTGTAATGCATGCTGCATTTAGATCTGATTGGTGAGTGCATTTGCAATGCAGAGCAGTCTTCAGGAAGTGGGCATCTGAAAGGCAGATTTCAGTGAAAAAATCCTTAATGCTTTTAATATGCACCAAAAACAACAGGATTTGTCCTGGTTAAGCTTATAGTTTTTGTTGCAATTTTAATTAAATGCAATCAATAGAAACTTGCATCCATTACCTGACCTTGTTGAGCTTTATCACCTCAAAAAGGTAAACTTATTTATTGTCTCCGCCAGGCTGAAAGGCATGACCGAGACTGTTTTCGCCCCTGTCTGTCTGTCTGTCTGTCCGTCCGTCCGTCCGTCCGTGCGTCCGTCAGCGTACGTGCATGTCCATCCTTCCGTCTGTGGACAGCTAATCTCCGGCACCGTTAGAACGATGGCAGCGAAACCATACACGCACACTCCCTGGGTGCCAGAGCAGAACCTCTGCCCCCAATTACATGGGCCTGTTATAGCGCCACCAGGAGGTGGATTTGTGCAAAACCC
This sequence comes from Nannobrachium achirus, assembly GCF_963921795.1. Classification (NCBI taxonomy): domain Eukaryota; kingdom Metazoa; phylum Chordata; class Actinopteri; order Myctophiformes; family Myctophidae; genus Nannobrachium; species Nannobrachium achirus. Next base: position 38,367,959 of record NC_137823.1, read on the forward strand.
ATTTTTGGACAGTACTCCTATACAGCTTTTGTCCCAAAATCGCGCTAATCGGTACACAGGAGGACCCTACAGTATAGTCATTAAACAAAACCAGATTTTTCATATTCCTTCCTGATTGGCTAAGATTGGCTTTCAAAGTTTTTTAACAAAATGCCTCAAATCATGAACTCAGAGTGCGATTTCCATGACATTTTGTACACACATTTGGCTTCCAAAGTTTGCTGGATTGGTCTGTTTTGAACAAAATGCCTCAAATCATGAACGCAGCTTGTGATTTCTGTGAAACTCAAGGAACAAATGCCACCCTTTTCATATTGGCCTGTTATAGTAGTGCCACCAGCAGGTCTATTTTCTGCAAAACACATTTTTGGACCAAAATGCCTCAAACCATGCATGCCGCGTCCGCTTGCCGTGTCAGGCTGCAGGTGAAATGATAGCGCCACCAGGAGCCCACAATAACCTACCTGACCTGGCGGAGACCTGTGCTCAGAAGAGCACTGCTTCCAGTTTTTTGTTTGATTGCTTTTGTCTTGTTTTTGTTATAGGCATGTGGCCGGCAGCAGGCCTGGCTGTGTTATTATATTGAAAAAAACAAGAGGTTTGCACCCGCTCCCCCCGTTTTATAGTAAGATATTATGATGTCAGGTGAAACTCTGTCTGTTTGGCTGAAATGTCGTGAAGCTCACCAATCCACACATTTGGGCCCGTTTATGCCCATCTGATTGGCTACGGGCATATAAGGCCCCTCTTGTGGCCCTTATGCCTCGATATTTTGAATTCACCCATTTCCCCTTTTGGCCCATGGCTACGGGTATAAACACACACACACACACACACATAGATTTGACTAATTTATGTATGGCCCGTATGGCCTATATGCACCAGCAGAGCACGCTTTGTAAATTATATCAGGCTGCACTTGTTGATGATGACATCACCAAGAATGCTGGTACCTCATTGGCTGTTGATGCTGATGACGTCACTCTGTGTTATTTCAAGGGTTTTCCCATTGGACGACGTAAACACACACACACACACACACACACACACACACACACCTTTCTACGTCGTCCTCAGACGAGGTCTCGTCTCCAGTCATCTCAGTTCTCCATACATCTGGCCTTGATCTTTGCATTTAATTTAATCTAATTTGTTTTCTTCTGAAGGTAACATTGTGTACATAATTTAACTGAATTGAAGTGAGGTTTAACCAATAAACTATAAACCAATGAGTCTGTTTGGTTCTCAGTTCTTCCAGTGTGAGTTGGAGTTTGTTCATTTGTGTATTTGTGTATTTTATCAATCAATCAATCAATCAATCAACCAGTCAATCAGACATTATTGTCACATCACATATACAAGGTTAAAGTCGGTGAAATTCTTGTTTTGCAGGTTCTCAATATTGCTGTCAAAGGAAGAGTAAAAATAAGAAAAAGAGAATGACATATAGAGGAAGGAAATATAGGGGAAGATGGTTCTGAAGTTGAACATTCTTCTTAGCCAAAGCCTCCTTTTCTCCAGCTAGTCCCTGTATCTCTTTCCTCCATTTCTCATCCTCCATTAACCGATGCGACACTTCAGTTCTCAGTTCCTCCTGGGTGAGGTCCAGTTGGTTCTGCAGTTGCCCATTTCTTTCATCCACTGCCTTCCTCCATTTCTCCTTCTCCATGGACCAAAGGGCATCTTTGGTTCTCAGTTTGTCCTGGGTGAGCTCCAGTTCCCAATTTCTTTCATCCAACGCCTTAATTTCTCCGGCTAATACCTCTCTCTCTTTCAACCATTTATCCTTCTCCTTTAACCAAAAGGCATCTCTGGTTCTCAGTTCCTCCTGCGTGAGGTCCAGCTGGTCCTGGAGTTGACTCTGAAGTTGAACATTCTTCTTAGCCAAAGCCTCCTTTTCTCCAGCATCTCTGGTTCTCAGTTTTTCCTGGGTGAGGTCCAGTTGGTTCTGAAGTGCATCGAGCCAGTCTCTTTCATAACGCCCATTGAATCTCAGTGTGTTACGGCTTAGGTCCATGTTATTGAACTATCAACACACATGGTCTAAACACCAAAGAGTGTTAAGAACCACTGTTAAAATACAGAATATATAGTGGGGTGTGACGTATCACAGATGCTGCATAAACCATTGCCCAAATATGGACTCCCAGTCGAGCCTACAAGGGTGGCATCAAGTCTTCCCTGCTCGTTCAGAGACCTAAACGCAATACACACATACAGTACAGTACATGTACTGTATACGTGTGTATGCATAAATGCTAAAATTTGATTCTTCTTCTGACCTGTTCATTTCCTGTGTTATTCTCCTTGCTCCGCCTTTCTCTGGGAGAGGAGAGCAGTTCCTTACACCTGTAAACCTGTAATCCCACTCAGCACTAGTCTAAAATTGGTCTAGAATTGGTCTAAAAGTGAAAGTAAATAAAAGTAAATAACTTTTTATACCAATTTTAGTGCTCAGTGGGATCTTACTAGAGTTCTGATTAATATGAACGTCAGTGGCAGGGGTCATCAACGTGCCCGGACACGGACAAATGTGTCCGTGGCAAAGACTTGGGGCCCTATTTTGATAGTACCAGGTAACTAAAGACCTGGAGGCGTGGCAAATGCTGTTTGGCCACTCAAAACAGCCAAATTCCATTTGTACCCTCCCAGAGTTACAGACCTGTCGTGGTCAGGGCTATCTCTTTATGTCTCTGGTAATATTATTGTCCGCTGATTTTGTATGTCCAATTTTGGTTGGCAAAAATTGAATTTTGACAAAAAGATGTCCACCATGAGCCAACATGGTGATGACCCCTGACTGTAGTAATTCTGATAGAAAGTTTTGATTTCGTTTTGAGTCCAAATATTTTTTTTATATAACATTCCATTCAGTCATTTATTTTTGTTAGAGAGGAAACACTCTATAAAGATTTTTTTTTCTTCTTCTTTTTTGAGATTTTGATAAATCTACAGTTGATTTAGTCGATTATATTAGCCTGGGCAACCACAATAATAAAAACATGTCTTTCGCAGAGAATGAGTTAAGTAAAAAAAAAAAGTGTACTTTTTCCATCACTTGCACAGAGGCAGGTGAATAGGGTTGGGATTCTAACGCATTTTGATTACATTTATATAAAATCTGCTTATCATAACCAAATAATTTCCAATCAAGTAGACTAGTGTAGGTAATTGGGGGGAGGAGGCAATTTTTCGAGATAAAGAATAAAAATTGCTTGTCAGTGCCGCAACAAAATAGCTTTCGCCTGAGATGTTGAAATGAACGTGATAGAAAGATTGTATTCGTCACTAAGGTTGACTAAACAATTTACAGTCTTTGTAAAGTGCTGCCTTTGCTGCAGCAGTGTTTTAACAGTCCTTATTGTGTCACCCTCACTTCATACGGGTTCGGAAGGTTATTAAAGGTATCAAAGGTATCCGCAGTAATCTTATAGCACAGCTTTACCATTTTCCCCCACAGATTATTCCTATTTTTAAGCCGGCAATCCAGCCAACCACAGAATAAAA